>NW_026712272.1:9929263-10409263 GCF_030504385.1 Musca domestica | reverse complement strand
GAAGGAGTGGACCGATGTATTCCATCTTAACACCAAACCTTGGGTTAATAAAAATATTCGAATATGTGAAATTTGAAGACAATCGGACTCTTACATCACACTTTATAAGAGTTATAATTATTTAAAATTTTGGCACTTTGTGAGGGAGGTACTTGATGGAGTGAACCGATATTGTCGATTTTCGCTCCTGACCTAGAACTGATACAAATATTAGGATTTGCAAAGTTGGAGCAAAATCGGATTATCCTTTCTCTTTGTGTGCAATAAATTATTTTCTTCGAAAATTTTTACATTTTTGGGAGAGGTACGGTGTTGACCGATGTTGCCCGTCTCCGAACTGGATATAAGTATGATAATAATATTTCGATATACCAAGTTTGGACCGAATCGGATACTACCTTCGAGAGTTATCGTACGCACCAGGCAGGCAGACAGACGGACGGACGGACATCGCCAGATCGACTTCAAATGTCCTGGAACAGATTTGGTCCAAAGAGATCTAGGATCTAAAACCGTTATTTCGACGAGACACGTTTTGGCCGTATCAAATTGTATACCCTCTCTAGCCATATGGCTGAGGGTATAATTGGGGATTATATCGTTTTTTTGGGGAGGACATTGACGCAACGATTTTTCTTTTTTTGTTTTTGTTTTTTGATACGCAATGGAAATAGAGATTTCCTTTCTATGATGACTTATAGTAAAATTCGCTGGGGAATACTTTTGTTTTTGGTGATACCCTTCTAAAATTGTGCTTTGTTGGAGATTTTGGCACAAATTCACACAAAATACGGCTTTAACTTTAAATGTTTTTTTTTTAATTTCTTTGAATTTTCGACGTTGAGGTAAGACTTGGACTCCTGATGTCTTCTGGGACCTAAGTAGAATTTTATGACAAATAATTTTGTAAAATATTTAAATGTTTTTTTAATTTCTTTGAATTTTCGACGTTGAGGTAAGACTTGGACTCCTGATGTCTTCGGGGACCTACAGTAGAATTTTATGACAAATAATTTTATAAAATATTTTGACTGGCTGCGATCCCGTTTAAGGGGAGTTTTTAACCATATTTTCAAAAGAGGACCAAAAGACTCTCATCGAAATAACGGTTGGCTCACTTGAGGGTTAAGATTTTCCTCCAAACAATTCCTCGTATTTCTAGCTGCAACATTGCCGAAGACATTATATACCTAAAATGCGTAGATTCCAAGGAATTTAAATTTCAATTTTGGTATTTGAAGTTCGTAATGAATACTACAGCCTATGCCTGAAAATTGTCTGCGCAGGTCTTCGTATAGCCTCGATATAACGGTACCTCCCGATATTCGGTATTTTGATGATTTTAGCGACATTATTTACCGGAATTGATTCAAATTTGGTATCTGAAATTCGAAATGGATATTACAGCCTAACACAGAAAATTGTCTGTGCAGGTCTACGTCTTCTTATAGCCCCATATAAATGTACCTCCCGATATTCGGTACTTTGATGATTTTTGCCACATTATTCACCGGATTTTTTAATTTTTTAAGTTTCTCATTTAAATTTTGTAATGGCTTATGACAAATGTTACCTATGCAGGTCCATGTCGTCGTATAGACCCTAATATAACAGCTACATTCGGTATTTTTAAGATTTTAACAGAATTTTTAACGGATTTTATTTATGTTTTTTTCATTGCCAAATTCGTTGGTGGGTATTCAAAGTTCGGCCCGACCGAACTTACAGCTTTTTTACTTGTTAGCTCTACTTTCATAATCTGCTGGATTTTCCCCAAATTTACTGAAAAAATGCAATTTTGTCGCACAGAGTTATCTATAGTCTATTATCTGTCGAGGAGGGGGGATGAAGAGCTTTATTTCATCTTCTCTAGTCTCCCCCTTTCTCCTTAACAAGGGAAGACCCCCTACAACTCTTGACTCCATCAATCTCATTCAATTTTTTTTTCAATTTCCCCTTCAAAAGGAGAAATTTACAGGATAAACAAAATGCCATCTCACATTTGAAAAAAAAAATATTGACTCAATCCCAAAAGAACAATGAGAAAAAATGTGAAATAATTGTCGGATTCGAATAGAAAATAAAACTAAACAAATGAATAATGAACTAAAGCAAACATAACAACAAAACAAAAAAACACCGAAGGAATTATTACTAATAATAACAACAACAACTAAAACAAAAACAAAAAAATAAACAAATAAAGGAAAACAAAGAACAACAATAACAACAACAAAGAAACTAAAAAATGAAAAGAAAGAAAGTGATTCATTAAAAAAACAACAACAACGACCCACAAACAATTATGCAAAACTACAAAAAAAGCAACAACAACAACAAATATAATGTAAATGAAAAGAAAACAACTACAACAACATAATACCAAAACAACAACAAAAATTAAAAAAAAAACATAAGCGATACAAATCAAAAGATTGAAATCCCTCCAGCTCCAAAGGAAAATGAAATTGAATTTCCACCTTCCCAACTTCTCGTCTGGATCTCTTCATCTTCTCTTGCTACTGCCATTAGTCTTCAACCATTTGCAGCTCAATCATGCCCAGGCAACACAAAATGTTCTCCCCTTTAAATCCAATGATCCCATGGCCATCACCGAAAGGCTACAAGTCTTTCGGGCCCCTGGCTCCACCACCACCTCCACCACAACATTACGGCGCTATGGCAATGAAACAGTGCTGCGCAAAAATCTCGTCTTTGCCGTTCTGCTGCCCGGCATGGAACTGGACAATAAAAATGACTGTGTCTTGTCCAGCGTATTGGCTGTCCTGGAGTTGGGCATAAAACATGTTCATCAAATGGGCTTTGCCCATAATGCCCAGATTGACTTCACCCTGATCTCCAGGGATACCAATTGCTCATCGATAAACGGTCCCATTGGATTCTTTGAGATCTATATGCGTTACCCGGAGATAAATGCTGTCATGGGTCTGTCGTGTGAATATGTGTTGGCGCCCATATCACGCTATGCGGGGGTGTGGAAAATTCCGGTACTCACCTCCGGTGGTAGTGCCAAGGATTTTGGCAACAAGGCTTCGTCGTATCCCACTCTGACTCGACTGCGCGGCTCCTTGGCCAATAATTTGGGTAATGTTGTCAAGGGTATTTTGGAAAGTTTCAATTGGACCAGCACAGTGCTGATCTATCAGAATGAGGACACCAAGACCAAGGGGAATTCGGTGTGTTTCTTTTGTGCCGTCGTCGTGCATGACAAGGTCCATTCGGATTATCAGCAGGCCATCGATACGGAGAAATGGACCAAGGCCAGCATAAAATTGCTGCTGACCACGCTGTCGAAAAAGACCAGGAGTAAGTATGAGAAGATTGTTTGACCTACGTTTTTTTTTTCAAATGGGAAAAAATATTAGAAAAATTTTGAAATTTAAAAAAATAGAAAAAATTTTTTGAAAATATTTTTTGAAATTGAAGATTGTTTGAAAATTGTTTGACTTACGTTTTTTGAAATGAGAAAAAAAAAAATTAGAAAAAAATTGAAATTTAAAAAAATAGAAAAAAAAATTGAAAATTTTTTTTGAAATTGCAAATTGTATGAAAATTGTTTGACATACGTTTTTTTTTTTTTTTTGAAATGAGAAAAGAATTAGAAAATGTTTGAAATTTAAAAAAAAGAGAAAAAAAATTTTGAAAAAATTTTTTGAAATTGAAGATTGTTTGAAAATTGTTTGACTTACGTTTTTGGAAATCAGAAATAAAATTAGAAAAAAATTTAAATTTAAAAAAATTGAAAAAATTTTTTGAAATTGAAGATTGTATGAAAATTGTTTGACATACTTTTTTTTGAAATGAGAAAAAAATTAGAAAATGTTTGAAATTTAAAAATATGGAAAAAAATTTTTTGAAATTGAAGATTGTTTGAAAATTGTTTGACTTACGTTTTTTAAAATGAGAAAAAAAAATAGAAAAAAATTAAAATTTAAAAAAATAGAAAATTTTTGAAATCAATTCAATTTAAATAGAGGGGGCAAGTCCCCCTCTTCTAGAATTTTTTGAAATCATTGGATTAACATTTCTTGAAATCCTTATATTTAAGGTATATAGTGTCTTCGGCAATTTTACTTCGAGTAATAAGAGGAATATATAATTTGAAAACATTAACCTTCAAGCGAGTCACCAAATAGAACCTTTTGGTCCTTCTTTTGAAAAATTATTAAAAACTCCCTTTAAATGGGATCCTAATGAGTCGAAATGTTCTACAAAAATGTCAATTATAAAATTTTACTACATGTCTCGGAATACACCAAAACTTCAAAACACAACTCAAAAACACGTTTAAGGGTTAAAAGTTGCCTTTTTGAAAATATTCTATGGAATCCATCTATGGAATCTATGGAATCCATGCATTTTGGGTATATGTTGTCGTTGGCAATATTTCTGAAAACAAAACGAGGAAAATTGTGGTAGAAAACTTTAACCCTCATTCGAGTCATTAAATGGGTCTTTTTTGTACTTCTTTCCAAAAGTGGTTAAAATTCTCTTTAAACGGGCTCCTGATGAGTCAGAATATTCTACAGAATTGTTGGTCATAAAATTTTACTATGGGTCTCGGAACACACCAGAACTCCAAAACTTATCTAAATGCCAGAAATCGCTAAAAAATAAAAAAAACACACGTTTTAGGGTTAAAATCGGCATTTTGAAATTATTCGAGTTAAGATTCTTTGGAATCTATGCATTTTAGGTATATGGTGTCGTTGGCAATATTGCTGATAACAATACGAGGAAAATTTTGGTTAAAAACGTTAACCCTCATTCGAGTCATTAAATGGGCCTTTTTGGTCCTTCTTTTAAAAAATTTTTAAAAAATTCCCTTTAAACGGGCTCCTGATGAGTCAAAATATTCTACAAAATTGTTCGTCATAAAATTTTACTACAGGTCTCGGAACACACCAAAACTCTAAAACTTATATAAACACAGAAAATCGCTAAAAATAAAAAAAAAACACGTTTTAGGGTTAAAGTTGTCATTTCGAAAATATTCGTGCTTAGATTCTTTGGAATCCAAGCATTTTAGGTATATAGTGTCGTTAGCAATATTGCTGATAACAATACGAGGAATATTTTGGTTGAAAACTTTAACCCTCCATCAGGTCAACAAAGGGACCTTTTGGTCCTTCTTTTAAAAAATAATTTTATAGTCCCCTCAAACGGACTCCTTATGAGTCAAAATATTCTACAACATTGTTCGTCATAAAATTTTACTATAGGTCTCAGAAAATACCAAAACCCTAAAACTTACGTAAGGACTAGAAATCGTTAAAAATAAAAAACACGTTTTAGGGTTTAAGGTTAAAATTTCACTTCATCTAAGTTTATACAAAATTCTCCTAGAAGACATGTCAGAGACAAAAATATTCTCCATCAAAATTCAATATTTCACTACAAGTCAATTCGAAAATTTAAATCGGGAGGTAATCAAAAATTGGGCTGAAAAGTTACGCCAATTTTTATTTTTATATTTTTCAAAAAAAAAAAAGTTGCCTGGATGCTTAATCTCAAAAATCTACACCCCACCGTTACTTCTTGGAATTGACGAGGCAATGAGTCACCAAAATAACACATCCTATTGGAAACCCATCTAATATTCTGCGGCAAGTGCTTTTTATCCATTATTCACTTGGATAATTCTATTCCCCCATTAACCTTTTCAAACTTAATTTAGAAAATATTTAATTTGACAAATTTAATTTAAATTTTCATATATATCAACTGCCTTCGCACAAACCAGGTGTTCGCATCATCGTCATCCAGCTGCTTTGTTATTTTTGTTTTTCTATTCTCCCCTTTATTTTTGTTATCCTTTTAATATTTTTTACATAGTTTTTCTGTAAATGTAAACATTACAACCAATTTTTTGTTTGTTTCCATTTCTTCTAATTCTTTTCATTTCTCGGCCTCCGAAGTAAACAAAATTTCACCGCCTATAAATCACCACCATTCGGTACCGAATTCACAACTGCAGCATCCGCACACAACGATGGCTAACCATGGCCAAAAAAAAACATTTTCCACCTGTTTTGCAGTGAATAAGGTGCGAATTTATTTGGCACCCGGTTCCTTGAAACGATGCGCGGCAGCAATCTTTGCAAACGCGCGTGGGCCGCAATGCATTCAAACAAATCATAAGTGCATGAATATTTATCAAGGAAATGTGAGGAAATAATTGCTGGTAAATGGCGAAAATTTCATGGTAGATAAATCATTAATGGTTTTGCAGAGGGTGACGGGGGCAGTAATGGGTGATTAATTTAAATATTTGGTGAAGGAAGGGGAATTACAGATTTTAATGTAATTGAATGGAAAATCTGTCGGATGGGAATACATACAAAAATTGGGAAAATTACTTCAAATAAAAAATATCGCATGATATATTTTTATGAACGTGACATGAGATACTTCTTTAAAGAAAATTATAGCATGAGATAGATTTTGAAAAAATTCAAATTTTTCAATATTTACGAGGAAAATCC
The DNA here is from genome assembly GCF_030504385.1 of Musca domestica. Classification (NCBI taxonomy): domain Eukaryota; kingdom Metazoa; phylum Arthropoda; class Insecta; order Diptera; family Muscidae; genus Musca; species Musca domestica. Next base: position 10,402,757 of record NW_026712272.1, on the reverse strand, counting down.
AGCAGATTATGACAGTAGAGCTAAAAAAAAAAGAGGAAACATTTATCGTTGGCGTCTTGAAAGTTTACCTCGCAAAGTAGCCTAATTAGGGGGAGAAAGTTCCCCCCTCCCTACATTTCTTGATATTTTCAGATCAAGATGCCATGGAATCTGATGATTATAGGTATATAGTGTCTTCGGCAATATTGTAGATAGAAATACGAAGAATATTTTGATATGAAGTATTAACGCTCAATCGGGTCAAAAAAGGGTTATTTTCGGGTCTTTTTTTAAAAGTATGGTTAAAAACTCCTTTACAATGAGATACTAGAAAGTCAAAATAGTCTACAAAATTATTTGTCATACAATTCTACTATGGGTCTCAGAAGACGGCAAAAGTCTAAATCTTACCTAAACGCCAGTAATTCATATAAAAGGAGAGATAAAAAAACGGCAACCAACTTCAGACTGCTGTCATTTGCAAGCCACTCGTCCGACAGCTATTAAAATTATTCCAGTGACAGCTTATTATATTGTTTACAAACCTTCAAAAGCATTTTGGTGAGAATTTTCCAGAAAAAAAATTAATCGTGATGGAATTCAAACGTGATAGTGTGATTTCTTTATATTTGGCTGGAAAACCACAAGTGGCTATGGTTAGAGCACTCCACCATTTAAATGTGAATAAATCGTTTATGTCTCATACCATCGCTCGTTACCATCATGCTCGTAGCGTAGCCCGACGTCAAATAAATGGACGGAAGAAAACAGCAAAATCTACAGAAATGGTTCGAAAAGTAAAGGAGCGACTTGATTGAAACCCGCGTCGCAAAGCCCGAAAAATAGCTCGTGAGCTGAACATATCGCAATACACCATCCGGCAAATATTGAAAAATATTGAGCTCGGGATAAAGCCATTGAAATTCCAAATAGTGCAAGAACTAACACCGCAACGGAAAGAAAATAGACTCAAGAGAGCTAAAGAGTTGCTTTGCCTGGCCGAAAGTTGTGAACTGCCGAATTTGGTTTTTTCCTCTCCGATGAGAAAACATTCGTTGTCCAACAGTTTGTAAACAAACAAAATGGTCGTGTTAACTTGCCAAAGAGGTCAGCTGGAAATGTGCACCTTCGGTTGGCCGGCCACCAGAACTCATGCGCCGGCCATGGTGATGGTGACGGGCCGCCATAACAGCCGATGGTCGCTCTCCGCTCGTATTAATCGCCCATGTGGCATCAGATTAAATGCCAAATATTATTGCGAAAATATTCTGGAGGGTGTATTAAAACCTTGGGCACGCAAACATTTTGGCCGCAGACCTTGGACACTCCAACAGGGCTCAGCACCATCGTACTCAGCACGCGCCACCCAAGAATGTTACAAAATGAGGTTCCTCGCTTCATTTCCAGCGTACAATGCCCACCAAAATCTCTGGATACCCACCCATTAGAATATTGTGTCTGGAGCATTTTGGAAAGCAAGGTTGGCACTTAAAAAATACCAAAGTGTCGATCACCTTAAGCAAGCGCTTGGCCGGGAATGGGCCAAAATACCGCAGAGCAACATTCGGGTAGCGTGTGACGGTTTCATTGGCCGTTTGAAGGCCATAATTCGTGCCAAAGGTGACCAACTCGAACAAATCTAAACGAATTCTGAAATTTGATGCTATTTTCGACATTTTTTGCTTTCATTCAATGAAATTTAAAAAAAAAAAATAAAAATTATGCCATTTGATTTTGTTGCACCACCTCGTTATCACAAACCTACCACAAGAAGGGACCACAACACAATTCTTATACCCTCCGCCATAGTATAAAGGGTATATTATGTTTGTCATTCTGTTTGTAACACTTCGAAATATACATTTTATACCCCACAAAGTATATATAAATTCTATGACGATTCAGCGATGTCCATCCGTCTTTCCTTCCGCCCGCCTGTGGAAATCACTCTAGCTTCCGAACGACATAAAGTAGGTTGTTAAAATTTTACTCAAATGTTTATTATGTTTGCAGTACTTTTGGCATTGAAAATGGGTCACGTAGGTCCATGTTTTATGGCCCCCATATAACGGTACCTCCCGGTATTCAGTATTTTGATTATTTAGGCGACAATATTTATCGGAATTATTTCAAATTTGGTATTTGAAGTTCGTAATGGATAGTACAGCCTAAGACAGAAAATTGTGGGTGCAGGTCCACGTCTTCGTATAGCCCCAAATACCTGTACCTCCCGATATTCGCTATTTTGATGATTTTAGCGACATTTTTCACCGGAATTGTTTCAAATTTCGTATTTGAAGTTCGTAATGGATACTACAGCCTATGACAGAAAATTGTCTGTGCAGGTCCACGTCTTCATATAGCCCCCATACAACGATACCTCCCGATTTTCGGTATTTTGATGATTTTAGCCACATTATTTACCGGAATTGTTTCAAATTTGGTATCTGAACTTCGAAATGGATATTACAGCCTAACACAGAAAATTGTCTGCGCAGGTCCACGTCTTCGTATAGCCCCCATATAACGATACCTCTCGATATTCGGAATTTTGATGATTTTAGCGACATTTTTTTTACCGAAATTGTTTCTAATTTGGTATTTGAAGTTCGTAATGGATGCTACTGCCTGTGACAGAAAATTGTCTTTGCAGGTCCACGTCTTCCTATAGCCCACATATAACAGTACTTCCCGATATTCGGTATTTTGATGATTTTAGCGACATTATTCACCGGAATTGTTTTAAATTTGGTATTTGAGGTTCGTAATGGATACTACCGCCTAAGACAGAAAATTGTCTGTGCAGGTCCACGTCTTCGTATAGCCCCCATTTACCTGTACCTCTCGATATTCGGTATTTTGATGACTTTAGATACTTTATTCATTTTTTTTTAAGTTTCGCATTTGAATATTTTAATGGCTTATGCCAAAAGTTACCAATGCAGGTCCATGTCGTCGTATAGACCCTAATATAACAGCTACATTCGGTATTTTTAAGATTTTAACAGAATTTTATTGTTTTTGAGAATTGCCAAATTCGTTCCAAATTGTGGACGGTATTCAAAGTTCGGTCCGGCCGAACTTACAGCTTTCTTTTCCAGCGATACTTTTTCCCATAAAAAATATCGCATGTAATATTTTTCCCGTAAGCTCGTCATAAAACCATTTACGTTCCCTTGCCCCTCACAGCTTTCATCCATTTGCAATTGACAATTGAGCTGCAAATGTAATCTGGCATTAATAGTCAATCATCAGAGGCCCGGCTGCAACCGGAATGAATGAATGAATGATGGATCGATAGATGGCAGACCAAATGTGTCATGAAATCAATTAGAAATTTAAATGAAATCTTAAACGGTTCGAGTAATCTCACATATAAGGCATAGGCCCTGGGCATTGACGAAGTGACAGGAAGAATTATTGCTTAACTATGAATTATTACAGCTACGGCTACCGCGGTTGTTGTTTTTGTTGTTGCCGTTGCCATTGTTTTATGAATTCCAGTAATTTGCGTATTTCAAATAAAGACATTAACAACTACTTTTTTTCTCAAACTATTTGAATAACAGACGTTATAAAATTCTGAGGTTATGTCATAATGACATTTGATTGCCAGCCATTGTTAATCCTTAAGGAGATAATCTCCCTCCCTCTCCCTCTCTCTTTGTGTCTTTACATAATAATATGTAATTTCTAACAATTTTCTTGATGGAAACTTGTTGGGCGTCTATCTCCTTGAACCCATTCCATTTTCGATCCATTTTGAGTCATTTGCAATTCAAAGCATTCCATCACATGCTCCGGCATGTTACTTTCGAACAATTCCCAATAACCAGAGTCCATTAGAATAACTAGAAGTCATTAATTAAATTGAATTACTTAATTAATATTACATTAGTATTGGTAAGAGGGGCGGGTGTTTTGCTAAGACAGAGAAAGAGAAAAAAAAAATAGCAAACAATTGCAACAACAACAACAACAGCTAATGGAAAAGGGTCAATTTATCATGAAGTCACGTTTGTAAAGCCCTCAGTAAAACCAGGGCTCTATCCGGGGCCTTCTGTCTTGCTCCCTCTCTATCTCTCTCTCTCTCTCTCATATTAAAATGTAAACACATTAAACTACTCCCAATATCTCATCAAATAGTTTCTTCTTTATGAGAGGACAGATAGAAATAAAAAAAACCAACAAAACAACAAGAGCAGCCACCGAAATGTCTCTGGGGCTCTCAATAAATATAGGGCTCAATTAAAGGGCGCTCTCTCATAACACAATATAAAAAATGAGAGTACTACCAAACTCAATCAAGTCATTCATTCTATCTAAAAGAGACCAACATATAAATGTGACATTTACAATTTCTTTTCTGAATATAAAAATCGAAGAAAATTCAAACCGCCGTCCTACGAAGAACCTTCTGGTGTAACTTCCCAACTAAAAGCCTAGATACTAATATAATATTTTGGCCACTCTTTCTCTTAATTTCCCAGCAAAATCCCATGCCCCCTTCAAAATTTGAGAAGCATTCCGAAATTATCACATTTCATATTACCTTAAAAGATCTCTGACAAAGGGTAAAACAACTAGCCCCCGAGCGACACCACCACACCATGTCCAACAAATGTAACAAACGGACAGACAACGCCGCCACTCAATAAAAGTCAATTTTCTAACATTTTTATTGAAAGCCATAATTGATGTAATGAAGTATTCATTCATTGTCTGTCTAATAGACCGATGGCCGAACGATTGGCGTACATGCGTAGCCATTGAATTGATGGCAATTTAATTGGAGCAATTGGAAATGTTTTTTTTTGGTTTTATCGTCGTTATATGGCAGGCACATTGTCGTGAAGCGAGGTGATGATTGCTTTTTTGTTAAATGATAGCGAACATGAAATGGCAATGAAACAATGGGAATGGAAGGACAGACTCATGGTATTCTAATGAGAAGAGTTATGGGCCTAAATACCTATATAAGATTCCCTGAAAAGGAAGAAGGAGACCTTCTTCTCCCTTTCTAGAGAAGGAGGTGACCTCTTCCTTCTCTTCTAGAGAAGGAGGTGACCTTCCTCTCCTCTTCTAGAGAAGGAGGTGACCTTCCTCTCCTCTTCTAGAGAAGGAGGAGACCTTCCTCTCCTCTTCTAGAGAAGGAGGAGACCTTCCTCTCCTCTTCTAGAGAAGGAGGAGACCTTCCTCTCCTCTTCTAGAGAAGGAGGAGACCTTCCTCTCCTCTTCTAGAGAAGGAGGAGACCTTCCTCTCCTCTTCTAGAGAAGGAGGAGACCTTCTTCTCCAATTCTATAGAAGGAGGAGACCTTCTTCTCCAATTCTATAGAAGGAGGAGACCTTCTTCTCCTCTTCTATAGAAGGAGGAGACCTTCTTCTCCTCTTCTAGAGAAGGAGGAGACCTTCTTCTCCTCTTCTAGAGAAGGAGGAGACCTTCTTCTCCTCTTCTAGAGAAGGAGGAGACCTTCTTCTCCTCTTCTAGAGAAGGAGGAGACCTTCTTCTCCTCTTCTAGAGAAGGAGGAGACCTTCTTCTCCTCTTCTACAGAAGGAGGAGACCTTCTTCTCCTCTTCTATAGAAGGAGGAGACCTTCTTCTAGTCTTCTATAGAAGGAGGAGACCTTCTTCTCCTCTTCTATAGAAGGAGAAGACCTTCTTCTCCTCTTCTATAGAAGGAGGAGACCTTCTTCTCCTCTTCTAGAGACGGAGGAGACCTTCCTCTCCTCTTCTAGAGAAGGAGGAGACCTTCCTCTCCTCTTCTAGAGAAGGAGGAGACCTTCCTCTCCTCTACTAGAGAAGGAGGAGACCTTCTTCTCCTCTTCTAGAGACGGAGGAGACCTTCTTCTCCTCTTCTAGAGACAGAGGAGACCTTCTTCTCCTCTTCTAGAGACGGAGGAGACCTTCTTCTCCTCTTCTAGAGACGGAGGAGACCTTCTTCTCCTCTTCTAGAGACGGAGGAGACCTTCTTCTCCTCTTCTAGAGACAGAGGAGACCTTCTCCTCTTCTAGAGACGGAGGAGACCTTTTTCTCCTCTTCTAGAGACAGAGGAGACCTTCTTCTCCTCTTCTAGAGACAGAGGAGACCTTCTTCTCCTCTTCTAGAGACAGAGGAGACCTTCTTCTCCTCTTCTAGAGACAGAGGAGACCTTCTTCTCCTCTTCTAGAGACAGAGGAGACCTTCTTCTCCTCTTCTAGAGAAGGAGGAGATCTTCTTCTCCTCTTCTAGAGAAGGAGGAGACCTTCTTCTCCTCTTCTAGAAGAGAAGGAGGAGACCTTCTTCTCCTCTTCTAGAAGAGAAGGAGGAGACCTTCTTCTCCTCTTCTAGAAGAGAAGGAGGAGACAATCTTCTCCTCTTCTAGAAGAGAAGGAGGAGACAATCTTCTCCTCTTCTATGGAATTAAGAGACCTTCTCCTCTTCTATAGAGGGAGGAGACCTTCTCCTCTTCTATAGAGGGAGGAGACCTTCTCCTCTTCTATAGAGGGAGGAGACCTTCTCCTCTTCTATAGAGGGAGGAGACCTTCTCCTCTTCTATAGAGGGAGGAGACCTTCTCCTCTTCTATAGGAAGAGGAGATGATCTTCTTCTGTTCTAAAGGAAGAGAAGAAGACCTTCTCCTCCACAGGAGATCTTCTCTGCTACATAAAGATTATGTGACCCTTTCCTCTGCTACAGAAGGAGAAGGGGACCTTTTCCTCGAGGAAACCTATTCCTTTCCCACTGGATAAGGAAACCTACTTGTTTTCTTCTTTTGCAGGAGAATGAGAACCTTTACTCCTCTACAGGAGGAAGAAGGAGACATTCTCTTCTTCTGCCGGAGAAAAAATTGAGCTTCTCTCTATCTCCAATATAACTTCTCCTCACCTTCTGCAGAAGGATAGGTCCTTTTGTTTCCTCTTCAGTAGAAGAAGAAGATCATCTTGTTATTACCTCCAATCTGCATCTTATTTGTATTTAATAAATTTCAATATTATCTACAAAAGTTTAAAAATAATTAAAATTCTAAAGTATACCTGACTACTCCAGTGGCACACCTTTGCTCTTAGAAGTTTTTTTTTGCAATTTATTAAAAAACTCAACTTAAAACTATCACAACTTGTTGACCTAACCTAACTGGGAGCTCATTAACGGTGGCAAAAGGCGTAATTTCAAAACTTTTTCTGTTTCATATTCTTTTATGACAGTTGGAAGCAAACGACGCCAGCGGCCGGATAAATAAGAATACCAGCAGCCAACTATCGGAGCTACCATTCATGTCAGTGACTAATTGTCGGTATTATCAGATAAAATAAAAAAAAAACAAATTAACAAAATACGACGATTATTTCAGCACGTTCCACATTTCATTCTTAATTTTAGCTTATCTTCGTTTTGATGGGGTGTCTTTTATGGAGGCATTTTATTGTGTTTTTTTTTTTCTCCATTCTCCACCCTATTTTTTTAGCTTTTATTGTGTTTACATTTAACTGCAAAAGGCAGAGATTAATTTATCCGCTGGTGTGAAATGTTCACACTTACACTTACACACACAAGCAGAAGCACGCGCACACATACTTTTTCTGACATTTCCACGAATGTGGCATTGACAGGCAGCCTTTCGGACGTGCCATCGCAGAAACTTTGTATGGGAAATGAAAGAAAATAAACCAATAACGGCAAGAAAGCCACAAACTGGCAGGATGGTTGAAAGGTTGAGCGTGCTTGAAAGGAAGTTTGAATGAAATACAATTTTCCCCAAAAATGTCCAAAAAGTTCAAAGCAAACTTGTTGCGAAAAGTACATTTCCGCCTTGTTGCTCTTATGGGAAAATTAATACATTTTGAACTAGAAAAAATACATTTAAAAAATTTATGTTTGGCGGTTTTTATAAGCCTGGGAAAAATATTTAAAAAATAAAAAATGTGGCTCTAGTAGTCCTTGAATAAATATTTTAAAAATCCGCCTTCAGTTTCTGAAAAAATATTTAAAAAAATAAGTTTAGAGTAAATGTTCGATTGATCTACAATGATTTTAAAATGCAGGATTGATAGTTCCAATAAGCCCTCAAAATTTAAAAAAAAAAACACCTTTCGATTGCTTAAATAATCCTCAAGAAAATATTCAGAAATTATCCCCTTTTGGAGGGATTAAACGTAATTGAAAATATATTTAGAAAATCCATGTTTGGAGGTACAGGGTGAGATGAAAAAACTGCAACAAACTTCAGACTGCTGTCATTTCTAAGCCACTCGTCCAACAGCTGTTAAAATTATTCCAGCGACAGCTCATTTTATATTGTTTACAAGCGTACAAAAGCATTTCGATGAGAATTTTCCGGAAAAAAAGTTATTCGTGATGGAATTCAAGCGTAATAGTGTGATTTCTTTATATTTGGCTGGAAAATCACAAGTGGCTATCGCTAAAGCACTCCAGCATTTAAATGTGAATAAATCTTTTGAATCGCTCGTTACCGTGATATTGGTAGCGTAACCCGGCCGACGTCAAGGAAGTGGACGGAAGAAAACAGCATCATCAGCAGCATGGTTCGAAAAGTAAAGAAGCAACTTGATCGAAACCCGCGTCGCAGTGGCCGAAAAATGGCTCGTGAGCTGAACATATCGCAATATTCCATTCGGCAAATATTGAAAAATGGGCTGGGGGTAAAGCCATTGAAATTCCAAAAAGTGCAAGATCACCGCAACAGAACAGATATAAAAATAGACTCAGAAGAGCTAAAGAGTTGCTTTGCTTGGCCGAAAGTGGTGAACTGTTGAATTTGGTTTTCTCCGTCTCCGATGAGAAAACATTCGTTGTCCCGCAGTTTGTAAACAAACAAAATGATCGTGTTTACTTGCCAAAGAGGTCAGCTGAAAATGTGCACCTTTGGTTGGCCACCAGAACTCAAGCGCCAGCCATAATGATGGTGTGGGCCGCCATAACAGCCGATGGTCGCTCTCCGCTCGTATTAATCGACCGTGGCATCAGAATAGATGTCGAATATTATCGCGAAAATATTCTAGAGGGTGTATTAAAGCCTTGGGCACGCAAAAATTTTCGCCGCAGACCTTGGACATTCCAAAAGGACTCAGCACCATCGCACTCAGCACGCGCCACCCAAGAATACAAAATGAGGTTCTTCGCTTCATTTCCAGCGCACAATGGCCATCAAAATCTCCGGATACCAATCTGTTGGACTATTGAGTCTGGTGTATTTTGGTTGGTTTGGCAAGGTTGGCACTAAAAAATACCAACGTGTCGATCGCCTCAAGCAAGAGCTTCGCCAGGAATGGGCTAAAATACCGCAGAGCAACATTCGGGCAGCGTATGATGGTTTCATTGGCCGTTTGAAGGTCATAATTCGTGCCAAAGGTGGCCAATTCGAACAAATCTAAACTTATTCTAAAATTTGATACTATTTCCGACATTTTTTGCTTTCATTCAATAAAACCAAAAAAAAAATGTAAAACTAATGGCGTTTAACTTTGTTGCAGTTTTTCTATCTCAACCCTGTAATCTTTACAAAAAACATTTTATGTTCATATATTTAAAAAAAATATTTATTTCAAAACCAACTATACTTGCATATTTAATTCATATCTAAACTCCTTCGCCTAAATTTGATAAAGTATTGTCTCATGCAAATGTGGCACCCAACATGGGTCGCAAAAACCATAGATGGCTGTAGTAAACCTAAAGAAATATTTCTTTAAAATCCAAATTAGGTGGCTCTCAAAATCCTTAAAAAATATTTAAACCAGTAAAGAAAGTCTTAAAGTCGGGCGGGGCCGACTTTATGATACCCTACAACATTTTGCTAATTTAGTAGAGCTCCACATTACAATTAAAAGTTTTTTTTGAGAAAATTCAATCATACAAGCTATGATTATACTTATAATTTAAAGTTCAAAGGACTAAATATGCCGAAGCATTTGTATCTTTTAAATTCGGACTTGTATTGCCCATTTGGTGCACAATTTATTTGAAATCGGAAAAATATATAAATGGGAGCTATATCCAAATCTGAACCGATGTCGATAAAATTTGGCAAAGATATTTCTGAGCTGTATTTGATATATTTCCCTGAATATCGTTGTTACGGAGTGCATATTACGGCTGTGGGTAACAAATATAACAAATCGGATGAACAATATATATGGGAGCTATAGCTATATCTGAACAGATCTTCACCAAATTCGGCATACTAGCTTCTAGGCTCAATTCGGCCGTAAATGCCAAATTCCATCCCATTTGGACAAATATTAGACGTTTGGTGTACAATAAAAGGTAAGTCGGACGAAGTTATATGTGGGAGCTATATCTAAATCTGAACCGATCTCGATAAATTTTAGCAAATGTATTTCTGAGCTGTATTTGCTATACTACCCCAAATATTGTTGTTACAGAGTGCATATTACGGCTGCGGAGGTCAAAACTAACAAATCGGATGAACAATATATATGGGAGCTATAGATATATCTGAACCGATTTCGATCAAATTTGGCATACCTATTTTCAGGCCAAATTTTGTTGTATGTGCAAAATTCCATACTATTCGTAGATATTACACGTTTGGTGCACAATAAAAAGCAAATCGGACGAAGATATATATGGGAGCTATATCTAAATTTCGATCGATTATCTCCAATTTCAATAGGGTTCGTCCTTGGGCCAAACAAATGCTGTTTGAAAAATTTCATCTTAATCGGATAATAAATGCGAACTGTACTTTGTTTACAAAAATATATGGACAGACGGACGGGCATGCATAAATCGACTCAGAATGTGATTTTATGCAGATCATCAAATGGAACTATAGGTCTATCTCGTTTCTTTTTGCCTGTTATATGCACAAAGACATAATACCCCGACCACCTTGTGGTGTAGGGTATAAAAATCCACGCTTGGTGGTCCCAACGTCGTTGGTGGTTCCAAATGCTTTTAAATCTAAGAATCTTCAAAAATATTTAAAAAAATCCACACTTGCTGGCCCCTAAACCTCCTTGAATCAATTCTAAAATGGTCCTTACATTTTTTTCAAATCCTTGAGAAAATTATTTAAATTCCATCCAATAAAAATTATGAACTTATTACAAATCTAACTATCCACCCATATTTTAATTTGTATCCGAACCCCCTCAACCCCTTTCCCTTAAATTTTAATAGTTTCTGATTTGAAATAAAACGTTTTGTCATTTTTTATATTTTTTTAATTAATTATCACAAACTATGGCCACTATTATTATTTTTCTTATTGTTGTTGTTGTTGTTTTACAATTCTTATCTCTCGATTTTCAATAACAGTCAACGTCATCATCAATGGATGAGTGGCTATACATTTTATTGACAAACTAGAGTTCCGCTGGCCGAACTGAGTCCAATACTTTGACGGACTGCAACAACTTGATCGAACTGCATATGCAATTACAACAAAACCAACAACAACAAAGTCATCTAGAAATATTGAAAACAATAATAGATAAAACAATTCAATATCTTTCTGTGTGTGCATTCTAATCGACTGATTGTGTGCCAATCAAAAATCCAGTCAGGCTTCAAGCCAGCAGCTCTCGGCCGATAATCGAAATGACTAAAAGAATGTGTTGTCGAATGAAGCCAGTGAGCTTGTACATTTTACACGCTCAAGTGATGTCGGAAAACAGAAGTGTTGAAAATTTCAAGTTTTCGCCCCCCCCCCCCCCCCCCCCTACCCCCCATAACAATTCAATTAGTCTTTGATTAATGGTTGAATATTGAAAACTACAAAAAAAAAATAAAATGATGAAGGGGGGAATTGATACGGCCAAATCGAAATAACGGTTTTAGACCCTAGGTCTCTTTGGACCAAATCCGTTTCAGGACATTTGGAGTCGATATAGCGATATCCGTCCGTCTGTCTGGCTGGCTGGCCGATTGGGTCCAAACTTCGTACATAGTAACATTTTTGTCAAACTTAGATAGAGTTCGGAGATTGGCAATATCGGTTGACTCCTTATGGTACCTCCCCGACAAAAGGTAGAAATTTTCAATGAAAATAATTTATTGCAAAGAAAGAGAAAATATCGTCTGATTTTGCTCCAACTTTGTAAATCCTAATATTTGCATCAGTGCTAGGTCAGGTGCGAAAATGGACTATATCGGTCCACTTCATCCAGTTCTTCCCCCACAAAGGATCAACATTTTGAATAATTATAACTCTTATAAAATATAAGTGTCCGATTATCTTCAAATTACACACATTACAACATTTTTGTTAAACCAAGGTCTGGTGTGAAGATGGGATATATCGGTCTACGCGTTCTGGTACCTCCCTCACAAAAGTTAAAAATTTTTAATATTCATGGAGCTCATAAAACACAAAATTAACATCCGATTCCATTCAGACTTGGCACCTCTCAATATTTCTATCAGCATAAGATCTGTTATAAAGTTGGGAGAGATTGGACCATTCCTTCTGGTACCTCCCCACAAAGGGTCAAAGTTTTGAATAACCAAACGATTGTGAAATCCTAAATAAGCATCCTGTTCTCTTCAAATTACACACATCACAATATTTTTATTAACCCAAGGTCTGGTTTGAAGATGGGATATATCGGTTCACTCCTTCTGGTACCTTCCCCACAAAGGGTCAAAATTTTGAATATCCATGAAGCTCATAAAACGAGAAAATAACGTCCGATTTCATTCCGACTTGGCACCTCTCAATATTTCCGTCAACACAAGATCTGCTATAAAGATGGTAGGGATCGGGCAATTCCATCTGGTACCTCCCCCACATAGGGTTCAAGATTTTGAAAAACAAAACGCTCAAAGAAAGCAAAATAAGCATCCAAAACATATCTCATATAAAGTATAGGAACTAGAATCTGGCATGTAGTAATATTTTTATCAGGCTAAGGTCAGCTACGAATTGGTCAATATTGGCCAACTGCCTGGGAGGGGTCAAAAGTTTGAATAATCATAACTCAAGGCTGGAGTATACATCTGTCGACAAAACCGACAAATACTTTTTTTTTGCTTTTTTGGGCAGATAGAGGGGAGAGAGACAGAGAGAGTAGGAATAGTTGGAGAGAGGGTATAGTAAGGGAAGAGAGAGGATAATTCAAGGCTGGCGGTATACATTCGTCGACAAAACCGACAAATACTACTTTACTTGTTTTGACTTTGTTTTGGGCATCCCCTTTATTAGGGGAGAGAGAGAGAGAGAGTGGGAAAGCGGAGAGAGGATATAGTAAGGGATGAGAGGGGGAAGAGTCAGGGAAGAAAGAGAGGGGATAGTAAAGGAAGAGAGAAGGTTGAGTCCGGGGGGAGAGAGTGGGTTGAGTGTGGGGAGAGAGAGGGTTGAGTGTGGGGAGAGAGAGGGTTGAGTGAGGAGAGAGAGAGAGGGAGAGAGGGAGTGAAGTAAATTGGCCTTATTTTTCCAAAGATGTCTGAATTAGAATAGAGCCTGACTTTTTAAACGACCCTAGTAACGGAACGGGCCTACATCTTTCGAAATTCACATTTCCGCTCATTATTTGAAATCTCTGCTCCTTTGGGTTGAGTCAGGGGAGAGAAAGAAGTAAATTGGCCTTCTTTTTTCAAAGATATCTGGGTTGAAATAGAGTCTGCCTTTTTAAACGACCCTAGTGACGGAACGGGCCTATATCTTTCGAAATTCACATTTCCGCCCATTATTTGAAATCTCTGCTCCTCTGGGTTGAGTCAGGGGAGAGAGATAAGTAAATTGGCCTTCTTTTTTCGCAGACATCTGAGTTGGAATAGAGCCTGATTTTTTTAAAGACCCTTGTGACGAAACGGGCTTACATGTTTCGAAATTCACATTTTCGCCCATCTTTTTGAAATCTCTGCTCCTCTGGGTTGAGTCAGGGGAGAGAGAGTGAAATAAATTGACCTTCTTTTTTCGCAGATATCTGAGTTGGAATAGAGCCTGACTTTGTAAATGACCATAGTGACGGAACGGGCCTACATCTTTCGAAATTCACATTTCCGCCCATTATTTGAAATCTCAGCTCCTCTGGGTTGAATCAGGGGGAGAGAGATATAAATTGGTCTTCTCTTTTCACAGATATCTGAGTTGGAATAGAGTCTGCCTTTTTTAACGACCCCAGTGACGGAACGGGCCTACATCTTTCGAAATTCACATTTCCGCTCATTATTTGAAATCTCTGCTCCTCTGGGTTGAGTCAGGGGGAGAGAGAAGTAAATTGGTCTTCTCTTTTCACAGATATCTCAGTTGGAATAGAGCCTGACTTTTTTTAACGACCCTAGTGACGGAACGGGCCTACATGTCTCGAAATTTACATTTCCTCCCTTTATTTGAAATCTTTGCTCCTCTGGATTGAGTCAGGGGAGAGAGAGAAATAAAACGGCCTTCTTTTTTTCGCAGATATCTGGGTTGGAATAGAGCGTGACTTTTTAAACGACCCTTGTGACGAAACGCGCTTACATGTTTCAAAATTCACATTTCCGCCCATCTTTTTGAAATCCCTGTTCCAATGTGTAATCCTTAAAAATCTTTAAAATTCTCCAAAAGCCATAAATTAATTTGTTTTGGCTTGTTTTAATTTTTTTCTGGGGTGAAGATAAATTTGAAACACAAACCGTATTACCTGGTGAAGGTAACTGAGATAAGAAGTGTTTATTTTCTTTATTTTTAACTGAATCAAAAAAAGTTAAACAACAAAAACATCAACAACAACACATATGTTTGTTGGCCCACATACTTGAGAGATGGCTTAGCGGTGTTCTTGGCAATTATTTGTTTATCTCCTTTAAACAAAACGTCAAAGTCAAATAACCTCAAATAAGTAGATTAGACGGCAGCCAAACAGTGATTTGTGGATTTTGCAGTCATGGCAGTGGATGGTTTTGTTTAAAAAAATTGAGAAAGAGAGGGAAATATGTTTTTTTTTTCTTATTTTAAACAAATATATGGGTCAATGAGGTGATTCAATTAAGCCATGCCATCATGGAGGGGCAAACGGAATTTTTTGACATAAGAATATTGCGGATAATTGAAGAATGCAGAGTAATGAATATTGGTCCACGTTTTCCTATATCCTCCATATAACAATACCTCCAAGTCGGTATTTTTAGGCTTTAGGTTACATTTTCTACCTCTTTTTTTCCAAATTTCGAAATTTGTGGTTGATTCTGGGTTCTACAACCGAATTTAAGGCATATTCTGTATTTTGTAAATTTTAGCCACGTTTTTTTTTTTTTTCACGGAATAATTTCAAATTTGGTATTTAAAACTCGAAATAAATAAAATCGTTGGAGAATCCACAGCGATGAATTGGTTATTGAATATAATTCCCAACATTTCGCCTAAGATTCCACCCTATCACACCTAACCCCTGAGGTCTTAAGAAGTAAAATAACGTAGTATTGCCATGTCATAATTGACAAAAATCCAATCGGTCAACGCTTCTTATTTTATTTATTTTTCCCCCTTTTTTTTTTTGTTTATTTATAAACACGTCTCAGAAATTTCATTTTAAATATTGATTCAACATTTGCATTTAAACGTAAACCTGTTAAATTTAAATAAAAGAAACGTTCAGTGACAAAGTGCGAAATGCAAATACAGATGATTTATTGTTTTTATTTAAAAAAACAAGAACAACAACAAAAGAAAACATTTAAAAAAACAACAGTATTTAATTAAATAATATGTAATTTTGGTCTGAGACTCAGGTGAAAAAGAAACTCTATTCCCTTACCTTAAGGGTTAATGAATTTTTAACTCGAAGATATAACAATGGATTTTTTTTTTTTGAAATATTTTTTTGAAAAAAAAAAACAATTTTTGATTTTTTAATATATTTTGAAAAGATTATTAGAATATTTTAAACGTAGTTCTGGGTGTGAATTTTCTTAAAATAATTTTTTTAATAATTGTTTGAATCACGAAACTTTGATTTCTATAAAATTTTCTCAAAGATTAGCAGAGTCCCCAAACTTGGATTGTTAAAATCTGTCGTCAAGGGCTTTTAGATAGCACCAAATGAGGATCTTTGAATATTTTTTCAAGGATTACAGAAGCCACTTATTATCTTTAGGATCCACGTTGGTAGCCATACCTGCATAATATAATATATTATTAATTATTTAAACCTCTGGTCGTTATCAACCTTCCACTAGTTAAATGGGTAGATTACTTTACTAGCATACGTTTTTAGGTCACATCTGTGTCTTTTGTAAACTTTCTACTACTCTGGGCCTTTTTCGAATGAGAGTGTAGTTAGAAATCTAGAAGTAGCACGATTAGTAACATAGCTTAACAAGCCTTTAACACATACGCATTTACAATCAATATTTCATTTATGCCCCACATTGGGCGCCACTCTTTCCCCTACTTGTAGTTCGATGGGTATTTTCAGTACATCAGCCGCCAGGCATTTAAATTCATATTCAATTTGGGCGCCAATTTTAATATAAAGTATAGTCAAGTAGCTTTAAATTCATACGAGTACAAGATTGCTACGTCGATCTCCAGACATCAATTTCTTCATAATTCAATAACGTTTTAATGCTATTCGAGGATTTCTTGAGCCTATTTCTTGAGATAGAATTTTTAAAATATCTTTTAATTTTTTTTTTTTTTTTTTTTTTTTTTTTGAGGATAATTTAAGCCGCCAAATATGAACTTTTAAAATATTTTATTAAAGGTCCATTAAGGGTTTCTAAATGTGAATCTTTTTACATCTATTCAACGGATTTTCAATTTTTATTTTATATTTTCCAGATCTATTGGATCCAACAAAAGTATTTTTTTAATATTTTTTTTCAAGGGTAATGAGCGCCACAAAAATACATTTTTTTTTAATATTTTTAAAGGATTATTTTAGCCTCCAAAAGTGAGTTTTTAATAATGTGTGTTTAGGCAAGTTCCTACCTTTCTACATTTTTTTAAATGTTCGGATTATGATTTCTAGGAATGCGCTGATTTTATGTATCTAATGTCTTCTACAATATTACGGATGAAAACACGAGCAATATTTTGGTTTAAAATATTAAATCTGGAATGAATCAACAAAGGGGTCTTTTTGGTCCCTTTATTAGATTATGGTTAAAAACTCACTTTAAACGGGATCGTAGCAAGTCCAAATATTTTACAAAATTATTTGTCATAAAATTCTACTATAGGTCCCTGAAGACATCAACAGTCTAAATCTTACCTAAACATCAGTAATTAAAACCGTACTTTCTGTGTGTTTATGGGAAAATCGACTACAAAACATCATTTTTGAAGCCTGACGCCAAAGACAAAAATATTCTTCATAAAATTTTACTATAAGTCATCAAATCGATATTTTATATTTGTATACCAAAAAATATTTACTTCAGAATTCCAAAAAACGAAAATATCTCCTTTCTTGATAAATTTTCACCGGCCACTTTTTAACTTGATGCCAGCGAGTAGCATAAAATTTGATTTTAGGTAGAAGTTGTCAGAAGAAGAAATATTCTACACAAAATTTTACTAAAAATTTCAGACTAAAGCATGTATCTAAGTTCAAGAATTTTTGAAAAAATTGCATTCGAAGTTTGTATTACAAGTTAAAATTATGTGTTTTTAAAATCGTACTTCATGTGAATTAAGTTCCTTCCAAATGCAAATAACCTCTACTCACCATCATTTTAGAATAATGACGTTAAGGACAAAAATATTCCTTATCAAATTTCAATATAAGTCACAATAGAAAAGAAATCTCTATTTCTACAGCATATCATGAAAATAGTTGCATCAATATTTCCAAAAAAACCAAAAATATTTTTTTTATATTTTTTTTACTGTTTTCGGGTTGATGCCTGAAAGTAACATAAAATTTCGTCTTAGGCGGAAAATTTCGTCTTCTGACAAAAGAAGAGATATTCTACACAAAATGTCATTACGAATCTCAGAATAAAGCACACATCATGGTTTAGTAGTTTTTGAAAATAAAATGTATTCGAAGTTTGTATATTACAAGTTTGAAAATATGTGTTTACCTTAAAACCATACTTCATGTGAGTTTATGTGAAAATCACCAACACAGCATCATTTTAGAAAGACGATGTTAAAGACAAAAATATTCTTCATCAAATTTCATAACAAGTTACCAAAGAAAAAAATCTCAATTTCCACCACATATCAGGAAAATATTTGCATCAATGTTTTTCAAAAAAAAAATATTTTCTAAATTTTTTGGATAATTTTTTAGACTTTTTTCGAGTTGATGCCTGAAAGTAGCATAAAATTTCGTCTTAGGCGGAAGATGTTAAAAGAAGAAATATTCTACACAAAATTTCATTACAAATCTCAGAATAAACCATATAGCTTGGTACTATGGGTTTCAAGAAAATTACATTCGAAATGTAGGTGCTATAAGTAAAAATTATGTGCTTGCTTTTTTCACTGTTAATTGAACACGTTTTCGATCCAAGTCAAAATCTCCTTTGTACTTCATTTTTTTGGTGACAGTGTCAAAGGAAGAATTATTCTAGATCAAATTTCATTGTGAGTCCCTGCACAAACGAAATTTGTATATTTCATAGGTACCATGAAAAACTATAATTAATTTTAGTTAATAAAAACCTTATTTCTGATTTCACTGCACAATAGCCTAAGTCTGAGTTATGACTAATTTCAAGTAGACACAATAGAACTCGTTTTTAGAGTTTTAAAATATTTTTCCAGGGTATTTAAGTGGTTGCCAAAAGTAGATTTTCAAAATATATCCGCAAGGATTATTAAGAATTATTCTAAAATATTTTCTTAAGCATTATCAGAGCCACGAAATGTGGATTTTTGCATATTTTTTCGCAGCAATTTGTTTTGGTATTTAACATATATTCTGAGAAAACATTTATGATTTATACATATGTCATTGACACAATTCCCACACATACCACACACCTGCATACTACACACATATGTACATGCATGCGTGTATGTGGTCAACATCTCTGTAAATGACAACTAAAACAAACAAAAAACATTTATGACATGTAATTCCATGTCACCCATCGGCACATTTCCGACTCTCCAAACAAATACTTAAATACTTCATTATTTTGACGCAATAAATGACGTCAAATATTGCTGCTGCTGTTGTTGTAAAGTAGCGTCACTAATTAGTTTGAGCCGTTGTCGCAAGTCAACAAAATAAACAAAGATTGGCGGAGTAAGAGGTGGGGAATAGGGAGGGTATCTGCAAATGACCATAAAACACGCAAGCCGGCTTCTTCAAAAGACAAAAATTCCGGTAGCAATTCGAACCTCAAAAATGGCATTTAAGTAATTGACAATATTTGTTTTTTGGTGTTGTTAAATGTGTTGTTTGTGCTATTTTTGTTGTTGTTACTTATATGCGAGTGAGGAGGGGAATTTTGACAAATTTATGGCATGGAAAATAATCTAAAAATGGGAGGACGTTTGTGGGTCTTTTTTAGAAAAAACAGATAAAAAAGCTGTAAGTACGGCCGGGCCGAACTTTGAATCCGTTAAAAATTCTGTTGAAATCTTAAAAATAACGAATGTAGCCGTTATATAAGGCTCTATACAACGACGTGGAACTGAATAGGCAACTTTTGTCATAAGCCTTTTGAATATTCAAATGTGAAACTTGAAAAAAAATCGGAGAATAATGTAGCTAAAATCATCAAAATACCGAATGTCGGAAAGTACCATTATATGGAGGCTATACGAAGACGTTGACCTGCACAGACAATTTTCTGTCACAGGCTGTAGTATCCATTACGAACTTCAAATGATAAATTTGAAACAATTTCGGTGACTAATGCCGCTTAAATAACCAAAATACCGAATATCGGGAGGTACCATTATATGGGGGCCGTACGAAGGCGTGGATCTGCACGGGCAATTTTCTGTCATAGGCTGTAGTATCCATTACGAACTTCAAATACCAAATTTGAAACAATTCCGGGGACTAATGTCGCTTAAATCATCAAAATATCGAATATCGGGATGTAATATTATATGGGGGCTATACCAAAACGTGGACCTACATGACCCATTTTCAACACCAAAAGTCCTACAGACATAATATACATTTGAGTAAAATTTTAACAACCTACCTCATTTCGTTCGGAAGCTAAAGTGACTTCCACAGACGGACGGACATCGCTAAATCGACATAGAATTTTATGCTGATTTATTGTGGGGTCTAAAATGTATATTTCGGGGTGTTACAAACGGAATGACAAACATATTATGGTGGAGGGTGTAAAAGGTCTTGTATTCATAGAAGACTTTCTGTAGGTCTTGAAGACTTTTTATGGCTTTTCTGTGGCTCTTCTTTGTATAGAAGACCTTATAGAGGTCTTCTATAAGTAGAAAAACGTATAGGGGTCTTCCCCGGATAGAGGACCTTGTAGTGATCTTCTTTGGATAGAAGAGCTTATACATGTCTTTTTTTTTGGATAGAAGACCTTGGATGGAAGACCTTATATAGATCTTCTTTGAACTTTAAAAATACCGTATATAGGTCTTTTTTGGATAGGAGACTTTCTATAGGTCTTCTTTAAATGGCAGGTCTTCGTTTTTGGAAAGAAGGCCTCATATAGTTCATATTTGGATAGAAGACCTTATAGAGGCCTTTTTTTTTGGATAGTATACCTTCTATAGAACTACAGGTCTTCTAAGGTACCCTGAAGGTATTCAACAGATTGTAGGCCTCGTCAAATTTTAAGTGAAATTACATTACTAAGACCTCCCATAATCTCCCGAGGCCTTCTATAGGTATCCCATAACCATCCCAACACCATGCACTGGAAGGCTTTATATAGGTCTTCTTTGTATAAAAGACCTTATATAAGTCTTTTTTTGGATAGCAGACCTTCTATAGATCTTCTTCAGATAGAACGGCTTCTGTAAGTTTTCTTTGGATAGAAGACCTTATATAGGTCGTCCTTGGATAGAAGACCTTATAAAGAAATGTTTCGGATAGAATACCTTCTGTAGAGATATAGGTCTTCTAAGGTACCCTGAAGGTATTCAACAGATTGTAGGCCTCGTCAAATTTTAGTGAAATTACGTAGGACCTCTAAGACCTCCCATAATCTCCCAAGTCCTTCTATAGGTCTCCCATAACCATCCCAATACCATGCATTGTAAGACCTTATAAAGGTCTTCTTTGGATAAAAGACCTTATATAGGTGGGGTTTTTTTTTTTTTTTTTTTTTTTTGGATAAAAGACCTACTATAGGTCTTCTTCTGATGGAACGTCTTCTGTAAGTCTTTTTTGGAAAGAAGACCTAATATATGTCATCTTTGGATAGAAGATCATATAAGGGTCTTTTTTGAATAGAATGCCTTATACACAACTATAGGTCTTCTAAGGTTCCCTATAGGTCTTCTACAGATTGTAGGCCTCATAAATTTTTTAGTGAAATTACATAGAACCTCTAAGACCTGCCATAACTTTTCAAGACCTTCTATATTATCTCTCATAACCATCCAAACACCATGAACTGTAAGACCTTATATCGGTCTTCTTTGGATAAAAGACCTTATATAGATGTTTTTTTTTTTTTTTTTTTTTTGGATAGAAGACCATCTATAGGTCTTCTTCTTCTAAGATCTTCTATGGGAGGTCTTCTATAAGACTTTTTAGAAAAGAAGTTCTTGTGTAGGTGTTCTTTGGATAGAAGACCTTATAAAGTACTTATTTGGATAGAATACCTTCTATAGAACTAATGGTCTTCTAAGGTGCCCTCAAGGTCTTCTACAGATTGTAGGCCTCATCAATTTTTAGTGACATTACATAGGAACTCTAAGACCTCTCATAACTTCCCAAGCCCTCCTATAAGTCTCCCATAATCATTCCAACACTATGCACTGTAAGACCTTATATAGGTCTTCTTTGGATAAAATACCTTATATAGGTGCTTTTTTGGATAGAAGACCTCCTATAGGTCTTCTTTTGCTAGAACGTCTTCTGTAAGTCTTTTTTTGGAAATAAGTTTATTATAGGTCCTCTTTGAAGATAAGTCTTTTTTGGATAGAATACCTTCTATAGGACTATAGGCCTTCTAAGGTGCCTGTAAGTCTTCCACAGTTCGTAGGCCTCATCATATATTTTTTTTTTTTTTTTTTTTGAAATTGCACAGGACCTCTAAGGCCTCCCATAACTATTAAAGGCCTTCCGTAGGTCTCCCACAACCATCCTCATAACGGCACTGTAAATCCATCCGCCTGAACATCTGGGCATTGTTGTCGACTTAGTTTTCAAAAAAAAAAAAAAAAAAAAAAAACAAAAAAATATATATAATTATTTATCACATATTTTTCTTGTTGTTTTTGTAGTTGTTGTTGTTGTATTTTCTAAGTCACTTAATGATAATTGATAATCATAACTGCCTCCCAGGCGGACAATGGCAATGACCACTAAATGTTTTTTTTTTTTCTACGACATTTAATTTATTTACTTCTGCTATTTGGTATACAAGACACATACACATTTACATATCACCAACTGGCAACAAGGCAACCCAGCGAACATTTTTAGGGGAAATTCGAAGAAAATCGATTGCCAATATTGAAATTGAAACTGATATGAAAACCATGATTATGGATTGGATATACGAATATGACCGACAAATATATTGATGAGAAAGATTGGTAGATATTTGAAGAGAAGTCGTATGTCTAAGTTTATCTACTTCCGGATTTTTTTTGGAATAAATATTGGAACTTTTAAAATGTCTACAAAGAATTGTTAGGAAAAATTGTTTGTTGGACCTAAAACCCTAGAATGTGTCATTGCAGATAGAAAATACTTGCGGCATGGATAGGTGAAGGGGTGGGTTGTGTTTGACTATTTACGTTGTAAAATTTTCAAAACAAAAATTTTGTATGCAAACGTTTTTTTTTTTCCTTTCCGTTTCGAATTTTCTCTTCGTTGTCATTAAGCATAATGTATTTTTAATGGACTTTGTAATTTGTTAATAATGTTTTTTCCGTTTTTTTTTTTTTTGTTCTTTCCTCTCATTACAGTTGTCATAATGTGTGCCGATCCCCAGTCAATCAGGCAAATCATGTTAACGGCCGAAGAGTTGAATATGATCGATAGTGGTGAATATGTTTTCATCAATATTGAACTGTTTTCAAGGTGAGTTTAGAAAAAAACTGAATAAAAAACAAGTGAAGAAGTGCCTAAATTTGGCCGGGCCGAAGTTATAATATCCTCCACGATTTGGAAGGAAATTAAATTTTTTTTTAAAAAATTTCGTAGAAATACAGGATGAGATGAAAAAAATGCAATCAACTCCAGACTGCTGTCATTTCTAAGCCACTCATCCGACAGCTATTAAATTTATTCCAGTGATAGCTCATTATATTGTTTACAAGCGTACAAAAGTATTTTGGTGAGAATTTTTCAGGAAAAAAGTTATTCGTGATGGAATTTAAGCGTGATAGTGTGATTTCTTTATATTTGGCTGGAAAACCACAAGTGGCTGTCGCTAGAGCACTCCAGCATTAAAATGTGAATAAATCGTTTGCTGAATAAATCGCTCGTTACCGTGATACTGGTAGCGTAGCCCGACGTCAAGGAAGTGGACGGAAGAAAATAGCAACATCAGCAGAAATGGTTGGAAAAGTGAAGAAGCGACTTGATCGAAACCCGCGTCGCAGTGGCCGAAAAATGGCTCGTGAGTTGAACATATCGCAATATTCCATTCGGCAAATATTGAAAAATGAGCTCGGGGTAAAGCCAATTGAAATTCCAAAAAGTGCAAGAACTTGCACCGCAACAGAAAAAACCAGTAAGGAAAGCTCAAAAGTCGGGCGGGGCCGACTATATGATACCCTACACCACTATGCATATTTAGTAGAGCTCTCGTAAAAAGGTTTATACAGGGCATTTCAGAGCTCTATGCGATATTTGGTACAAAATCAAAATCTATCTAATTCTATCGTGCATTTTACGAACTATAGCTATCTTTGAACCGGGTTTCTCCAAATTTGACGTATTAGCTTCTAGACTGAATTCGGTCTTATGTACGAAAATTCAGGTGATTTGGGCTGATATTGGCCATTTGTTGCACAATTAACACGAAATCGGATGAAGATACATGTAGGTGCTATATCCAAATCTGAACAGATTTTGATAAAATTAAAATCGACTATTTTTGGGCTTTATCTGATATCTGGTACCAAATATCATTCCTGTGGAGTGCATATTACGAATGTGAGGGACTTAAAGACCAAATCGGATGAAAGATATATATAGGAGCTATAGCTATATCTGAACCGATTTTTACTAAAATTGGCTGGTTTCGGTTGAGTTTGCCAAAATTCATGCCATTTGGGCTGATATTGGCCATTTGATGCACAATTAACACGAAATCGGATGACGATATATATGGGAGGCATATCCAAATCGGAACAGATTTTAATAAAATTAAAATCAACTATTTTTGGGCTTTATCTGATATCTGGTACCAAATATCATTCCTGTGGAGTGCATATTACGAATGTGAGGGACTTAAAGACCAAATCGGATGAAAGATATATATGGGAGCTATAGCTATATCTGAACCGATTTTTACTAAAACTGGTGTACTTGCTTCTAAGCTGGTTTCGGTCGGATTTGCCAAAATTGATGCTATTACGGCCATTTGGTGGTCAATCACCCGAAATCGGATGAAGATATATATGGGAGCTATATCCAAATCTTAACCGATTTCGATAAAAATTTAAAACAGCTATTCCTGTGCTCCATCTAATACTTGGTACCAAATATCACGGTTGTGGAGTGAATATTACGAATGTAAGGGACTAAAACACTAAATCGGATGAAACATATATATGGTTGCTATATCTATATCTGAACCGATTTTCACTAAATTTGATATACTTGCTTCTAGGCTGAATTTGGTCCGATGTACTAAAATTCAGTCCATTTTGACTTATATCGGCCATTTGGAGCACAATTAACCCGAAATCGGATGAAGATATATATGGGAGCTATATCCAAATCTGAACCGATTTTCTCCAAATTTGTTGTATTTGCTTTAAGGCTAATCTCGGTCACATGTGCCAAAATTCGGGCCATTTGGGCTGATATTGGCCATTTGGTGGTCAATTAACCCGAAATCGGATGAAGATATATATGGGAGCTATATCCAAAACTGAACCGATTTCGATAAAATTTAAAACAGCTATTTCTGTGCTCCATCTAATACCTGGTACCAAATACAACGGTTGTCGAGTGCATAGTAGGAATGTGAGGGTCTTAAAGATCAAATCGGATGAAAGATATATATGGGAGCTATAGCTATATCTGAACCGATTTTCTCCAAATTTAATATACTTGCTTCTAGGCCGAACTCGGTTGGGTGTGCCAAAATTCAGGTAATTTGGACTGATAGTGGACATTTGGTGCACATTTAACCCGAAATCGGATGAAGATATATATAGGAGCTATATCTAAATTTGATCCGATTCTCACCAATTTCAATAGGGTTCGTCCTTGGGCCAAAAAAATATTGTTTGGAAAATTTCATCTCAATCGGATAATAAACGCGACCTGCATTTTGTTCACAAGAATACATGGACAGACGGACAGACGGACGGACGGACGGACAGACGGACTGACATCCATAAATCGACTCAGAAAGTGATTCTATGAAGGTTCTCAAAAGTAACTATGGGTCTATCTCGTTTCCTTCTCCATGTTACAAACAAATGCACAAAGACATAATACCCTAACCAATATGTGGTGTAGGGTATAAATAGACTCAAAAGAGATAAAGAATTGATTCGCTTGGCCGAAAGTGGTGAACTGCCGAATTTGGTTTTTTCTCTCTCTCCGATGAGAAAACATTCGTTGTCCAGTCGTTTGTAAACCAACAAAATGA
Organism: Musca domestica; assembly: GCF_030504385.1. Lineage (NCBI taxonomy): Eukaryota > Metazoa > Arthropoda > Insecta > Diptera > Muscidae > Musca > Musca domestica. The sequence goes on along the minus strand of NW_026712272.1, from coordinate 10,376,929 downwards.
TCGTGATTACTTGCCAAAGAGTTCAGCAGAAAATGTGCACCTTTGGTTGGCCATCAGAACTCAAGAGCCGGCCATGTTGATAGTGTGGTCCGCCATAACAGCCGAAGGTCGCTCTCCGATCGTATTAATCGACCGTGGCATCAGAGTAAATGCTGAATATTTTCGCCGGCCATGGTGATGGTGTGGGCTCCCATAACAGCCGATGGTCGCTCTCCGCTCGTATTAATCGACCTTGGCATCAGAATAAATGCCGAATATTTTTGCGAAAATATTCTGGAGGGTGTATTAAAGCCTTGGGCACGCAAACCTGTTGGCCGCAGAACTTGGACATTCCAACAGGACCATGAGCACCATCGCACTCAGAACGCCCCACCACCCAAGAATGGTTACTAAATGAGGTTCCTCGCTTCATTTCCAGCGCAAAATGGTCACCAAAATCTCCGGATACCAATCCGTTGGACTATTGTGTCTGGAGTATTTTGGGAAAGCAAGGTTGGCACTAAAAAATACCAAAGTGTCGATCACCTCAAGCAAAAGACTCACCGGGAGTGGGCCAAAATACCGTAGAGCAACATTCGGGCAGCGTGTGATGGTTTCAGTGGCCGCTTGAAGGCCGTAATTCGTGCCTAGGGTGACAAATTCGAACAAATCTAAACTTATTCTAAGATTTGATGCTATTTCGACATTTTTTGCTTTCATTCAATAAAATTAAAAAAAAAAAATGTCAAAATTATGGCGTTAGACTTTGTTGCAGTTTTTTTTTATCTCACCCTGTATACCGAAATTAAGCCTAGCGAATATCCTGTAGCCATGCTTAATGGCGTCTAAACAGTCTATCTCCATTGCTGGACGACGAGGCAGGGATTCTATTCATATACCAGCTGGCTGACTTGCCGGGGAGTCTATTCAGAGACGAGCTGGCTGGGATCCCAAGGAGATGGCTTGCCAGCCAGGCACGCCACCTCTAATAATCCTTAAAAACATGTTCTAAAAATCCCCATATGACTTTCTTCAAGAACCCTTTAAAAAAAATATAAAAAATCCACTATTGGCGGCTCTGAAGGATTTTGAAAAAAATATTTTAAAATTCCCGTTAAAAATCCTTAAAAAAAATATTTAAAAATTTCACATTGGGTGGCTCTAGTAATTCTAGAAAAAATATTTTCAAAATTCACTTTTATGGCTCTAATAATCCCAGAAAGAAATGTTTAAAAAAATAAAATAAATAAAAAATGGCTAACGGGTCAGGTTGTCTATATCCATAGAAGAGATGGCTGGCATGTCAGCTCTAATAATAATCCTTGAAAACATGTTCTAAAAATCCCCATTTGACTGTCTTCAAAAATCCTTTAAAAAGTATTTTAAAAAATTCCTCTTTTGGTGGCTCTTAGGTTTTTTTTTTTTTTTTTTTTTTTTTGAAAAAAAAAAATCTAAAAAGCCTTGAAAAAAATTATAAAAATTTCACGTTTGGTGGCTCTAAAATCCTTGAAAAAAATATTTATTTAATCCTCTTTTGTGGTTTAAATAATCCCGGAAAAAAATATTTAAAAAATTTAGATTTTTTTTTTGGGTGAAATAATCATTGAATAAATATTTATAAAATATCCAAATTTGATGGCTCTAAAAAATATTCTTAAAATCTCCCATCTCCTGGCCCCAAAAACCTCTTAAAAATTCTCTCTTGGTAGCTATAATAGATTTTGAAAAAAAATATTTTAAATTCTCTGTTTCTAAAAATCTTTGAAAAAAAATATTAAAAAATTTAAAGTTGTCATCCGAAGGAGTCTATCTCCATAAAAGAACTAGCTCCACAGACGAGATGGCTGGCAGGCCAGGTTGTCTATACACATAGGCCTGCCAGCTCTAATAATCCTTATAAAATATTAAAAAATTTCACGTCTGGTGGCTTTAAAATACTTGAAAAAATATTTATTTAATCCTCTTTTTGAAATTTAAAAAATTTAGGTATTTAAAAAATGTAGTTTTTTTGGGATGGCTCTAAAAATATTCTAAAAATCCCCCATCTGCTGGCCCCAAAAATCCTCTTAAAAATTCTCTCTTGGCGGCTATAATAAATTTTGATAAAAAAATATTTTAAAATTTCTGTTTCTAAAAATCTTTAAAAAAATATTAAAAAATTTAAAGTAATTAAAAATATCCACATATAGTGAAAAATATTTTTTATATATTTAAATCCCCTTTTGTTGGATTTTTGAATTCTTCCTGATCATTTTTTTCCTCATCTGTATTGCCCTACACTTTGATTCCACAAATGGTTAGCAATATGCCCCGATAATTATCTCTAATAAAATTTCAAGTTGGATGAATTTTTTTTTAATTACCATTCGAACCTAATTACCGCAATAAAAAGGGCATTTAAATGTTTTCGAATTCAATTGAAGGGCAGTGGGGAGGGATTGGATGTTCTCTATAGGAGAACGTGCACTGCTACAATGTTTATAATTAGTTGAGAGAAAGAAAAAAGATTTACAGTGAAAATTTATTTGTTTACAATTTAATTTTAGTAATTCAACAGTTCGTTTGAATACACACACAGACATACACACCGATAGACATATGTATGTACATACGTATGTAACATATCATTCATTCAGCTCGAAATGGACAAATTGAGAAAATGCCAAATTAAAGGATGAGCGGTGTCGTTGAAAAAAAGTGAAAGTATTTTCAATGCCAGAGAAAAACAAAAAAAAAAGATCTGAAATGTAAAGGTGCCAAAATTGAAACTGAACAAAATATGTGATGTTGAAAATCAAGGTATTCAAGGGGTATTTAGGCAATTTTTCTTTGAAAACAAATAAAAAGGCAGTAAGTTCGGCCGGGCCGAACTTTGAATACCCTCCACCATTTCGAATGATTTTGGCAATTTTCAAAAAAAAAAAAAATAAATAAATAAAATCCGTTGAAAATTCTGTTATGATCCTAAAAATACCAAATGTAGTCGTTATATTAGGGTCTATACGACGAAGTGGACCTGCATAGGCAACTTTTATCATAAGCCATTACAATATTCAAATGCGAAACTTGAATAAAAAAATTCGGTAAATAATATAGCTAAAATCACCAACAAATTCCGAATAAAAACGGTACACCCCGTTACATTGGGGCTATATGAAGACGTGGATTTGCACAGACAATTTTCTGTCATAGGCTGTAGCATCCGTTACGAACTTCAAATACCAAATTTGAAGCGATTCCGTCGAATAATGTAGCTAAAATCATCAAAATACCTAAAATCGGGAGGTACCGTTAAATGGGGGCTATACGAAGACGTGGACCTGCACAGATAATTTTCTGTCATAGGCTGTATTACCTATTATGAACTTCAAATACCAAAATTGAAACAATTCCGGTAATTAATGTCGCTAAAATCATCAAAATACCAAATATAGGGAGGTATCGTTATATGGGGCTATACGAAGATATACCAAAAGTCCTGCAGACATAATACAAATTTGAGTAAAATTTTATTAACCTACCTCATTTCGTTCGGAAACTAGAGTGATTTCCACAGACGGATAGACGGGCGAACATCGCTAAATCGACATACAATTTTATGCTGATTAAGAATATATATACTTTGTGGGATCTAAAATGTATATTTAGAGGTGTTACAAACGGAATGACAAACTTAATATACCCTCCATACTATACTTCAGCTCGCCTATAGAGACTCGCCGATGCCTTCAGCTCGCCTATAGAGACTCGCCGATGCCTTCAGCTCGCCTATAGAGACTCGCTGACGCCTTCAGCTCGCCCATAGAGACTCGCTGACGCCTTCAGTTCGCCTATAGAGACTCGCCGATGCTTCAGCTCGCCTATAGACCCCTCGCCGATGCTTCAGCTCGCCTATAGACCCCTCGCCGATGCTTCAGCTTGCCTATAGACCCCTCGCCGATGCTTCAGCTCGCCCATAGACCCCTCGCCGATGCTTCAGCTCGCCTATAGACCCCTCGCCGATGCTTCAGCTCGCCTATAGACCCCTCGCCGATGCTTCAGCTCACCAATAGACCCCTCGCCGATGCTTCAGCTCGCCTAGAGAGACTCGCCGATGCCTTCAGCTTGCCTAGAGAGACTCGCCGATGCCTTCAGCTCGCCTATAGAGACTCGCCGATGCCATCAGCCCGCCTATGGTGACTCGCCGATGTTTCAGCTCGCCTATGGTGACTCGCCGATGCTTCAGCTCGCCTATGGTGACTCGCCGATGCTTCAGCTCGCCTATAGAGACTCGCCGACGCCTTCGGCTCGCCTATAGAGACTCGCCGATGCCTTCGGCTCGCCTATAGAGACTCGATGCCTTCAGCTCGCCTATAGACCCCTCGCCGATGCTTCAGCTCACCTATGGTGGAGGGTATAAAAATAATCTAGGGAATTTGAGGTTAACGGGCAATGTGACAAAATTCTTTTGAATACTTTCTGAATTGGAGTTTAACAGTTCCAAAGCTCATAATCGCCTTTACATATCGAAATTTCTATCCAACACGATTTTGAGAATTTCTGACTCAGAAAGTCATGTCACAGCAACAACAACAACACCACTTTTGTTGTTGAAAAATAAAAAATGATTTAATTACATGTTAAATGTCATCACCAAGACCCTGCAACTTAGTAGCAATACTAAAATGTTTTAATGGCAAACATCAACAACAACAACAGCACAGCAGCAGCAGCTACAACAATAAAATTAATTATTGCAATTAATACACGACAACTAACTAATTGTTATTAGGTGAAAATTAAAAACAAACTAAATTTTTTTATAAATTTTTTTTATAAAAAAAAGTTTATTTCTATGCCTCAATAATTCAAAATTTTCTCTCTCTCTCCCTCTTTTCAGATCCCCCGATTTAACATCCAAGCCATGGTATGATAAAAACGATACGGTCGAAAACAATGAACGTGCCCGCAAGGCCTATACAGCCATGTTGACGGTAACACCCAAGCAACCGGATGATGAGGAATATACCAAAGTTTCGGATAAGGTAAGCACTCCACCCTTCTCATCCATCAGCTCTTCTCCCTACACAACTCACACAAATCAATGCGTATAAATAAACAAAAACTAAAACAAAACAAAAAAACAAAATTAAAGTAAAATTTTCAACGAAATCTTAGAATTGCAAATAAACAATAACCAGAAGATGAGCCAAAAAAAAAAACGTGACATAACAACAGCCTCAGCATTAACCCGAAAAAAATATGAAAAACAATTGTTTAAACAACAAGAATGGAGGACAAGTGGCCAACAGACAGACGTACCGACAGACATACATCAACGTCAGATGCCAATACTTCAGCACCATTTGGAATTTAAGTTTTTAAGGGTGGCCGACAGCAAAAAATATAAAAAAAAGACTAGCAGTCTTCTTGTCATTTGGTTGGGAATAAATAGTTTACAAAAAAATCTAAATTGAGGCTAAATAGGAAGTTTTAATTAGCCAGGTGATATAGGGTGTATATGGAAGATCAGAAGAGTCAACGCATCAATTTTGATGATATAGAGGTCCATTGATACTACTCCACATTAGGGCAAGAGAATATTCGTTAGAAGGGCTTACTGGCACCCAAGGGAGACTATTTTCCAAATTAGAGCTATCAAATATCTCGTAAATAAATAAATGGCTCCTAAGCAATCTATATCCATTGCTGGATGAAGAGGCCGGGATTCTCTATTCGCCCAGGAATGCTTGGGCGCCATCATGTTAGTCTATGAATAGCTAACCTGGCTTGTCAGCCATAAATAACTCTCCATAGATGAGCTGGCCAATGGGACAGGCTGTCTATCTCCATATACGAGTTGGCTGACATATGGACCAGGAAGTCTATCTCCATAGACGTGCTGGCTGACACATGCGCCAGGGAGTCTATCTCCATAGAAGAGCTGGCTGGCGGGTCAGTTTATCTATCGCTATAGACGAGCTGAACGATGGGCCATGTTGTCTATCTCAATAGACGAGCTGGCTGGCCGATGGGCCATGTTGGCTATCTCCATAGACGAACTGGCTGGCGGACCAGTTTATCTATCCCCATAGACGAGCTTGGCCGATGGGCCATGTTGTCTATCTCCATACACGAGCTGCCTGACACATGGGCCAAGGAGTCTATCTCCATAGACGCGCTGGCTGGCGGGCCAGTTTAGCTATCTCAATAGACGAGTAGACTGACACATAGGCCAGGGAGTCTTCTCCATAGACGAGCTGGCTGACACATGGGCCAGGGAGCCTATCTCCATAGACGAGCTGGCAGACTCATGGGCCAGGGAGTCTATTTCTAAAGGCGAGCTGGCTGACGGATGGGTCAGGTTGTCTATCTCCATAGACCGAGGACCAGGTTGTCTATCTCCAGCCCCTCTACAGAGACTCGCTACCGCCACAAACCCTCTGCTGAGACTCGCTGATCCCTCAGCTTCTCTACAGAGACTTGCTGATCCCTTATGTTCTTTACGAAGGCTCACTGACCACTCAGCTCCTCTACAAAGGCTCACTGACTCATCAACTCCTCTAGAAAGGTTCGCTGGGGCCTCAAATCCTGTACTGAGACTCACTGACGCCACAGTTCCTTAACAGATACGCTTTGACACATCAGCTCTTCTACAGAGACTCGATGATGCTACAGCTCCTCTACAGAGTTTCTCTGAACCACTCAGATTCGCCAAAGAGGCTCTCTCAAAAATTCAGCCTCTCTACCGACACTCGCCGACGCTTCAGCTCGCCTGACGCTTCAGTCGCCTATAGAGACCCGCTGACGCTTCAGCTCGCCTATAGAGACCCGCTGAAGCTTCAGCTCGCCAATAGAGACCCGCTGACGCTTCAGATCGCCTATAGAGACCCGCTGACGCTTCAGCTCGCCTATCGAGACCCGCTGAAGCTTCAGCTCGCCAATAGAGACCCGCTGACGCTTCAGATCGCCTATAGAGACCCGCTGACGCTTCAGCTCGCCTATAGAGACCCGCTGACGCTTCATTTCGCCTATAAAGACTTACCAACGCTTCAGCTCGCCTATAGAGACTCGTCGACGTTTCAGCTCCTCTACAGAGACTCGCTGACCCGTCAACTACTCTAGAAAAAAATCGCTGTGGCCTCAGCTTTACTACTAAGACTGGCCGACGCTTCAGCTCGCCTAAAGAGGCTCACCGACGCTTCAGCTCTCCTATAGAGACCCGCTGACGCTTCAGCTCGCCTATAGAGACCCGCTGACGCTTCAGCTATCCTATAGAGACCCGCTGACGCTTCAGCTCGCCTATAGAGACCCGCTGACGCTTCAGCTCGCCTATAGAGACCCGCTGACGCTTCAGTCGCCTATAGAGACCCGCTGACGCTTCAGCTCGCCTAAAGAGGCTCACCGACGCTTCAGCTCTTCTATAGAGACTCGCCGAGGCTTAAGCTTGACTATAGAGACTCGCCTACGCTTTAGCTCGCCGATAAGTTCCTATGTGTAGTCTCGCTGAACCACCAACTCCTCTGTGTAGAGTAACTGGTCCACCAGTTCTCTGTGAAGGCTCACTGAACCACCAGCTCCGCTGCATAGACTCGTTGAATCCCTAGCTGATCTATGAATGATCGCTGGAGTTCTAACCCCTCTGTGAAGGATCACTGGACCATCAGCTCCTCTTATAAAGCTCGTTGAGCCACCAACTCATCTGAGAACTTTCATTGACCCACCAGTTCCTCTGTGTAGTCTCGCTGAGCCCTCAGCTCCTCTTTTAATATTCGCTGAGCCCCCAGTTCATCTGTGATAGCTCGCTTTCCCACTGGCTCCTCTGTGAAAAATCACTGCCAGGATCGCTGGGTCCTCCTTGTGTTACGTGACGGCTCTCTGGGCCACCAGTTCTTTTGTAAAGGCTCTTTTGTATATCCGTTTCTCTGTGAAGGTTCGGAGGGTCAAAAAATCTTCTTCGAAGATTTGCTGGGCCATTTCTGTGAAAACTCGCTGTGCCAGCTCCATTGTGAAGACCACCAGCTTCTCCGTAATGGCTCGCTGTCCCACCAGATCTGTAAAGTATTGTTGGACACCGTCTTCCCTTTGAATGATTGCTGGTCCACTAGGTAGGGAAAAACTTACTGGTCAATCTGCTCCTCTGCTATGGCTCGCCGAGTCTCAGCTCCTCTGTGAAGGCTGGATGTGCCACATGCTCCTCTGTGAAGGCTCGCTGTGCCACCAACTCCTCTGTGAAAACTTACTGCTCTTCTGTGAAAACTCACTGCTCCTCTGTGATATCTTGTTGAATCCCCAGCTCCTCTGTGAAGACTCACTGACCCACTCCAACTGAAGGTTCACCAATAACTGGGCTACTATCTGCTCTGTGAACGCTCCCTGGTTCACCAGTTCGTTTGTGAAGTCTCGCTGAGCCACTGGCTCCTCAGTGAAGCCTCCCTGTTCCACCATCTTCTCTGCGAAGACCCTATGTGCCCTCAGCTCCTCTGTTAAGGTTCGCTACGCCACCAACTCCTCAGTAAAGGCTCACTGGACAACCAACTCCTCTGTGAAAGATCGCTGGACCACTAGCTGTTCTATGAAAGTCGCAGACCCACCGGCTGCTACGAAGACTCTCTGAGACAGCAACTCACTTCTCCAAACTCCTTGCACCACCAGCTCTTCCCTTAAAATTCCTTTGTTCATCAGGAAGTTTATGAGGCATCCTCGGCCCACCAACTCCTCTTCGAACACTCCCTGTGTCTTCATTTCATGTACGAAACCTTCCTGCCACACCAGCTGAGACATCCTGTCCCAACAAGAAAACTCCTTTTCATTCATCCCTTGGAACGAAAAAAACCCTAAGCTTTTTTTAATGTCTTGATTTATGTACCTGCAATGAACTATGACCCAGGACTCCAAACAAGAACATTGCAATTTTCGAGGCAGATGGTGCCTCGAAAATGCTATAAATTCGCTAACTTTTGCTTAAATTTTATGAGCTCTCAGGTTTTTTGGGTTTGTTCTGCATGTCCTTTAACATTGTTTATCCTTTTATCTTCCTTTACGCAATATTCTATAAATCCTCGTCTAGTCATGTTAATGGAGCAGAGACAAATTAAATAATGTCGGTATGTTATTCTTCGCATTAAAACTGCATCCATCCAGGATTCAGGGACAAACTTTGGGACGGGAGGGAGAGAGTTAGAGAGAGGTGGATGGTGGTTGGTGGAGATGAAAACGCAAGAAAATCGAGTTAAACAAATAAAAAGTTTGAACAAAGTTTGCTTGGAACTTTTTTTTTCGCTGTGGCGGGTTCTTTATGGGAAAGTTGTTTTGCTGCTGCTCTTCTCTGAAGGGTTGTGGGAAATTGGGAGGGGGGCAAAAAAGTTGGTGACTGGTGGGAATTTCGCAAAAGTGGGGAGTGTTTGAATGTCAGAATGTTTTTATTGCAAATTTTAAAGGAGAACCCCAAGCTCCGCACATGTATAAGGATTTAATTTTGGTAGTCTATGAGGACTATCTAAAATCGTCTATCAACCCCCCCCTCTGCTGGGCCCTTAAGACTATAATGAGGTCCTCTTTTAGGCATTTTTAAGGACTCACTTCTGGACGTTTATAAATTCAAGTCCCTGGCCTTAGAAACGCGTTCCTCCGTTCCCCTATTAATAGCTCTTTTCCCTCCCTATTTGTGGGCCACAAACACCCTTCTGTTTTCCCTTTCCCACATTTTTCTCCCACCTCATTTGTCATTCTCTACCCTCCTGCAATTTCCATATAAAAATTATTAATATGGAAATTATAGTTGGAATGCCATCCACAATTCTTCCTCTCCCCTCACCCATGATTATTATGTAAAAGAAAATCCTGTCGATCTGCTACATTTTTTCTTTCTGCCAACACTTCCCAGAACAATTTTCACCTTCATTAAAAGTTTTCACACTTCGGAATATTTTTCTGTTTGTTTCACTTGCTGAAATCATGAATTCATTCATTCACGAAATTGTGCATTCATTAAAGGAGGGAGGAAGGGTGAGTGGGCGTCAGAGAATAGCACAGTCTTGTTAAGCAAAAATGTTCCCCCTCTGTAGGTGTAAAAATCGCATAAACGAAATTCATATTCGGTTACATTGTTCTCCGGCACTCACTCACTCAGTCGGATTTTCAATTTATGATATTCCGCTTTTTTTCCTCTTAATTCTGTTTTTACGCTTTTCCGTGGAAAATTAAAAAAAAAAATTACGAAGGAAGAGCAAGCAACGAAAGCGGGAGGAAAAAAAGGGGAAATATATTTCGCCTGATGGTTTTTAGGTAAAACACTAACCTTTTAGCTTCTTCACAGAGGCTTGCTGACCCCTTACCACTTCTACAGAGACTCGCTGACTACTCAACTATTCTAGAAAGGTTCTTGGAGCCGTCATATCCACTAGAGAGACACGCTAACCCCTCAACTACTCTAGAGAGGTTCTCGGAGCCGTCAGTTTTAATATAGAGACTCGCTTACCTCTCATCACCTCCACAGACACTCGCTGATCACTCAGGTTCTCTATGGATTCTAGCTGACTCCTCAGCTCTTTTGTAGAGGCTCGCTGATGCCACAACTCCTCTACGGAGATTCAATTATGCCACAGAAGCTCGCTGAACAACTCAGATCCTCCACAGAGTGTCGCGGAACTACTCAGATCCTCCACTATAAACACTCTATAGACCATCGCTGAGCCTTCAGCTCGCCTATTGACCATCGCTGAGCGTTCAGCTCGTCTAGAGACCATCGGTGAGCCTTCAGCTCGCCTATAGACCATCGGTGAGCCTTCAGCTCGCCTATAGACCATCGGTGAGCCTTCAGTTCGCCTATAGACCATCGGTGAGCCTTCAGCTCGCCTATAGACCATCGGTGAGCCTTCGGCTCGCCTATAGAGACTTGCTGACGTCTTCAGCTCGCCTATAGAGACTTGCTGACGCCTTCAGCTCGCCTATAAGGACTTGCTGACGCCTTCAGCTCGCCTATAAAGACTTGCTGAGGCTTCAGCTCGCCTATGGAGACTTGCTGAGGCTTCAGCTCGCCTATAGAGACTTGCTGAGGCTTCAGCTCGCCTATAGGGACTCGCTGACGCCTCAGTTCGCCTAGATATCATTGCTGATCCTTCAGCTCGCCTATAGAGACTCGCTGACGCTTCAGCTCGCCGATAGAGACTCTCCGGCCAGTTCCTCTGAGCCATCAGCTCCTCTTTTAATTTCCACTGACTCTTCTGTAAAAACTCACTGGGCCACCAACTCCTCTGTGAAGGATCGCTGAACTAGTAGCTGCTCTGTGAAAGCTCTGTGATTCACCAGATCCTCTGTAAAGGTTCATGGACCCATCAGCTCCTCTGTAAAAACGCACAGTCTCACAAGTTTTTATGTGAAGGCTCTATAGGCCACCAGTTCTTGTGTAAAGGCTCTTTGGGACACCAGTTCATCAATGAAGGTTCGGAAGGCTCCTTCCTCCTCCATAAGCTCTTCTTTGAAGATTTGCTGGTCTACTAGCACCTCTGTAAAAGCTCGCCTTATCCGTAATGGTTCGCTGTCCCACCAGTTCTGGGTTATCCGCTCCTCTGTGAAGTATTGTTGGACACCGTCTCCTCTGTGAATGGTTGCTGGACCACTAGATCTTCTGTGAAGGTAAAACCTCACTGGGCAACCAGCTATTCTGCCGTGGCTCGCCGAGTCTCCAGCTCCTCTGTGAAGGCTGGCTGTGCCACCTGCTCCTCTGTGGAGTCTCGCTGAGCCACCAACTCCTCTACAGAGAATCGCTGATCTCTCAGCTCCTGTACAGAGAATCGCTGATCCCTCAGCTCCTCTACAGAGAATCGCTGATCCCTCAGCTCCTCTACAGAGACTCGTTGACTCCTCAGCTCCTCTACGGAGACTCACTGATCCCTCAGCTCCTCTAGGGAATCTAGCTGATCCCTCAGCTCCTCTACGGAGACTCACTGATCCCTCAGCTCCTCTACGGAGACTCACTGATCCCTCAGCTCCTCTACGGAGACTCGCTGATCCCTCAGCTCCTCTACGGAGACTCGCTGATCCCTCAACTCCTCTACGGAGACTCGCTGATCCCTCAGCTCCTCTACGGAGACTCGCTGATCCCTCAGCTCCTCCACGGAGACTCGCTGATCCCTCAGCTCCTCTACGGAGACTCGCTGATCCCTCAGCTCCATTACGGAAAATCGCCGGTCCCTCAGCTCCATTACGGAAAATCGCTGATCCCTCAGCTTCATTACGGAAAATCGCTGATCCCTCAGCTCCTCTAAAAAGCCTCGATGACGCCTCAGCTTTTCTACAAAGGGTCGCTGACCCCTCAACTTTTTACTGAGACTCGCTGACCCCCTCAGCTTCTTTATAAAGGTTCGCTGACCCTCATGTCTTATATAGAGACTGGCGGACGCCACGGTTTCTTTATGGAAGTTCGCTAACGCCACAGCTCCTCTAGAGATGCTCGCTGACCCCTCATGAGCTTTAGGGATGCTCGCTGAACCCTCATCTCCTCTGTGAAAACTTACTGGCCCCTTAATTCTTTTTTTCCGTAGGCCTTCAGCTCACGCGTAGAGATTCGCTAACGGATTACCTCTTCTGCAGAAAATCGCTGACCCTCTGTAGAACTTCGTTGACTCTTCAGCTCCCCAACCTTTTTCTGAACTTCTGTTTTGGCTTAATTTTTCCCCTTTGGATCCAATTAAAATTCTCTTAGAATTCCCCACCCTTCCTCGTTATACCACAGCATCTATGTGGAATATGCATTGTCACATAGCTTCCATGCCATAACAATTCCGCACACATGAACATGACACGGCGAATGTAACCGCCTTAATGCACCATCACAAAGAAGTAATTGTTGAAGAGACAGAAACACACATTCTCACTCAGAACATCCTTTATGTCCTTGACGTTACTTTACCACCTCCTGTCACTTATTTTCCACCTCCGTTCTTTGTTTGGTTTTCCATTTTTCCAGATTAAAGCCATTGCTGAGGCCAAATACAATTACACGTTCCATGACAACGAACCGATATCGGTGTTCGTTACATCCTTTTTCGATGGTGTCCTGCTGTATGCGAACGCACTGAATGACAGCATACGTGAAGATCCGACAGTCTTAACACGTCCCCTCAATGGTACGGATATGGTGAGGAGAATGTGGAATCGCAGCTTTATGGGAATAACGGGTAATGTGACCATTGATGCCAATGGAGATAGGATATCGGCGTATTCGTTGCTGGATATGAATCCAACAACGGGACGTTTTGAAATTGTGGCCCATTTCCAGCACAACAAATTGGAATATGTTCCGGGCAAGACCATCCATTGGGCCGGGAATCGTTTGGATCCACCGTTGGATAGGCCGGTGTGTGGTTACGATGGGTCACTGTGTCCGGATAATTGTGAGTATTTGGAAACGAATTTCGAAAAGGAAGTTTTATAAAAGTCGAATTCTCCTTTACAGCTCTGCCAGGCTATGCCATACTCTCCCTGGTCCTGGGTGTGGTGGTGATCATAATGAGTGTGTGTTTCTTTTTCGGTTATCGCCACTACAAATCAGAGGCTGAAATCAATTCCATGGCCTGGAAAGTGAATATCGACGATGTCATCTTCCACAATTCCGCTGGACGTTGCTTCCGTGGTTCTCTACACTCGCTGGTCAAGCATAGCTCCCAAATGACCCTAATGTCCGATGATATGGGCTCCCTCAGTGGTGATCGTCAAATCTTCATACCCGTCGGACTATTTCGTGGCTGTAAGGTGGCCATCAAATCGATAGATGAACGTAACATTACCCTCAACAGATCTCTGATGTTGGAGCTGAAGCGAATGAAAGATTTACAACATGACCACTTGGTGAAATTTTTCGGCGCCTGTTTGGATCCGGCCAAAAGTTTCATACTGACAGAATACTGTCCAAAGGGTTCACTGCAGGACATCTTGGAAAATGAACAATTCCAGCTGGACTGGATGTTTAAGCTGTCGCTAATGCACGACATTGTGAGGGGTATGCAATTCCTTCATAATTCCGACATCAAGGCTCATGGGAATTTGAAATCCTCGAATTGTGTGGTGGATTCTCGATTTGTCCTGAAAATCTGTGATTTTGGTTTGCACACACTGCGCCGTAGCAACGCGGATAAGGACAACGATGTGGAGAATTGCAATAGTCATTCGTATTGGAGCAGTGAGTATCTCAAAAGAGGGTATATTTTTGAGGAGGATCTAAAATATATTTTTTTTTGTTTTTGTAGAACTTTTGTGGACCGCTCCTGAATTATTAAAAATGGAACATGACCGCCCCCCGGAGGGTACTCAGAAGGGTGATGTCTATTCCTTTGCCATCATTGTCCATGAGATCAGCACCCGCCAAGGTCCTTTCTATTTGGGTAAATTGGAAGAGGAGAAATCACCACAGGGTAAGCGGGAAGAACAGAACACAAATTTTATTTTAAGGGGAAAGAAAAGCTTGCTGTCATCGGTAGACTCCCTGGGATTCAGAATATATGAGCAGACTTTCGGAATGTAGAGCTGAAGCCCAGGGAACGGTTATAATAAAGCCAAAGTTCCTATTGACTAGCTGAAGAGTTATAGAGATTAGCTAATGGTCAGATAGAAGCAGAAGGTTCAACAAGCCTCTACAAAAAAGCTTAAGGGTCTACAAGTCTATACAAGAGGATGATGGATTCAGTGAGTTTCTGTAGAGAAGCTGGAGTCTCTGTAAAGGTGGTGATGGGTCAACGAAGCTTTGTAGATGAGCTAAGTAGCTCAGCCCGTTTATGTGGAGAAACCAGCTTGGTCATCGGGTCTCTCCAGAGGAACTGAAGGGTCAAAAGTCTCTGTGGGAGAGCTGAGGGGCCTGTGAGTCTTTGTAGAAGAGCCAAAGGACCAGCGAAGCTCTGTTAAAGAGCTGAGGGGTCAGCGAAGCTCTGTAGAAGAGCTGTGGGATCAGCGTGTCTTTGTAGAAGAGCTAAGGGGCCAGCGAAGCTCTGTAAAAGAGCTGAAGAAGTAGCAAATCTCTACAGAGCAGCTGAAAGGGTCAGCAATAGAAAAGCTGAGAATTCAGCGAGTCCCTGTAGAAGAGATGAAGGATCAGCGAAGCTCTGTAGAGGAGCTGAGTGGGTCAATGAGTCCCTGCAACGGTGTTAAGGGCTAAGCGACTCTCTATTAAAAAGCTGAAGGGTCAGCGTGGCTCTGTAGGCGAGGTGAAAGGTCAGCGTGGCTCTATAGGCAAGCTGAAGGCTCAGCGATAGTCTATAGGCGAGCTGAAGGCTCAGCGATGGTCTATAGGCGAGCTGAAGGCTCAGCGTGGCTCTGTGGGCGAGCTGAAGGCTCAGCGTGGCTCTATAGACGATCTGAAGGATCAGCGTGTCTCTATAGGCGAGCTGAAGGCTCAGCGTGGCTCCATAGACGAGCTAAAGGGTCAACGTGGCTCTATAGGCGAGCTGAAGGCGTCAGCGAGTCTCTATAGGTGAGCTGAAGGCTCAGAGTGTCTCTATAGGCGAGCTGAAGGCTCAGCGTGGCTCTATAGGCGAGCTGAAGGCTCAGCGTGGCACTATAGGTAAGCTGAAGAATCGGCGTGGCTCTGTAGGCGAGGTGAAAGGTCAGCGTGGCTCTACAGGCGAGCTGAAGGCTCAGCGTTGCTCTATAGGCGAGATAAAAGGTCATCGAGTCTCAATAGGCAAGCTAACGGTTTGACGAACCTTCACCAAGTCTATCTAGAGCAGTCAGTGAGTCCCTACACCGGATCTGAAAGGAATAAGCGAGTCTCTAGAGAAGTTGAATAGGTAAACGAAAATCTGCAGAAGAGCTGAGGCGTCATCGAGCTTCTGGGTCCAACAAGTCTCTATAGACAAGATGAGCAGACCACGAACATCTGTAAAGAAACTGAAACTTAAGCGAATCTGTCTAGAAAAGCTGAGGCGGTCAGAAGACCTGAGAGTTCAGCGACTCACTCTAACGAAGCTGAGAGGTCTGCGACTCTCTCTAGAAGACCTGTGAATTCAGTGACTGTCTCTAGGAAAGCTGAGAGTACAGCAACGCTCCCTCTAGAAGAGCTGAGATGGTCAGCCAGTCTTTGTAAAGTAGCTAATGGCACAGCGAAACTCTGTAGAGGAGCTGAGAGGTCACCGAGTCTCTGCTGAGGACCTGGCAGGTCAGCGAGTCTATGTAGAGGGGCTGAGGGGTCATCGAGTCCCTGTAAAGAAGCTGAGAGGTCAGCGAGCCTCCACAGAAAATCTAAGTTGTCACTGAGTCCCTACTCCGGATTCGAATTGAATGAGCGAGTCTCTAGACAAGCTGAATAGGTAAGGGAATCTCTGTAGAAGAGGTTTAGAGGCCAGCGATTCTCTGTAAAGAAGATTAGGTTTCAGCGAGTCAGTGTAGAGTAGAGGTCTGTAGCTGAGGTATCTGCGAGCCACTGTAGAGTAGATGAGTGGTCAGTGAGCCTCTGGGACCAGACGAAATGAGGGGTCAGCAAACCTATGAAGAGAAGCTTAAGGGTCAGCGACTCTCCGTAGAAGAGCTGAGAGTTCAGTGCCATCTCTCGAAGGGCTGAGATTTCAGTGACTATCTCTAGAAGAGCTGAGAGCTCATTGACTCTCTCTAGAAGAGCTGAGCGTTCAGTAACTCTCTCTAGAAGAGATCGACTCCCTCTAGAAGAGCTGAGGTAGTCAGCGAGTGGTTAAGTAGCTGATGGTTCAGCGGGCCTCTACAAAGAAACTGAGGGCCTCCATGTTCCTTACCTCCTCTCTTCCCTCTCCCTATCCTTATCTTATCCTTAAAAGGGCATAGAACAAATGCTAGCTAAACTCTTCCAAAAAATAAAAATCCAATTTCAAACAAAGTTCCAAACTTTTCATCCAACGCCACTTTATTTTGGCGAAACTTTGAAGCTGAAAAAGTTTTATTCTTGAAAAAAATGCATAGGTCCTTCCTACGCACATTGTCGAGTGACAACCACTTAAATATTGTCAACCTTAAGTACAGCGCAAACCATCAATTTGAAGAGCTTGGCTGTCATATAACGAAAAAAGGAGGGTTGCCATTTGGGATAAATGTTTTTTTCTACCAAAATATGCAAGCAGAGGGGAATATATTGAAAGCTGAATAGAGAAGAGCTTTAAAAGATAAAAAAAGACAAAAAAATTTATACAAATCAATAATTGAGGGGATTATTTTGGGAACTTAAAAAAACTCGTTTTAAAATTAAAAATTTCTCCAAAAATGGTTAAAAAAATTCAAAAATATTAACTTTATGAAAAAATATCTTTTGTGACCAAAAATACCAAATTTGATGTTTCGACCAAAAAATTTTATTTTCGACAAAAAGCTCTATAATGCTAAAAAATTAAATTTTTTATTATAAAACATTTTGAAAATGTGTATTTGGTCCAAAAGTGAAATCCGACCATAATTTGATGTTTCGACCAAAGACGCTGGAATGCTTAAAAATGAAGATTTTTACTTTAAAACTATTTAAATATGTCAACTTTATGAAAAAAAAGTCCTGTGTGCCTAAAAATATCAAATTCGATGATCCGACCAAAAATTCTATTTTCGACCAAAAACCCTGAAATGCTAAAAAAAATAAGATTTTTTACTTTAAACGATTTTAAATATGTGTATTTGGTCCAAAAGTGAAATCCGTCCAAAATTTGAGATTTGATTTCGTTTTCTATAAAAAATTTTGTTTTCCACTAAAAATAGCAATTTCGATGTTCCGACCAAAAAAACAGTATTTTCGACCAAAAACCCTGGAATGCCAAGAAAATTATTTTTTTTACTTTAAATCCTTTTAAATATCTGTATTTTGTTCAAAAGTAAAATCCGTCCAAGATTTGATGTTCCGGCCCAATTTTTTTTTTCGACCAAAAACCCTGGTATCCAAAAAAAGTATTTTCTTTTAATTTAAATCAATTTAAATATTTGTATTTGGTCCAAAAGTGAAATCGGACCAAATTTTTGTTTTCCACAAAAAATACCAATTTTGATGTTCCGACCAAAAATTTTACTTTCGCCCAAAAAACTTTGCAATGCCAAGAAAATTATTTTTTTACTTAAAACCCTTTAAATACGTGCAATTGGTCCAAAAGCGAAATCAGACCATTTTTTTATTTCCAACCAAACCAAAAACCCTGGAATGCTAAAAAATGGTCATTTTTTCTTTGAAATATGTTCATGTGTATTTGGTCCAAAAGAGAAATTCGACCAAAATTGTTTTTCGACCAAAAACTCTATAATGCTAAAAAATTAAGATTTTTAACATTAAAATATTTTAAATATGTGTATTTGGTCTAAAAGTGAAATTCGACCATAATTTGATGTTCCGACCATAAATTGTATTTTCTACCAAAACCCCTGGAATACTAAAAGATGAAGATTTTTAACATTAAAACATTTTAAATATGAGTATTTGATCCAAAAGTGAAATTTGATCAAAATAATGTTTTCTGACCAAAAATACCAAATGTTATGTTCCGACCAAAAAATTTATTTTTAACCAAAAACCCTGATATGCAAAAAAATAAAAACTATTTTACTTTAAAACAATTTTAAATGTGTGTATTTAGTTCGAAAGTGAAATCCGTCCAAAATTTAAGATTTGATTTCGTTTTCTTTAAAAAATATTGTTTTCCACTAAAAATAGCAATTTTGATGTTCCGACCAAAAAAAAACAATATTTTCGACCAAAAACCCTGGAATGCCAAGATAATTATTTTTTTACTTTAAATCCTTTTAAATATCTGTATTTTGTTCAAAAGTAAAATCCGTCCAAGATTTCATGTTCCGACCCAATTTTATTTTTGACCAAAAACCCTGATATGCAAAAAAATAAAAACTATTTTACTTTAAAACACTTTTAAATGTGTGTATTTGGTCCAAAAGTGAAATCGGACCAAATTTTTGTTTTCCACAAAAAATACCAATTTTGATGTTCCGACCAAAAATTTTACTTTCGCCCAAAAAACTTTGCAATGCCAAGAAAATTAATTTTTTACTTAAAACCCTTTAAATACGTGCAATTGGTCCAAAAGCGAAATCAGACCAATTTTTTTTTTCACCAAAAAATTTTTTACCAAAAAAATTAAAACAACTTTTACCAAACATCAGCTTGTTACTTTCGTATTAATTAATAGTCAAGCTTTATATTTTGACATCAAAACATCTACTTTAAGATCAAAATTAGCTTTTCGACCAAAAAATACCAAATTTAAACTTCCGACCAAAAATTTTATTTCCAACCAAAAACCCTGGAATGCTAAAAATTCCAGTTTGTTCTTTAAAAGAAAAAATGAAAAAATGATTCAAAATGAAATCCGACCAAACAATTTTATTTTCGACCAACAACTCTTTACTTTAAAACACTTTTAAATGTGTGTATTTGGTCTAAAAGTGAAATCCGTCCAAAATTTGATGTTTCTAAAAAAAGTTTTATTTGCGACCAAAAACCCTGGTATGCAAAAAAAAATGTATTTTTTATAATTTAAATCAATTTAAATATTTGTATTTGGTCCAAAAGTGAAATCGGACCAAATTTTTGTTTTCCACTAAAAATACCGATTTTGATGTTCCGACCAAAATATTTTATTTTGGACCAAAACCTCTGCAATGTTAAAAAATTTAAACTTTTTACTTTAAATCCTTTTAAATATGTATATTTTGTCCAAAAATGAAAATCGACCAAAATTTGAGATTTGACCAAAAATTCAATTTTCGACAAAAAACCCTGGAATTCAAAAAAATACAATTTTTAACTATAAAACATTATAATATGTGTATTTGGTCCAAAAGTGAAATCGGACAAAATTTTTTCTACCATAAATACAAATTTTGATGTTTCGACCAAAAAAAAATATTTTTGACCAAAACCTCTGCAATGTTAAAGAATTTAATTTTTTTACTTTAAATCCTTTTAAATATGAGTATTTGGTCCAAAAGTGAAATCGGACCAATTTTTTTCCAACAAAAATACCAATTTTGTTGTTTCGACCAAAACATTTATTTTCGACCAAAAATTATGCAATGTCAAGAAAATTATATTTTTACTTTAAATCCTTTTGTGTATTTGATCCAAAAATAAAATCCGAACAAAAATTGTTTTCGACCAAACCTTCTTTTACCCAAAAATGAAAATACGACAACCTCTACCAAACATCTGATTGTTACTTGTGTAGCAACTAATAATCTACAGTTAGTTGTTGAAGCCAAAATAATAGAGACATTGCAATGCGGTTAAAGGAAATGCATTGATGAAGCTCCACCACCCCACCCTCTACCTATCACTCTCACCCTCCATTACTAGGTTAAGAATACTTCACAGTGTATTTGGTGGCTTGTTTCCTTAGCTGGCAGAACACGGCAGCTACATCGAATCTAAAAAAATGAGGACAAGAAAAACAAGCAACACAACAAGTATCCATTTGCAGTTGTTCGTTCGTTCTCCTTTCAGAATCGAACAGAGAAATTCCACAAATTGAAGGGAAAACAATTCAAGTGGCTGGCCCACTCCATGACAATTAGAGTGCAAAACGAAGAACTAAGCAAACCTTTATTAGATAATTGAAATAAAATAATAGGTAATTGTATTGGATACAAGGTAAGTGGTTGGGCGGAATCGAGGAGTGCGATATACGCGATGTAATTTAGGGGGGAAGGTAGGTGAGAAGGGACTTCTACAAAATTCCAGCAGATGCCAAAGGTTCTCAGGAACAAAGATAATATAACAATGTTGTCCATTCTATGTTCCTCATACCTACCCCTCCCTCTTCAAAGGTCCAACCCACCGAAAATTGTCACGTTCCTTTTACGGTAACATTGATTAAGTGATTGTCATTGCACTTTAAGTCCATGCCCATTAAAGAGGAAATCTCCAACATCACCACCACAAAGACTCACCAACATCCACATCACTTGCTCACCCACTCATTTTGGTAATTGCCCTTCACTAGGACGACGAATCTGTAGTTCATTTATTAGTTGACTCCCCTTTTTGGGGGCCACCTCTTCACTCCTGGCCTCCAATTTTGAGAGCCATTCAATACGTGATTCCATCCAAATGCATTGCTGGCCAAAAACTTTATCCGCTGTGCCAAAAATTACATCATGGTCGTCGGAAAGATTTGACTGGTACTTCACTGCGGAACAAATAAGCATGGAAGGAAGAAAAAAAAACAGAATAGAAAACTTAGAAAAAGGAGAGCAATCAAAGAAATAAATTTCAATTGAAACGCTCAAATGCAATACAAGTTGGATGAATTGTAATTATTAGCTAAGTTCTGAGCGGAATTAATACAAATAGCTTTAAGAGATTTCAAAATCAAGACAGTTTTAAATTCAAAAAAGTGGAGGAAAATAAATGAAAATAAGAAAATGTCTATTCAGCCCGGCTGAATAGCGAATTTCCCTAATGGGAAAATTTCTATTCAGCCCGGCTGAATAGCGAATTTCCTTAATGGGAAAATTTCTATTCAGCCCGGCTGAATGGAGATTTTCCCCAATGGGAAAATTTGGAGAATTTCCCTAATGGGAAAATTTCTATTCAGCCCGGCTGAATAGAGAATTTCCCTAATGGGAAAATTTCTATTCAGCCCGGCTGAATAGAGAATTTCCCTAATGGGAAAATTTCTATTCAGCCCGGCTGAATAGAGAATTTCCCTAATGGGAAAATTTCTATTCAGCCCGGCTGAATAGAGAATTTCCCTAATGGGAAAATTTCTATTCAGCCCGGCTGAATAGAGAATTTCCCTAATGGAAAAATTTCTATTCAGCCCGGCTGAATAGAGAATTTCCCTAATGGAAAAATTTCTATTCAGCCCGACTGAATAGAGAATTTCCCAAATGGGAAAATTTCTATTCAGCCCGGCTGAATAGAGAATTTCCCAAATGGGAAAATTTCTATTCAGCCCGGCTGAATAGAGAATTTCCCAAATGGGAAAATTTCTATTCAGCCCGGCTGAATAGAGAATTTCCCAAATGGGAAAATTTCTATTCAGGGATTATTCCTATCGAGGATAATCCCTATACAGCCGGGCAGAATAGAAATTTTCCCATTTAGGGAATTTCTCTATTCAGCCCGGCTGAATAGAGAATTTTCCTAATATGAAAATTTCTATTCAGCCCGGCTGAATAGAGAATTTTCCTAATGGGAAAATTTCTATTTTTCCTAATGGGAAAATAGAGAATTTCCCTAAATGGGAAAATTTCTATTCAGCCCGGCTGAATAGAGAATTTCCCCCGATGGGAAAATTTCTATTCAGCCCGGCTGAATAGAGAATTTCCCTAAATGGGAAAATTTCTATTCAGCCCGGCTGAATAGAGAATTTTCCTAAATGGGAAAATTTCTATTCAGCCCGGCTGAATAGAGAATTTCCCTAATGGGAAAATTTCTATGCAGCCCGGCTAAATAGAGAATTTCCCTAATGGGAAAATTTCTATTCAACCCGGCAGAATAGTGATTTTCCCGGATAGGAAAATTTCTATTCAGCCCGGCTGAATAGAGTTTTTCCCTCTCCTCACCCATCTTCCACTTACCTTGTCCATAATCCGCATAATTCCCCCTCTGCGCGTGGTTGTCAATATCATTCGCTTGCATTGATGGATGCGAAGAGACATTTGTCGCAGACTTTCCATGTCCTGGGTAGTTTGTGGATGCATGTCGTTGCAATCTGTTATCCTTTGGGCTTTTTGCATGGCATGTTGGCAGAACTTCGAATAAGTAAAGAACATAACCAGATTCCTGGCAATGATGTTGGGACAGGGACAAGCGTTGATAGTTGTCAATGTTGTTTGGGCAACATTGTGGCATAGCAATCTGGTGGCGGTTGACTTGATTTATTCTTGTCAATTGCACATCCCCTGAATGTTGCTGCCAAAGAACATCCTTACGATCCTTTAGAACATTTCTTTTGTCATCATCGCCAGCATTAACATATGAGCTGGCGGTGTTGAAAGTTTCTGCCATTTGTAGCTGACAATTTAAGTGGCGTTCATCATCGTCGGTTTCGAAAACTTGTGATTTTGATTTGTATCCTTGCGGTTGAAGGGATGCGGTGGCCATGTCTTGTTCTTTCAAGGCCAGAATAATAAATCTAGAAGATTTGTATTGAGTTGTTGCCATATTAGCTTTGGTTGGATTTTGGTATCCTATTTCAGGAATTGACAAGTGAGATGTTGTTCGCTGCTCCTTGTTGTTGTCCTTGTGTGTTTGCCAACACGGCACAACAGTTTGTGGTTGCTCCGTTGTGTGTTAGGTTAGGCCCAAGGGATTAACTTCGACATGACATTTTCCCTTTTTGTGCATGTCATGGATACCCGGAACAGAGAGAGAGAGAGAAGACCACCCTTTTTGGTGTGAGAATTGTTTGGTGTTGGTTTATGGATACGTCTTGTTGTTTGCCACCTCTCCGATATCCTTTTTCTTTCGAAAAGGAGAAATTGAATACCCAGATTGTTATCAAATATGAAAGGTTGCTTGCTGGGATTTTCTTCGTTTGGGTGTACACTTCGTGTTAAACGGTTGGCATTTAGTAAGGATTATAACGGATTTGAGGAGGGCAGGATTATTTTATGATAAACAGCAGAATATCAGTTCGAAAAAAATATTTTGAGTTTATTTTCAAATATTTTTAAACTTTTTGGGATTTTTTTTTACAAAACAAAAATACTAACTTCGGAATACAGTATTTTATAAGAGGGTGGATATTTTAATATACAGGGTGAGATAAAACAACTGTAACAATGTCAAACGCCATAATTTTTACATTTTTTCTTTTAATTTTATTTGACAAAAGCAAAAAAATTCGGAAATTTTAGAATAAGTACGCTTGTAAACAATAAAATGAACTGTCACTGGAATAATTTTAACAACTGTCGGACGAGTGGCTTAGAAATTACAACAGTCTGAAGTTGGTTGCAGTTTTTTTCATCTGCAAAAAAAATAGAAAATAGATGTGGGCCGCTATAACAGCCGGTGGTCGCAATAATTGGGCAATACCAAATCGTGGACCTACATATTATGACCTACAAATACCAAATTTTCAGACAAATCCGTGAAGAAATGTGGCAAAAACCATCAAATTACCGAATATCGGGAGGTACCGTTGTATGGGGGCTGTACCAAAACGTGGACCTATAATTACAATGACTCTTCACACGAACTGGGACCCAATATGATCTACAACTACCAATTTTCAGAGCAATTCTTGAAAAAAATGTGTCAAAAATCTTCAAAATACCGAATATTGGGAGGTACCGTTATATGGGGACTATATCAAAACGTGGATCTATACATACAATGTTTCGTCACACGAACTAGGGCCCATAATGACCCACAAATACCAATTGTTAGACAAATCCGTGAAAAAATGTGGCAAAAACCATCAAAATACCGAATATCGGGAGGTACCGTTATATGGGGGCTATACAAAATCATGGACCCATACATGCAATGTTTCGCCACCGGAGCTGAAACCCATTATGACCAACAAATATCAATTTTTAGACAAATCCGTGAAAAAATGTGGCAAAAAAAATTAAAATGCCGAATATCGGGAGGTACCGTTATATGGGGGCTATACCAAATCATGGACCCATACATGCAATGTTTCGCCACCGGAGCTGGAACCCTTTATGACCAATAAATATCAATTTTTAGACAAATCCGTGAAAAAAATGTGGCATAAATCATTAAAATACCGAATATCGGGAGGTACCGTTATATGGGGACTATACCAGAACGTGCACCGATATATCTCATTTTCAATATCAATCATCCTAGACACAATACAAATTGCTCTGCTAAATTTTGTCGCTCTACGTCAAATAATGTGGGCTGTATCTAGATTTCAACAGACAGACAGACGGACATCGTTAAATCAACTTAGAATTTTACGCTGATTATGAATATATATACTTTATGGGGTCTACGACGAATATTTAAGGATGTTACAAACGGAATGACAAAGTTAATATACCCCACTTTCCAAGGTGGAGAGTATAAAAATACCAAAGTGTCGATCACCTGAAGCAAGCGCTTCGCCGGAAATAGGCCAAAATACGGCAGAGCAACATTCGGTCAGCGTGTGACGGTTTCATTGGCCGTTTGAGGGCCATAATTCGTGCCAAAGGTGACCAATTTGAACAAATCTAAACTTATCCCAAAATTTGATGCTATTTCCGACAGTTTTTGCTTTCATTCAATAAAATTTAAAAAGAATGTAAAAATTATAGCGTTTGGCGTTGTTGCATTTTTTATCTCACCCTGTATGTACTTTATGGGGTCTACGATGAATATTTAGGGATGCTTCAAACGGATTGCCAAAGTTAATATACCCTTTACAAGGTGGAGAAAAGAACAGAAATGTGGCAACACTGAGCAAAAACGTCAAAGTCATGTCAACAATGATGACACAACCAAACATCTCATCAAATAACAAAGTGACAGATATTCGTTTATGAATAGCAGTAGGAAAATTGTGGAACACTTAAGGGCTAAGTACATAAGAGGCTTGAAGTCATGGCTAGGCATATTTTGTGACATTTCACAAAGGGATTACAGAGCCGCACTAAAATCCAGCCGTCGTTTTCCATTATAATTTGACATTAATATGCCAAGCCATGACTTCAAGCGTTTTATGTACTTGAACCCTTAAGGGCTAGGCATATTAATGTCAAATTATAATGGAAAACGACGGCTGGATTTTAGTGCGGCTCTGTAATCCCTTTGTGAAATGTCACAAAATATGCCTAGCCATGACTTCAAGCTTCTTATGCACTTAGCCCTTTAGGGTGCAAGTACATAGAAAGCTTGAAGTCATGGCTAGGCATATTAATGTCAAATTATAATGGAAAACGATGGCAGGATTTTGGTGCGGCTCTGTAATCCCTTTTGTGAAATGTCAAAAAAAAAATATGCCTAGCCATGACTTCAAGCTTATGTACTTAGCCCCCTTTAAATATATAACAAAGAAGTGGAATTTGGTCTTCCAAAAGACAGGTTATTATAACGGTATAATCAAGAAGGTAAAGTCATGCAATCATTTGTTTACATTTTTTTCAAAATTTGACAACATTTCGTTATCAAATTCTATATTTATAAATCCATTGAATATACAGAAATCAGAGATGGAAACCTCTTTTCTATT
Source organism: Musca domestica (assembly GCF_030504385.1). Lineage (NCBI taxonomy): Eukaryota > Metazoa > Arthropoda > Insecta > Diptera > Muscidae > Musca > Musca domestica. The sequence continues at coordinate 10,350,833 of NW_026712272.1, read as the reverse complement.
CAGCAAAATTTGACAAGGTAAATGGCAGAAAATGAAGAGGTGAATATTACTATTATTATTTGAAATGACTTTACCTTTTTTAATTTTACCATGAGGAAATCCTAAAATGTATTCCTTTTCTTTTTCAATGTCATAGAAATTTGTTTGTTTAGTGCAAGGCCCATTAAATAGGTCGTCCGATTAGCCCAGCTGATTTCACCCATTCTGTCAAAATACATTTGTTTATAAAATTTGGAATTCGCCGAAAAAAATGACAAGCTGTCATTATACAATAGGCCTGTCTGGTTATTCTCCTGAAGTAATTGTAATTTATGAAAAACGAAGGAATAAAAAGAAATGAAGTACACACAATTTTAAAATAAGCCGTAAGACTATACAATTAGGCCTTTGATTACTAAAATAAATATGTTTTAAATGTGCATCGGAAGGAGAAGAATAGCAAATGATTGCAAAAAGAAATTTGTCCAGGAAGAATTTGCAAACACTCAGTGAAAGAATTCCTCTCTCGAGTAACTCTCTTTTGCCGAACTTTTGTGTTAAAAGTAACAGTTGTTAAAAATTTTAGGGTAACCAGGTACACCTAATTCTCTTCTGGCTGCTTGACTGCAAATGCGAATTTTTCTCCATTCCAAGGTCAAAAGGAGCACAAATTACCAAAATAGGTTCATTGAAACGTCTTGCCTTGTGCTTTGTTTCGTATGCTTTACTTCGTTTTTTTTTTTCTCGTAGATGTTTAAAAATTCGCCACAAAAAAAGATAAATTAAGGCGAATTATTATTCGCTTCAGAAGAAATTTTGACAGTTCGAAGTAGTAAAACAGCTGTTTTTAAGGCAATTCGCCCTTTACATAACCTAATAAATGGGCCTTGGTTTAGTGTTTACTTTATTTAGACTTTTTGCTGTCAATGAAATAACAAATTCACGTTTGACAGATTTTCCACTTTTACTTTCTCAAAATACCTTGTATTATTTTGCCATGGTTTACACGTACTAAGTCGAGTGGAGTTAACTGTCACTTCCATTGCGCATACGTCAAATGAAATCGGAGAATTTGACATTTACTTTATGGAGTTGACAGTTGAAAGAGTGGATTTGTAGCGCGTATTGCGTAATCGTATTTTTTTCTAATACCAAGCTCATATGAAACGTTAATCGCTCTCTATTCGTTGTATGACCTTCATTGTCAAATATCTAATTAATTAACCCTGACAAAATGTCCAATGGATAAAATACTTGTCATTCTTGTTGTTTACTTTATAAATTTGAAAACTTTTGCAAGATTTTTCATGCGGGAACACACATCATATTTTTATAATTTTTGCTTTCCTTTTCATTACAGAAATAATATATCTGGTTAAAGGTTACCCGCACATCGTCCAAACACCATTTCGCCCTCTGATTGTTGACATTCCCAATGATTATAAGGAAATCAATACTGTGATGCAGAAATGTTGGTCCGAAGATCCAGCCGAGAGACCGGACTTTAATGCTCTCAAATCGATTATAAGGAATATAAATAAGTAAGTATTCATAGGCAAAACACCATACGAATTTGAGTAGTGGAAAAACGTCCCAGTGTATACATCATGCCAGAAGAATACAGGTAGATACATCAACGCTTGGAAACAATAATATGTCAAAAAAAATTATTTTTTTAATATAACTAGATTTTTATATGCTTTCTTATACGACATCAATCGGAGGTTATTACAATATGCGTTTTTCACAAATTTTTGCAAATTTAAATAATTTTTCATTCAAAAATATCGACTCCAAAATTGTTTTGACAGTTCATTGTCCCTTCAGCTGTGTCAATGCTGGTACAATTAACTGTCAAACCAATTTTGGAATTGAAAATAATGAATGAAAAATCATTTAAATTTGTAAAAATTGTTGAAAAACGCGAATTATAATAACCTCCGAATGACGTCGTATAAGAAAACATTTAAAAATCTACTTATATTTGAAAAAAACATTAAATTTTTTTGACATATCAATGCTCCCAAGCGTTGATGCATCTACCTGTATTCTTCTGCCATGGTCTACATCACATTATTCTTACCTAGCGTTTACACAAGACAAATTGTCTTGAATTAGAGTTTTATTTGTACTATCACATACATATTGGGCGAATTGTCTTCTCTGCTGTTCAGCACTTTCCATAATAGAGTTATCATATGTTTAAATTTTTTTTATCAAATTATATCTTTGACAACATGTATATTCATAAATCCAAAGTTTTGAGAGATTACTCATTAAAGCCTTAAAAAAATTCTCTATGGTGTAGAATTAAGAAGGTAAAGTCATGCAATCATCGATTTACACATGGTACAATAAAAAGGTAAGGTAGAACTAACAGCTGATTAGAATTTTTTACAAATTTTTGTAAGTGTACCCGACTTCTGCCAATGTTGTTATTCCCCAGTTTTGCCATGTAATTCAAAGATCGAACTATTTAGATCATATTTGCATGCATGCAATTTGACAGGAAGCGGGCATAGCCTCAGGGCTGTATTTCTGTAGTTTTACGAAGCTGTTCTACCACCTTATTGTACCATGGATTTACAATTTTTTTTTTTAAATTATTGACTTGACATTTCATTGTCAAAACATTGCCACTAATTAACAAACGTTGTTTTTATAAACAAACGTTGTTTTTATAAAAAAAAAAAAAACAACAATAATGCGATTGAGCCTGACAATTTTGCAATAACAAAAAATATATTTATTAATCCATTGTACATACACAAATCAGAGATGGGAACCTGTTTTCTATGCAGTGCAATTTGACAAGGTAAATTACAGAAAATGCAAAGATGGGAATTCTTATTTGGAATGACTTAACCTTCATGATTTTACCGTGAGCTTCTAATAGAAAACATTAAAATGCTTCCTACTGAACATGGCACGATTATTTCCAGGTAATCCTGATTATAATTGTTTCAAGCCTTTAAAATCTTCTCAATTAAAATACCAAGACAGTTCTTTCAATAAAACACTTGACAGTCAACTGATTAGCTCCATGCTGTCAGCTGATCTTATCGCAAATATAAAGGTCATGTATTACAAACAATGACGCAATAATCACACGAAATGTCATTTTTTTATTTTGACACCAAATGCCATGATCAGCTGTTATAAATGTGATGTACCTATTCAGTGTACCATGATGTGGATTTTTTCCTCATAGAATTATCAATTTATTGCTTTAAGGTGGGAATACGCTTATTTGGCTGGCTTAAGTCATCGGCTGGCTTCTTCGTAGAGGAAGGAAGGAGTTTTAGCATGGTAGAAGTTAGATGCAGGAAGATGCATCAACGCTTGGGAAAATTGATATGTAAAAACATTTTAAATGTTTTTTTCAAATATAAAGGGTTTAAGTACATAAGAAGCTTGAAGTCATGGCACGGCCTATTTTGTGACATTTCACAAAGGAATTACAGAGCCGCACTAAAATCCTGCCGTCGTTTTTCATTATAATTTGGCATTAATATGCCTAGCCATGACTTCAAGCTTTTTATGTATTTGCAGCCTAGGTAGATTTTTATATGTTTTCTTACACGATGTCATTCGGGGGTTGTTATAATTCGCGTTTTTCAACAATTTTTACAAATTTGAATAATTTTTCATTCAATATTTTTAATTGCAAAATTGGTTTGACAGTTCATTGTCCCAACAGCTGTGTCGAAGCGTTTAACTATATTAATCTACCATGAGTTTTAGGTTGACTTAGTTCGATTTCGGCCCTACGCTTTTTTTTCTCTCCGAAGAAGCTTAAAACTTAAGCCAGTTAGAAAAGCGGTTTGTATATTCTCACCTTTAATCCCTTCAACTATTATTTTTTATTTATTTATTTATTTTTATTTTATTTATTTATTTATTATTATTATTTTTATATATTTATTTTTTATTTATTATTATTTTTTTGAGAATGCCACTAATTTTCCCCTTCTTTTTTCTTTCTTCTTCTCCTTTCAGAGACAATGAAACCGGCCACATTGTCGACAATCTGCTAAAACGTATGGAACAGTATGCCAACAATTTGGAAGAGCTGGTCGAAGAACGTACTCAGGACTATATTGAAGAGAAGAAGAAATGTGAGAAGCTACTCTATCAGCTGTTGCCACAAAGTGTGGCGGCACAGCTGATTTCCGGTGAACCGGTTGTGGCTGAAACCTTCGATCAAGTAACCATTTATTTCTCCGACATTGTAGGCTTTACCGCCATCTCGGCGGAAAGTACACCCATGCAAGTGGTACAATTTCTAAATGATCTCTACACCTGTTTCGATTCGATTGTGGAAAATTTCGATGTTTACAAAGTGGAGACGATAGGTGATGCTTATATGGTGGTGTCCGGCTTGCCCATACGCAATGGCAATCAACATTCAAGGGAAATTGCCCGTTTGGCATTGGCCCTGCTGGAGGCTGTGCATAATTTTAAGATACATCATCGGCCGAATGATAAGCTCAAGCTGAGGATAGGTCTGCACACGGGGGCCTGTGTGGCCGGAGTGGTGGGTTTGAAAATGCCACGCTATTGTTTGTTTGGTGACACCGTGAATACGGCTTCACGCATGGAGTCGAATGGCGAGGCTTTGAAGATTCACATAAGTGAGAAAACGAAGTTGGCTTTAGATGCCTTTGGCACCTTCATTACCACCAAACGTGGTTATGTACCGATGAAGGGTAAGGGTGAAATGTTAACCTATTGGCTTGAGGGTGAGGTGCCCAAAGTGGAGACACCCATATCGCCACAAAAGCTGATGCTCTCACGACGCTCATCGCTGAAGCAGGTGCCACGCTATGGCCTGCATAAACAAAACTCCGAAGCCTCAGCATTCCTGCCGCCGCCCTACAATCAACAACTGGACATTGGTCGGTCGGTGAGCCGACAAAACTCCCCCAATTTGCGGGTGAAACGAAAGATATCCTCGTCGTCGCCCAAATTGAATGGCAATGATTTTAAGACTGATGATTTCTACAATTATCTGGAGGTAAATGCCCTGAATAGCATGAAACTCTCACCACCGCATAGTGATATTTATAGCAGTAGGTCGCTGAAGGATGATGCCAAAGAGGGCTGCTGGGAAATGGCCAATTTCCGTTTGCCGCTGTCGGGCACACTGAAGCAGCCTCATTACAACAGCAACCATCCGAAACACAGTTATACTCAACTCTCATCGACTCAATCGAATTCCAATTTGTCCGGGGTACTGGCACCCAATTCCGCCTCAAAGTTGAGAATGAAAAATTCCCCCACCATTTCAAGTCTGATCAACAACAACAACAGTGATACGGCCAGTTTGGGCAGCTCGACGAGAATAAAATTCAGCATCAACAATGAAAGTTCGGAGGAGACACAAAACCTCGTCTCATCGCATGTCTATGAGGATGATGAAGGTGAGGCCGAGGCTGAGGCCAATATGATAAATCCCCAAGCGGAAGCTGAGGAAGATGATGAGGAGGAGCAGGAGGAAGGGGAAATCATTGAAACTCCCTTAACGCGTGAGCGTAAAACTGCAATTGTTATGCCCCAGCCGCCAGCCATAAATGGCGACCTGCTCTACAACTACAACAATCGTACGCCATCGTTGACCAATCTGGATCAACAGACAAATCACTATTTTCACCCGCCTCCACTGAACTCCTCGAGAGGTCCATACAATAATACCCCACCCGCCAGTTATGTCAAGGCCAATAATTGTCGAAATGCCACGCAATTTTTGGCAAATAACTCATCGAATAATAGTCTGGTCCAAATGGACGATAACTCGCTGACGAAAATGAATAGTTTACCTGATGATGGTGGTGGTGGTGGTGGGGGAACGCCATCTATTGGCAATCGTCTAACGGTGAAACATCATCCATCGGTAACAACAGTACCGCCGTCGTCGACAAATAATGCCGTAACACAACCTCTCTTGGCTAAAATTAATTCATAGCAATAAATTTAGTTGTAAATTTATTTATGTTTTTTCTGCATATGGCAACACTGTGATGTGCGAAAATGCAACTCTGTAATGAAGTGGGGCAATGTGGTGTATGTGACACCAAAGTGAAAAGCGTACCTACATTTGGCAAGGGCATCACTGTGTGTGTGGCACCAGAGTGAAAAGCGTTCCCGTATTTGGCATGGGTAATGAGAAAATAATCAAGAAGGACTTAAATCATGTTTACATATGCGACATTCAGGGGGGTTAAACCGTCAATCAAAGTACGTTTACATTTACTAAATCATTGCATATACTTTACATGAAATGGACTCTCATTTCATGTATATACCATGGTAGAAGAATAAAGGTAGATTCATCAACGTTTGCGAACATTAATTTGTCATAATTTAAAAAACGTCTTAAATAAATAATAAATTATTTTTACACGTTTACTTATACGCACTAATCGGAGTATGTTATGATTTGCATTTTCAAACATTTTTACAAACTTGAATAATTTTTCATTAAATTTTTTCAATTTCAATGTTCTCAAGCGTTGATACATCTACCTGTATTCTTCTACCATGAGTACCTGCAATGAATCTACTATTTTTACAATCTTTTTCGATATTATAAAGGGAAAATCTGTTATCGTAAAAAAAAAAACTTTTCATTCTTGCAGTTCTGGAACAGACCAAATGACAGCTGATAAAATAACAAATAAATCTAGGGTTAACTAGTCTGAATTCGTTTCATAAATAGAACTAGAAAGCCCGCCGATAAATTATGCCTTGTCAAATGCATCGTCACTCACTGTATATTTCAGAGTTGCATTTAACACAAGTGCTGCAGTCAAACGTCAATGTGATGTCATAGAGGTCATTGCTTTTAGTCTTCTTTTCATTACTGTCTGTTAAAAACTCAAAATTTAACGAAAAAAACACAATGAACAACTGGCTTTTTCCTTTTTTTGGGAAATGTCAAATTTTAATAAAATTGTTAAGACTAAAGGTGTGGTTACATAAGCAGCTTGAAGTTTTCACATGGCATATTTTGTGACATATCATAAAGGGATGCCAGAGCCGCACTCAAATTCTGCCGTCTTTTCCCCTATAATTTAACATTAATATGCCTTGATATGATGCCATGATGCTGCTTATGTGCCCTCACCTTAAAATAGCTTAAAGTTTAAATCATGACTTCGGAGGGAAAATACAACACTGTTAACACTTTGTAGCTTAAAACATTGTTGTATTCGATCAGACCAAAAGTGGCAACAGTGTTGTATTTACACACCGAAGTCCCGATTTAACACATTGATCTGTTTCACCCTTTAGAGTTTTATCTGAATTTCTGGTATTCCCCTATATTATAATTTGACACTTCAAAGCCAGCATTGTGTTTCTGCTATTATTAGAATTGTATTTTTATAATCACATAAATTATGGTAGTTTACATATTCCTAAGTTACCCCCCCCCCCCCCCCCACTCTCTATATCTAAAGCAAACAAATCAAATAAAATAATTCCCCTATTATATATTTATAATTCCTTAAATATAGTCATAATTTATTTTTCTATATATAATAAATAAAAAAAAACAAATGTAAGAAAAAAATATAGTTATTATATTATAAGAAAACAAAAACAAATCATGCAAATTGTGATTGAAAGTGAAACTTGTTACCACTTAAAAAAAATATAGAATACTAAAGCGATCTTTGTTACAAAAAAATATAAATTTAATAAAAAAATAATAATTTATGACAAACTCTTAAATATAATATTTATAAACCATATATAAATTTATTGCATAAGTTTATGCAAGAAAAAAAGTAATAAATTTTGGCTTTTAGATGATTATCAACAAATGTTCCTTGTTATCAACATAAAAAAAATAAATTAAATTTTTTTTTAACTTTTCTTATTATTTTTTTTTTTTTTTGAAATTTTTAATGAAAAAGTGATAGCTGTGTAAATTATATATAATTTTTTCTAATTTCATAATATTAATGTTGTAAATATTTGTTATGTGTAAGCTTAAATGTTAAACAGTTTTTAAAATTATTATTATTATTATTATAAAATTTGAGGTGTTAAGAGTATTAGTAAACAAATAATAAACATAAAAAAGAAAAAAAATCGCACAAAAAAAAATAAATATTAATAAAGAAAATGATATAAAAGAAATTTACATTTTGTTTTATTATTTAAGAGAAAATGCATTAAACAAGGGTTGGATGTATGGCCGGCAACGTTAAGAGTATTGCTATTTAAGTGGGCTACACACAATCAAACAGGTGGGCCTTTTTGCTAAAGGCTTATTTACATGGAACATGTTCTTAATAAGTAAAAAAGCTGAAAGTTCGGATACCCTCCACCATTTGGAGCAATATTAGCAATTTTCAAAAAAAATAAAATCCGTTATAAAAAACAACAATAAAGGTATTAAGCCTGACCATTTTTCAACAACAAAATACTATCGTATCCCGAACAACTTGAAATACTAAATTTGAAACAATTCCGGTGAATAATGTCGCTAAAATCATCAAAATATCGAATATCGGGAGGTACCATTATATGTGGGCTATGCGAAGGCGTGGAACTGCACAGACAATTATCTGTCATAGGCTGTAGTACCCATTATGAACTTCAAACACCAAATTTGAAAGATTTTCGGTGAATAATGTCGCTTAAATCACAAAAATACCGAAAATAAGGAGGTACCATTATATGGGGACTATACCAAAACGTGAACCTACATCACCCATTTTCAATACCAAAAGTCCTGCAGACATAATTCACATTTGAGTAAAATTTTATCCACCTACTTCATTTCGTTAGGAAGCTAGCCACAGACGGACGGACATCGCTAAATCGACATAAAAGTTCATGCTCCTTCTATGGTGGAGGCTGCTGTTCAGCACTTTCCATAATAGAGTTATCATATGTTTAAATTTTTTTTATCAAATTATATCTTTGACAACATGTATATTCATAAATCCAAAGTTTTGAGAGATTACTCATTAAAGCCTTAAAAAAATTCTCTATGGTGTAGAATTAAGAAGGTAAAGTCATGCAATCATCGATTTACACATGGTACAATAAAAAGGTAAGGTAGAACTAACAGCTGATTAGAATTTTTTACAAATTTTTGTAAGTGTACCCGACTTCTGCCAATGTTGTTATTCCCCAGTTTTGCCATGTAATTCAAAGATCGAACTATTTAGATCATATTTGCATGCATGCAATTTGACAGGAAGCGGGCATAGCCTCAGGGCTGTATTTCTGTAGTTTTACGAAGCTGTTCTACCACCTTATTGTACCATGGATTTACAATTTTTTTTTTTAAATTATTGACTTGACATTTCATTGTCAAAACATTGCCACTAATTAACAAACGTTGTTTTTATAAACAAACGTTGTTTTTATAAAAAAAAAAAAAAACAACAATAATGCGATTGAGCCTGACAATTTTGCAATAACAAAAAATATATTTATTAATCCATTGTACATACACAAATCAGAGATGGGAACCTGTTTTCTATGCAGTGCAATTTGACAAGGTAAATTACAGAAAATGCAAAGATGGGAATTCTTATTTGGAATGACTTAACCTTCATGATTTTACCGTGAGCTTCTAATAGAAAACATTAAAATGCTTCCTACTGAACATGGCACGATTATTTCCAGGTAATCCTGATTATAATTGTTTCAAGCCTTTAAAATCTTCTCAATTAAAATACCAAGACAGTTCTTTCAATAAAACACTTGACAGTCAACTGATTAGCTCCATGCTGTCAGCTGATCTTATCGCAAATATAAAGGTCATGTATTACAAACAATGACGCAATAATCACACGAAATGTCATTTTTTTATTTTGACACCAAATGCCATGATCAGCTGTTATAAATGTGATGTACCTATTCAGTGTACCATGATGTGGATTTTTTCCTCATAGAATTATCAATTTATTGCTTTAAGGTGGGAATACGCTTATTTGGCTGGCTTAAGTCATCGGCTGGCTTCTTCGTAGAGGAAGGAAGGAGTTTTAGCATGGTAGAAGTTAGATGCAGGAAGATGCATCAACGCTTGGGAAAATTGATATGTAAAAACATTTTAAATGTTTTTTTCAAATATAAAGGGTTTAAGTACATAAGAAGCTTGAAGTCATGGCACGGCCTATTTTGTGACATTTCACAAAGGAATTACAGAGCCGCACTAAAATCCTGCCGTCGTTTTTCATTATAATTTGGCATTAATATGCCTAGCCATGACTTCAAGCTTTTTATGTATTTGCAGCCTAGGTAGATTTTTATATGTTTTCTTACACGATGTCATTCGGGGGTTGTTATAATTCGCGTTTTTCAACAATTTTTACAAATTTGAATAATTTTTCATTCAATATTTTTAATTGCAAAATTGGTTTGACAGTTCATTGTCCCAACAGCTGTGTCGAAGCGTTTAACTATATTAATCTACCATGAGTTTTAGGTTGACTTAGTTCGATTTCGGCCCTACGCTTTTTTTTCTCTCCGAAGAAGCTTAAAACTTAAGCCAGTTAGAAAAGCGGTTTGTATATTCTCACCTTTAATCCCTTCAACTATTATTTTTTATTTATTTATTTATTTTTATTTTATTTATTTATTTATTATTATTATTATTTTTATATATTTATTTTTTTATTTATTATTATTTTTTTGAGAATGCCACTAATTTTCCCCTTCTTTTTTCTTTCTTCTTCTCCTTTCAGAGACAATGAAACCGGCCACATTGTCGACAATCTGCTAAAACGTATGGAACAGTATGCCAACAATTTGGAAGAGCTGGTCGAAGAACGTACTCAGGACTATATTGAAGAGAAGAAGAAATGTGAGAAGCTACTCTATCAGCTGTTGCCACAAAGTGTGGCGGCACAGCTGATTTCCGGTGAACCGGTTGTGGCTGAAACCTTCGATCAAGTAACCATTTATTTCTCCGACATTGTAGGCTTTACCGCCATCTCGGCGGAAAGTACACCCATGCAAGTGGTACAATTTCTAAATGATCTCTACACCTGTTTCGATTCGATTGTGGAAAATTTCGATGTTTACAAAGTGGAGACGATAGGTGATGCTTATATGGTGGTGTCCGGCTTGCCCATACGCAATGGCAATCAACATTCAAGGGAAATTGCCCGTTTGGCATTGGCCCTGCTGGAGGCTGTGCATAATTTTAAGATACATCATCGGCCGAATGATAAGCTCAAGCTGAGGATAGGTCTGCACACGGGGGCCTGTGTGGCCGGAGTGGTGGGTTTGAAAATGCCACGCTATTGTTTGTTTGGTGACACCGTGAATACGGCTTCACGCATGGAGTCGAATGGCGAGGCTTTGAAGATTCACATAAGTGAGAAAACGAAGTTGGCTTTAGATGCCTTTGGCACCTTCATTACCACCAAACGTGGTTATGTACCGATGAAGGGTAAGGGTGAAATGTTAACCTATTGGCTTGAGGGTGAGGTGCCCAAAGTGGAGACACCCATATCGCCACAAAAGCTGATGCTCTCACGACGCTCATCGCTGAAGCAGGTGCCACGCTATGGCCTGCATAAACAAAACTCCGAAGCCTCAGCATTCCTGCCGCCGCCCTACAATCAACAACTGGACATTGGTCGGTCGGTGAGCCGACAAAACTCCCCCAATTTGCGGGTGAAACGAAAGATATCCTCGTCGTCGCCCAAATTGAATGGCAATGATTTTAAGACTGATGATTTCTACAATTATCTGGAGGTAAATGCCCTGAATAGCATGAAACTCTCACCACCGCATAGTGATATTTATAGCAGTAGGTCGCTGAAGGATGATGCCAAAGAGGGCTGCTGGGAAATGGCCAATTTCCGTTTGCCGCTGTCGGGCACACTGAAGCAGCCTCATTACAACAGCAACCATCCGAAACACAGTTATACTCAACTCTCATCGACTCAATCGAATTCCAATTTGTCCGGGGTACTGGCACCCAATTCCGCCTCAAAGTTGAGAATGAAAAATTCCCCCACCATTTCAAGTCTGATCAACAACAACAACAGTGATACGGCCAGTTTGGGCAGCTCGACGAGAATAAAATTCAGCATCAACAATGAAAGTTCGGAGGAGACACAAAACCTCGTCTCATCGCATGTCTATGAGGATGATGAAGGTGAGGCCGAGGCTGAGGCCAATATGATAAATCCCCAAGCGGAAGCTGAGGAAGATGATGAGGAGGAGCAGGAGGAAGGGGAAATCATTGAAACTCCCTTAACGCGTGAGCGTAAAACTGCAATTGTTATGCCCCAGCCGCCAGCCATAAATGGCGACCTGCTCTACAACTACAACAATCGTACGCCATCGTTGACCAATCTGGATCAACAGACAAATCACTATTTTCACCCGCCTCCACTGAACTCCTCGAGAGGTCCATACAATAATACCCCACCCGCCAGTTATGTCAAGGCCAATAATTGTCGAAATGCCACGCAATTTTTGGCAAATAACTCATCGAATAATAGTCTGGTCCAAATGGACGATAACTCGCTGACGAAAATGAATAGTTTACCTGATGATGGTGGTGGTGGTGGTGGGGGAACGCCATCTATTGGCAATCGTCTAACGGTGAAACATCATCCATCGGTAACAACAGTACCGCCGTCGTCGACAAATAATGCCGTAACACAACCTCTCTTGGCTAAAATTAATTCATAGCAATAAATTTAGTTGTAAATTTATTTATGTTTTTTCTGCATATGGCAACACTGTGATGTGCGAAAATGCAACTCTGTAATGAAGTGGGGCAATGTGGTGTATGTGACACCAAAGTGAAAAGCGTACCTACATTTGGCAAGGGCATCACTGTGTGTGTGGCACCAGAGTGAAAAGCGTTCCCGTATTTGGCATGGGTAATGAGAAAATAATCAAGAAGGACTTAAATCATGTTTACATATGCGACATTCAGGGGGGTTAAACCGTCAATCAAAGTACGATTACATTTACTAAATCATTGCATATACTTTACATGAAATGGACTCTCATTTCATGTATATACCATGGTAGAAGAATAAAGGTAGATTCATCAACGTTTGCGAACATTAATTTGTCATAATTTAAAAAACGTCTTAAATAAATAATAAATTATTTTTACACGTTTACTTATACGCACTAATCGGAGTATGTTATGATTTGCATTTTCAAACATTTTTACAAACTTGAATAATTTTTCATTAAATTTTTTCAATTTCAATGTTCTCAAGCGTTGATACATCTACCTGTATTCTTCTACCATGAGTACCTGCAATGAATCTACTATTTTTACAATCTTTTTCGATATTATAAAGGGAAAATCTGTTATCGTAAAAAAAAAACTTTTCATTCTTGCAGTTCTGGAACAGACCAAATGACAGCTGATAAAATAACAAATAAATCTAGGGTTAACTAGTCTGAATTCGTTTCATAAATAGAACTAGAAAGCCCGCCGATAAATTATGCCTTGTCAAATGCATCGTCACTCACTGTATATTTCAGAGTTGCATTTAACACAAGTGCTGCAGTCAAACGTCAATGTGATGTCATAGAGGTCATTGCTTTTAGTCTTCTTTTCATTACTGTCTGTTAAAAACTCAAAATTTAACGAAAAAAACACAATGAACAACTGGCTTTTTCCTTTTTTTGGGAAATGTCAAATTTTAATAAAATTGTTAAGACTAAAGGTGTGGTTACATAAGCAGCTTGAAGTTTTCACATGGCATATTTTGTGACATATCATAAAGGGATGCCAGAGCCGCACTCAAATTCTGCCGTCTTTTCCCCTATAATTTAACATTAATATGCCTTGATATGATGCCATGATGCTGCTTATGTGCCCTCACCTTAAAATAGCTTAAAGTTTAAATCATGACTTCGGAGGGAAAATACAACACTGTTAACACTTTGTAGCTTAAAACATTGTTGTATTCGATCAGACCAAAAGTGGCAACAGTGTTGTATTTACACACCGAAGTCCCGATTTAACACATTGATCTGTTTCACCCTTTAGAGTTTTATCTGAATTTCTGGTATTCCCCTATATTATAATTTGACACTTCAAAGCCAGCATTGTGTTTCTGCTATTATTAGAATTGTATTTTTATAATCACATAAATTATGGTAGTTTACATATTCCTAAGTTACCCCCCCCCCCCCCCACTCTCTATATCTAAAGCAAACAAATCAAATAAAATAATTCCCCTATTATATATTTATAATTCCTTAAATATAGTCATAATTTATTTTTCTATATATAATAAATAAAAAAAAACAAATGTAAGAAAAAAATATAGTTATTATATTATAAGAAAACAAAAACAAATCATGCAAATTGTGATTGAAAGTGAAACTTGTTACCACTTAAAAAAAATATAGAATACTAAAGCGATCTTTGTTACAAAAAAATATAAATTTAATAAAAAAATAATAATTTATGACAAACTCTTAAATATAATATTTATAAACCATATATAAATTTATTGCATAAGTTTATGCAAGAAAAAAAGTAATAAATTTTGGCTTTTAGATGATTATCAACAAATGTTCCTTGTTATCAACATAAAAAAAATAAATTAAATTTTTTTTTAACTTTTCTTATTATTTTTTTTTTTTTTTTGAAATTTTTAATGAAAAAGTGATAGCTGTGTAAATTATATATAATTTTTTCTAATTTCATAATATTAATGTTGTAAATATTTGTTATGTGTAAGCTTAAATGTTAAACAGTTTTTAAAATTATTATTATTATTATTATAAAATTTGAGGTGTTAAGAGTATTAGTAAACAAATAATAAACATAAAAAAGAAAAAAAAATCGCACAAAAAAAAATAAATATTAATAAAGAAAATGATATAAAAGAAATTTACATTTTGTTTTATTATTTAAGAGAAAATGCATTAAACAAGGGTTGGATGTATGGCCGGCAACGTTAAGAGTATTGCTATTTAAGTGGGCTACACACAATCAAACAGGTGGGCCTTTTTGCTAAAGGCTTATTTACATGGAACATGTTCTTAATAAGTAAAAAAGCTGAAAGTTCGGATACCCTCCACCATTTGGAGCAATATTAGCAATTTTCAAAAAAAATAAAATCCGTTATAAAAAACAACAATAAAGGTATTAAGCCTGACCATTTTTCAACAACAAAATACTATCGTATCCCGAACAACTTGAAATACTAAATTTGAAACAATTCCGGTGAATAATGTCGCTAAAATCATCAAAATATCGAATATCGGGAGGTACCATTATATGTGGGCTATGCGAAGGCGTGGAACTGCACAGACAATTATCTGTCATAGGCTGTAGTACCCATTATGAACTTCAAACACCAAATTTGAAAGATTTTCGGTGAATAATGTCGCTTAAATCACAAAAATACCGAAAATAAGGAGGTACCATTATATGGGGACTATACCAAAACGTGAACCTACATCACCCATTTTCAATACCAAAAGTCCTGCAGACATAATTCACATTTGAGTAAAATTTTATCCACCTACTTCATTTCGTTAGGAAGCTAGCCACAGACGGACGGACATCGCTAAATCGACATAAAAGTTCATGCTCCTTCTATGGTGGAGGGTATAAATAGGTAAAGTCATTTCAAATACGTATATCTATCATAGTAAAATTTACAAAGTTAAAGTCATTTCAAATAAGCATTCCCATCTCTGCATTTTCTGTAAATTACCTTGTAACAGATGCTGGGACAAGGAGCTGTCAAACCAATTTTGTAATTGAAAATTTTTAATGAAAAATTATTGAAATTTGTAAAAATTGTTGAAAAATGCATATCATAACAACCAAATCGTGTCTTATAAGAAAACATATAAAAATCTACTAAATTTTGTCAAAATATTTTAAATTTTTTGACATATCAATGTTTCCAAGCGTTGATGCGACTACTCTTCTACCATGTAATTTACTTAAGACTCTATCAGACGACATGTTTTTACATATGTAGTGTCAAATTTTCCATATGTAGAAGTTGCACACCTCTTGTGATACATGGACAACATTTCAATTCTGAAATACGTGAGTAATGTACATGTGTACTTGTTCGGTCGCAGCGAGCACTATTTTTTGTTCCGTAAATATAACTCAATCGGAAGTTTTGTTTGTTTGTTGTGTGGAAAGATATAACATTACATTTTTAAATACAATATATGCTCTGTTCCAGTACCTCCAACGTTAATGCGTAGAAGAAACCTTTGGCCAATGTTAATTTAGACACTAGTACCGCCATCAAGCAGCATCTCACACCTTGCACACTAAATGTGTATTTGTTTTAACAAAATAAGTGCATCAAAAGAATATTTAGGAGGTAACTTTGTTCTACCTTCTGTAATTGTGCCATGGGTACACCTATCTGTATTCGTCCACCATGGTATATAACCTACGTATTTTTCTGATATTTTTGTATATATATTTTTTGTTAATAAATTCCAATTACTTACATAAAAACTTCAGTTTGCACCGTTTTTAAAATCTATAAATACAAACACAAAAGTCGGCATACTCACAAAAATTTGTAATCAGCTGATAACTGTGCATACCTATTTATTGTACCATGATATTTCTAGTATAACGAACGTCATCTATGTTTCATTTTCATATTGCACCTGAGCAACGATTATTTCCTGTTCTTCTCATTCTGCATAGTTTTTGGATACAGAAAATAATGTGATTTATAAAATCACATAAAATGTTTTTTAAATGTTTTAATAATTTTAATTTAAATCACATCCGTTTATAATTTTTAATTGCCATTTTCCCCTTAATGGTAAACATTTTAGCATCTGTTTTCTCCCACCAAACACGTCGCATTGACATCACTGCTAAACAACATTCGCCTCTGGCAACACTTGCGCTTCAATGACTTTTTAGTTTTTTTTTGTTTTACTTCAAAACATTTACAAAAAACATTGGTTCGTGGTGTTGTCAAACACACCAGACGAAAATAATAATAATTTTTTTTATTGTAATTGAAGCGCGCGGTTGGTTTCGTGTTAAAATGAGTGCAAAACAATTGTGAAATTCCTAACAAAAACTCCCAGTATAAAGAGAAACAAATCAAATAGTATCGATTTTAGTCGTCAAAGAGGTCCGACCGACTCTTGACAACGAAGAGCGGTTGTAAAGGGTAAAAATTGCATAATTAATTAAATTTAAATGTATTAAATTTCTTGCATTTTGAGTGGTGGTGTGCTAGCCTATTGTGTTGTTGTTTTTGTGCTGTGTCATTTATTTTGGATAGAGACTCTGTGTATGAATGGGGCTTAAGGAGTAATTTCAATGATAGTGGCCAATTTTTGTGGGGCAGTATATGTTTTTGCTGGTGTTGCCTTTTTGAATACGTGTGTACTCGCACTGGTTTTGGAGGAGGTCTGATTTCCTTATCTTGAACATAGTTTCAGGGGGTTTAACTTTTGTTGTTGTGAGTAATTGTCATTTTATTAATATAAAAAACATTAATTTTTTTTTTATCTAAATTTTAGATTGATATTGGTGCGAGTGACATTTTCTGATTAAAGTTTCAAAAAAAAAAAAGTAATTTCAAATTTGCCGGCCACTCTATATGGAGGGCTGCAATGTCTATTTGTAGAAGGACAACTTCATTTTATGTGAAACTCATATAGACGCTGTGGAAAAGTATATTTAGGAAAAGTTATTAAAGAAGGGCCAAAGTAAAAGTAACTAAAGTAAACATGAGAGATGACATGATGAAAAGAAAATGGCCTTTAAAAAGGGTCAACTGAAAAGGATTTATAATTGGCAACTCAGGAGATGAAATGGAAATGTTTTCTTTGGGACATTTTCGTATAGAAAATGGTCTCTGCAATATCTATTTATAGGTGGCTGGAAGGACAACTTCATGGCATGTGGAACTCATATAGACGATGTGGAAAAGCATATTTAGAAGTTCTTATAGAATGGCCAAAGACTAAAGTAACCTAGAGATGACTGAAAATGGGTTTTTCTTGGAGACAGAAAATGACCTTTATTGAAAAGGCTTTATAAATGGCAACTAAGGAGATGACATGGAAATGTTTTCTTTGAGAAATTTTCGTATAAAAAATGTTCTCTTTGGGACATTTTCGTATAGAAAATGTTCTCTTTGGCAGATTTTAGTATAGAAAATGATCTCTTTGGGACATTTCCGTATAGAAAATTTTCTCTCTGGAACATTTTCGTATAGAAAATGTTCCCTCTGGAACATTTTCGTATAGAAAATGTTCTCTCTGGAACATTTTCGTATAGAAAATGTACTCTCTGGAACATTTTCGTATAGAAAATCTTCTCTCTGGAACATTTTCGTATAGAAAATCTTCTCTCTGGAACATTTTCGTATAGAAAATCTTCTCTCTGGAACATTTTCGTATAGAAAATCTTCTCTCTGGAACATTTTCGTATAGAAAATGTTCTCTCTGGAACATTTTCGTATAGAAAATGTTCTCTCTGGAACATTTTCGTATAGAAAATGTTCTCTCTGACATTTCGTATAGAAAATGTTCTCTCTGGAACATTTTCGTATAGAAAATGTTCTCTCTGGAACATTTTCGTATAGAAAATGTTCTCTCTGGAACATTTTCGTATAGAAAATGTTCTCTCTGGAACATTTTCGTATAGAAAATGTTCTCTCTGGAACATTTTCGTATAGAAAATGTTCTCTCTGGAACATTTTCGTATAGAAAATGTTCTCTCTGGAACATTTTCTTATAGAAAATGTTCTCTCTGGAACATTTTCGTATAGAAAATGTTCTCTCTGGAACATTTTCTTATAGAAAATGTTCTCTCTGGAACATTTTCTATCGTATAGAAAATGTTCTCTCTGGAACATTTTCGTATAGAAAATGTTCTCTCTGGAACATTTTCGTATAGAAAATGTTCTATCTGGAACATTTTCGTATAGAAAATGTTCTATCTGGAACATTTTCGTATAGAAAATGTTCTCTCTGGAACATTTTCGTATAGAAAATGTTCTCTTTGGAACATTTTCGTATAGAAAATGTTCTCTCTGGAACATTTTCGTATAGAAAATGTTCTCTCTGGAACATTTTCGTATAGAAAATGTTCTCTCTGGAACATTTTCGTATAGAAAATGTTCTCTTTGGAACATTTTCGTATAGAAAATGTTCTCTTTGGAACATTTTCGTATAGAAAATGTTCTCTTTGGAACATTTTCGTATAGAAAATGTTCTCTTTGGAACATTTTCGTATAGAAAATGTTCTCTTTGGAACATTTTCGTATAGAAAATGTTCTCTTTGGGACATTTTCGTATAGAAAATGTTCTCTTTGGGACATTTTCGTATAGAAAATGTTCTCTTTGGGACATTTTCGTATAGAAAATGTTCTCTCTGGAACATTTTCGTATAGAAAATGTTCTCTTTGGGACATTTTCGTATAGAAAATGTTCTCTCTGGGACATTTTCGTATAGAGAATTTTCTCATTGGGACATTTTCGTATAGAAAATGTTCTCTTTGGGACATTTTCGTATAGAAAATGTTCTCTCTGGAACATTTTCGTATAGAAAATATTATCTCTGGAAGGAAAATGTTCTCTCTGGAACATTTCCGTATGGAAACTGTGTTCTCTGTAACATTTCTGTTTTAAAAATTGATTGTTGGTTGTGATGTCACAATTAATTAAATGAATTTTAACGTTTTTTTTTTAACAAAAAGTTATTATTGAAAATCTCCGGAAAAAAGCTAAAGCTGTTTTGCTTTACTTAACTTACTAAAACAAACCATCCATAATGATAATTTTTGTGAGTCATTGCTAATTTAATTTTTATATTATACTTTTTAGTTAATTGCTGACAGCACATTCCCACCACTCTATCGTTGAAAAATGCTGTATTGTCCGCCAAATGTTACCCTATCCCAGGTGTGGATCGACCATGGCATATCCCATTGTTTTATGGACACTGTCGGTTGGTCGGTGTGCGGTGGTTTTATGATTCTTTTCGGTCTGATACAACTGCTGATGTATCGTAAATATGCCACGCGTATCACCGATCCCACATTAATATCCAAATCACGATTATATGGCTTGCAATTGTTTTTGTTGGCCTTCTTTCCGGGATTGCAATTGGTGCGATTTTTATTGAATGCTCGCATCTATGAAGGAAGTGCAGTTTATGGTTATATGGTGAGTACTTGAAAAAATCTCACATAATTTATTGAGGGAATTTATTGGATTATTTTTTGTTTTATTACAGATACTCGCCACTTGTCTAATATGTGTGGCCTATCCCTTGTCCATGTGTTTGGTGGTTAAGGAAAGACTTTATCAGTTGCCTTCGGTACCCACCAGAGGTCATGGTCTGGTCCTATTACTCTTTTGGACCTTGGCCTTTATCAATGAATCACTGGCCTTTATTAATTTACGCAATGAAGATTGGTGGTTTAATCTTAAAACGTAAGCTCCACCCGGTATTTATTTTAATTCATATTTAATTTTTATTCTTGTTTTAGGAACAAAGATAAAATTGAAATGGGTTTGTTTGTGACCCGCTATATTTGTTCTTTGCTTATCTTTGTATTGGGTTTGAAGGCACCGGGCATAACATTTCCCTATAATGCCCATCAGCGTTTAGACGAAGAATCGACACAATCTGAAGCCGGTAATCTCAATAGGGGTTCTGCATTTAAAAATGCCTTTAAGAAGTTACGAAAACTCTTTCCCTATTTATGGCCTAAAAAGGATATTGTCTTGCAAATTACTGTTTTGATATGTATTGCCTTGTTGTCCGCTGGTCGTGTTATTAAATTATATTTGCCGATTTATCGCAAAAAATTGGGTAAGCTAGAAATTTGTTAAATATTGCACAACAAAATTTAATTGATTTATTTTTTATTTTTATAGTTGACAGTTTGACCATTGAACCGATTGTTTTCCGTTGGGATTTCGTTCTTATCTATGTGGCATTGTCATTTCTCCAGGGCGGTGGCACCGGCACAATGGGCCTGTTCAACAATTTACGTTCATTCTTGTGGATTCGTGTACAGCAGTATACGACTCGTGAAATTGAAGTGGATCTTTTCCATCATCTACATCGTCTCTCGTTGCGTTGGCATTTACAACGTAAAACTGGCGAAGTTTTGCGTGTAATGGATCGTGGCACAGACTCAATTAATAATTTACTCAACTACATTATCTTTTCGATTACCCCGACAATTGTTGATTTAATTGTTGCCGTGGTGTATTTTATATATGCCTTCAATTGGTGGTTTGGCCTGATTGTTTTTCTCACCATGTTCTTGTATATATGTAAGTAGATATTCTTATATTTAATTCATACATTTTCCTTAGTCATAATATAATCTCTTAATAGGTCTTTAGTACTCCTTTTTGGTCATCCTAAAAATTTGATATAAATCTTCGCAGAACATTCTATCTTGTCTTTTTTAAAAGGCTTCGTAATATCATTATATTAATGACCTTCACCCACCCTAAATAAGGTTTTAATTCTTCCATAAATACAGGATGAAATAAAAAAAAGGGAAAAAAAAGTAAAACGCCATAACTTTTACATTTTTTTAAATTTTATTGAATGTAAGCAAAAATGTCGAAAATAGCATCAAATTTTAGAATTAGTTTAGATTTGTTCGAATTGGTCACCTTTGGCACGAATTATGGCCTTCAAACGGCCAATGAAACCGTCCCGAATGTTGCTCTGCGGTAATTTGGCCCATTCCCGGCGAAGCGCTTGCTTTAGGTGATCGACACTTTGGTGTTTTTTAGTGCCAACCTTGCTTTCCAAAATACTCCAGACACAATAGTCCAACGAATTGGTATGCGGAGATTTTGCTGGCCATTGTGCGTGCTGAGCCCTGTTGGAATGTCCAAGGTCTGCGGCCAAAATGTTTGCGTGCCCAAGGCTTTAAAACCTTCAGAATATTTTCGCGATAATATTCGGCATTTATTCTGATGCCACCGGCGATAATACGAGCGGCGGGCGCTTGTGTTCTGGTGCCAACCGAAGGTGCACATTTTCAGCTGACCTTTTTGGCAAGTAAACACGATCATTTTGTTTGTTTACAAACTGCAGGACAACAAATGTCTTCTCATCGAAGAAAACCTAATTTGGCAGTTTACCACTTTCTGCCAAACCAAGAAACTCTTTAGCTCTTTTGAGTCTATTTTCTTTCTGTTGCGGTGTATGTTCTTGCACTTTTTGGAATTTCAATGGCTTTACCCCGAGCTAATTTTTCAATATTTGCCGAACAGGATATTGCGATATGTTCAGCTCACGAGCCAATTTTCAGCCACTGCGACGCGGGTTTCGATCAAGTCGCTTCTTTACTTTTCATACCATTTCTGCTTACGTTGGTGTTTTCTTCCGTTCACTTCCTTGACGTCGGGCTACGCTACCAGTATCACGGTAACGAGCGGTTTTCCAGCCAAATATAAAGAAATCACCAAGTCGTATTCAAATACTTAGTTTCAGGGGTTTATAGAACTCGCTTTCACCTAGTGCAAAGTTTCTCTTAAAACCCTTCAAAATACTTCCATTATTTTCCAAGATTTAGGTGTTATCTTTCTAAAAAAAACCTATCGCCAATTCACAGCCTTTAAATGAGAGTTAATTTCGTCCACGAAGATGCCTTCAAAGTCCCATATTCAATTGTATAAAAATCTTATTTTAGTGACATTGAAAAACTTAATTTTAACCCCAGGGAGTCATATTCATTTTCCGCCCTTTAAAAGACTCCCTTTCTGCCGCCTGTAAAGATTCTCTTACAACCATTTAATAGACTCCCATAAAGTTCCCTAGATTTAGTAGTTTTTTTTTACAAATCCTAACACTTATACTCCAAAAATGAGAGATCTTTTGGTCGACAAAGATGCCTTTAAAATGTCATATTTTATCTCGTAAAAATCTCTTTTTAGTCATATCCAAATACTCATTTTTAGGCTTTTATAAGACTCTATTTTCAACGACCGTGAAATTTCCTTTACAACCATTTAATAAAATATTTCTACAAAACCTTGTCCCATTCGTCAAAAAACATTATTTTCAAATTATATAAAGACACCTTTGGAGAGGTCTCAAAAACTTATCAGTCATCTATCTAAAACATATATAGTAAGTCTCTTTTGGAACTGGATCTATATACTGCATTTAGTTTTTCTGACAATGCCTATAGCTCTCGAAAGGAGTATCCGTTATGATCCAAACTTGGTACATCGTAACATTATTGTCAAACTTAGATCATCTTCGGAGATGGGCAATATAGGTCCACTCCGTCTGGTACCTCTCACACAAAATGTCAATATTTTCAAAGAAAATAATTTACTGCACAGAAAATGAAAGGATAATCCGATTTTGCTCTAACTTTGCAAATTCTGATATGTGCACAAGTGCTAGGTTAGGTGCGAAAATGGACAATATCGGTCCACCCCATCAAGTGCCACCCCCACAAAGGATCAACATTTGGAATAATTTTACCTCTTATAAAATGTGATATAAGAGTCCGATTGTGTTCAAATTACACACATCACAATATTTTTATTACCCCAAGTTCTGGTGTGAAAATGGAATATATCGGTTCACTTCTTCTGGTACCACCCCCACAAAGGGTCAAAATTTTGAATATTCATGAAGCTCATAAAACGCGAAATTAACATCCGATTCCATTCAGACTTGGCTCATATTAATATTTCCATCAACACCAGATCTGCCATAAAGATGGTAGATGTCGGACCATTCCTTCTTGTACCTCACCCACAAAGGGTCAACATTTTGAGTAGGCATAAAGCTTATAAAAAGCGAAATAAGCGTCCGGTTCTCTTCATATTACACACGTCCCATTATTTCTACTAACTCCAGGTGTGGTGTGAAGATATGATATATAGATCCACTCCTTCTAGTACCTCCCCCACAAAGGGTTAAATTTTGAATAATTAAAACTAGCATAAAATCCCAAATCAGCTATCGGGTCCCTTCAAATTACACTCATCAAAATATTTTTATTAACCCAAGGTCTGGCGTGAAGATGGAATATATCAGCCCAGTCCTTTTGGCACCTCCCGCACAAATTGTAAAAATTTTGAGTAACCATGAAGCTCATAAAACGCGAAAATAACATCCGATTCCATTCAGACTTGATGATAGAGATCGGACAATTCCTTCTACTCATTTTCAATCACAAATAAGAATCCTTCTAAAAAAACTCTTTTAGAACGTTTTTAAAAGTGTCCCCTGAATTGCTTTTA
Source organism: Musca domestica (assembly GCF_030504385.1). Taxonomy (NCBI): domain Eukaryota; kingdom Metazoa; phylum Arthropoda; class Insecta; order Diptera; family Muscidae; genus Musca; species Musca domestica. The sequence continues at coordinate 10,326,635 of NW_026712272.1, read as the reverse complement.
TTTAGGCATCTAAATATTCTCCTTTGAGACGTCCAGTTTCCTCTTTTCAAACCCCTAATCTAATCTAATCACATATAAGAAGTCTTCTGCAAACTCTTTTTAAATCGTCCTTAAAATACCCCTTAATTGCCTTTGAAGCGTCTACGAAAACTTTTTCATTCGTCTTAGAAATATTCGTTTGAGTCTCTTCCAACGTTCCCAATAGTCTCAAATCATTTTCCTACTTTTTAATGAACCTTTCAACATTTCTTTTCGTCCTACAGTGGCCACCATCTTGGTTACCGAATGGCGTACCCAATTCCAGAGACGTATGAACCAAGCAGACAATGAGCAGAGGGCTCGTAGTGTAGATTCTTTGCTTAATTTTGAGACAGTTAAATACTATGGAGCTGAACAGTATGAAGTGAATGCCTATCGACAAGCCATTGAGAAATATCAGGTATTTCCCAAATAAAATAAACAAATTAAAAAGATTATCCTAAACTCATATCCTTCTCTTTTTAGAAAGAAGAATTCCTCTCCCTGCTGACGCTGAACATTCTCAACACATCACAAAATATTATCCTATGCTTGGGTCTGCTATGCGGCTCTATGCTCTGTGTCTATTTGGTGGTACATCATCAAACCCTAACTGTGGGTGATTTTGTACTCTTCTTTACGTACTTAATGGATTTGTATATGCCCCTGAATTGGTTCGGAACCTATTATCGAGCAATTCAAAAGAATTTTGTTGATATGGAAAATATGTTTGAACTGCTCAAGGAGGAGGAAGAAGTGGTAGATGCCCCCGGAAGTTCCCCATTGCTGACGGCAGGTGGTGCCATTGAATTCTCCAATGTTAGTTTTGGTTATAGCCCAGAGAAAATTGTCTTACGCAATGTCAGCTTTAGTGTACCGCCTGGTAAAACCGTTGCCATTGTGGGTCCCTCGGGTGCGGGTAAAAGTACAATTGTACGCCTGCTTTTCCGTTTCTATGATGTACAATCGGGTTCCATTCTCATCGATGGACAAAATATTAAATTGGTTACCCAGCAAAGTTTGCGCCAGGCCATTGGTGTGGTGCCTCAAGATACGGTGTTGTTCAACAATTCCATTTACTATAACATTGAGTATGGCAAAATTGGCTCCTCACCCGATGAGGTGTATGAGGCGGCACGCATGGCTGATATTCATGATCGTATTTTGGGTTTCCCCGATCGTTATGAGACCAAGGTGGGTGAACGTGGTCTACGCTTGAGTGGTGGTGAAAAGCAACGTGTTGCCATTGCCCGTACCCTGTTGAAGGCCCCGGTCCTAGTGCTACTCGATGAGGCTACCTCGGCTTTGGATACAAATACCGAAAGAAATATCCAAGCGGCCCTACACAAAGTATGCTCCAATCGAACAACTGTCATAATTGCCCATAGACTATCCACAATTATACATGCCGATGAGATTTTGGTACTCAAAGATGGTGTAATTGCCGAAAGAGGTCGCCACGAGGATTTGCTGTTGCGTGACGATGGCCTCTATGCCGAAATGTGGCAACAACAATTGAAAAATCTAGATGCCCCCTCAACAACATCGGAAATTTCCGATGGCAATACAACAACTGACAAACCTCCGGCGGCAGGAAATGCTGCAGGTGGTCCTGCTCCTTCCGGAAGTGCCTATCTAAGGGCTGGCCATGCTCATGGTGGTGGTGGTGGTGCCTAAACGAAACAAAATACACATATATACCATTTAAGACTTACCTCTAAGATTCCTATTATGTTGTACATCACTTTTTAATTTGTTTCTTTCACTTGCCCAAGAAATGGTTTCAAAATCTATTTCTCGAACCTTTTTTTAACGTAAAAAGAAAATGTTAGGAAAAAAAAACGCGTATTGTGGCTATTGGTTTATAAAATTGTTTTAATGTATAGTCTATTTGTTGTAATCTTAATTTTAAAACTTATATTAATCATCGAGCGAGCGTATATAAAAGCTATATATATCTTAAAAAAACATGTCTGTATGTTGAAACAAAATTGTAGTCTAATTTAATATCGAAAACAATTCTATGTAAAAACAATAATTGTATAACAAAAACTAGCATTAGTTTTTGCATAAAATAAATAAAAATAAAAAAGATACTTTGTAGCAAATAAACAAAAAAAAAACCGGAAGAGGGTTGAGTTTTATAAACATAAATATTTTATTTCTATTGCATTGCTGATGAAGAGTGGAACTGAAAAAAAATGCACAAAAACGTATGTCCTGTTAACCTACAAAATCTTTACCCGGATTAATCCTGATAATTGACTGAATTTAACGTATGTTTTGTACTTTTAGTTATCTTTTAATCGCTTAAACTTCAATCAAATCTTCTTGCAGCCGTCCATAAATTTGTTCTCAATGCCCCATTTAAAGTCGTCCATAATTAAACCCTTTTCAGTTGTCTACCACGACTCCTTATCACTCGCCACGAAGAGACTAATTTTCTGTTTTATGTTATGCCAAAGGATTCCTCCTCAGTCGTTATCTTTCAGTTGCCCAAAAAGACTCAATGCAGGCCTCTTAACCTCCCGTTTAACCCCAATTTGCTATCCAGACCTCGTTTTATATTAAATACATCCTTTGCCACTGATACTATCATCTCATTTCGTCTATGTGTAACTTCTTTTCATATTACTTGATCTTCAATGAACTTGATGCAGATAATATCAATTGTAATATCGCCCAACAACAGTTACACTGGACAATGCAAATGCCACCAAAGATGGACAGTGGATTTGACGTCTCTAGAATTTATGGGTCTGGAAAAAAACTGTATAGAAATATATTATAATATAGCTATTTATTTTTTGTATAAAAGGTCATATATTTTTACAGACCCTTTTTATACCCTCCACCACACTGTGGATGACAACGATGTAGTAAGGGCGGTTAAAAATATCATATTTGACACCAGTGACGGACGCCTGAGTGTGAAAAAATGTGTGTCTGGTTACGTTTCATATAGGAATTGTCCAGTAGCATATTACTGATGGAGTAAGATAGTTCTATTCTCTTTTGCGAGGAAAGTACGAAAAGTAAACATACGGTATTCCTGCAGAAGTTTGCAAATAATCAGCTGATTTGTCAAAACAAACCAATTTGTCCCCCATTAAAAAAAAAGGTGAAGAAAGGAAACACCATAAATTTTACAAGTTTTATAAATAAAAGGAAATTAGCAATAAAATAAAAATATGAGCAATAAAAGAAATAAAGAACGACTTTCAGTAACAATTTGTAACAATTGTTACAAATTTTAGGGTAACCAGACACACCTTATAGTTTCATTTCTATTGCCAGAAAATCATGGTAGAAGAATACAGGGAGATGCATCAATGCTTAAGAACATTGATATGACAAATATTTTTAAATGCTTTTTTTTCAAATATAATTAGATTTTTATATTTTTTCTTATACGAAGTCATTCGGAGGTTATTATACTTCGCGTTTTTTAACAATTTTTATAAATTTAAATAATTTTTCATTCAACATTATCAATTCCAAACTTGGTTTGACAGTGCATTGTCTCAGCAGCTGTCTAGATGCGTCTACCTATATTCTTCTACCATGCAGAAAATTGTCAAATGCATTGTAAAATGCAAAATTGTAAAATATCAAAAGCATTTTATAATTAGTAATATAATTTATTCCACATACATATTTTCATTAAATTATTCACTTTTAATATTATTTATTATTTATTTAATATTTATTTAAATATAATTCAAATCCTTATTTAATAAAAATCTTTTTTAAATTGCCCTGGGTAACCATGGTAGAAGAATACAGGTAGATGCATCAGCGCTAAGTCAATTTTTATATGTTTTCTTATACGACGTCATTCAGAGGTTATTGTATATCGTGTTTTGCAACAATTTTTACAAATTTAAATAATTTTTCATTCAACATTTTCAATTCCAAAATTGGTTTGACAGTTCATTGTCCCAGCAGCTGTGTCGATGCGTCTACCTATATTCTTCTACCATGTGTGTAACGCATTCTTATACCATGTTCTCATTGACAATTGCACAATATTTTTCGCTCTTTAAATTTCGTAAACAATTTAAAGATTTCAAGTTCCTTCAAAATTGTAGAGGGTATTAAAAGTTCGGCCCGACCGAACTTAGTTGGTTTTTACTTGTTTTATTTTCTTGGGTTACATTCATGGTAGAACTAAGAAGGTAATGTCATGCACTCATATGTTTACAATTTTTTTCAAAATTATTCATTTGACAACATCTCATTATCAAAATCTATTTTCATAAATCCATTGTATACCATCTAAATCAGAGACGTTTCTTTTATGCATTAAAAATTGTAGAGTTGACAATGCTAATTTGAAATGAGGTTACCTTTATTTCATTGTACCATGGGTATTTTTCTGGAAAATTATGATACTTTTCTTTTTTCAGGAAATTTGCAAAACTAGCAGATTCTTGGAGTTTTTGGAACAGAGCCTTTATATATTTTCACACAACGAACAAACAAACAACACTTTTGATTAAATTATATATTCCAATGAAAATAGGGCTCGCTGTGATCGAAAAAGCAGGTATGTACTTTACTCATGTATTTCACAACTGAATTGTCGTCCATGTATCACACTCTATGTGAAACTTCTACAAATGGAAATTTTGATATAGCATATGTAAAAAACATTTCGTCTGATAGAGCATTTACTTGTTTATATATGCGCTGTTTTACATTTTCGGATTTATTCTAAGGGTTCTCTTGTTTCTCTTATGTGATCGTTTGCAAATTTAAGCAATGCTGCTAAATGTTATAAAGAGGGGGTAATGAGAAATTTATTAAAAAATATAGTTGAAGCTTGGACTCTTTGTTATACCCTCCACCATACATAGTATGGAGGGTATATTGAGTTCGTCAATACGTTTGTAAATCATCCCTATATTCAGTATTTTATGATTTTAGCTACATTTTTCAATGCAATTTTCTAAAACTCTATACTAGTAGTTCTTTCTAAGCACTTTACCCCCTGGAAGAGAAATGTCTACATAGGTCCACCATATTGTATAGCCCACATACAACGGTACCCCCCATCATTCGATATTTTGACGAATTTGTGGACATTATTCAGCGGAGTTGTTTCAAATATTATATTTAGAATTCGTAATGGGTACTACAGCCTATGACAAAAATTGTGTATTCAGGTTCAGGTCTTCGTATAGGCCCCATATATCACTACCGCCCTATATCCGGTATTTTGGCGATTTTAGGTACAATCTTCACCGAATTTGTTTCAAATTTCCTATTTTAAGTTCCTAATAGGTACTACAGCCTGTGACAGAAAATTGTCTATGTATGTGCAGGTTTTCGTACAGCCCCGATATAAAGGATCCTCTCTATATTCGGTATTTTGATGAAGTTTCGTGATTTGAATATTGTAATAGCTTATAACAAAAGTTGTCTGTGCAGGTCCAGGGTTAATTTCGGCTATAAGCTCTTTTGTTATTTTACGATGACTGAAGCCAGTCAAAAAAAGTGTTTTATGTATTCTTGCCTAAAATATGAGTTCTAAAGACAATCTTCAATTTATCTATATAAGTCCTATGGAGCACCTTTGAAGCATCCAATTAATATCCATTATGAACCTATAATCGATTTTCTAATCATTTGACACCTATATACGGCCATCTATCTATGGAAGATCTTTTGAAAGAAGCTCTCCTCTTTCCCTCTCCCAATGCTAATTTACATATTTATAAAGGCAGGTAAACCACTGTGCCCCAAAATGACATTGCAAAAAAACCATATGCTCTGTAAGAGAAATTTCCAACCAATGGCCTTTTTATGATGTGCTGTTATGTCAATGGCTGGGCTTCTTTCCGGGCATGTCGATGTGTAGGCATGCATGCGTGCCTATGTGTGTGTGTGTTCTTGGGAGTGCGTAAGTTGAAGTTCAGTTCAATTAGTTAAATGGTCAGTTACAATGTGTGTGGGAAATTCAAAAAAACGCAATTGGGAAATTTTGCAAACAGTGGATGGAAATGGGAATCCTTGCGCTTAGTCTAGGTAGAGGAGAGGAGAGAGGAGGCTGGCGGAGAGAATTGAAAATACTCTCTCTTCTCCTGTAAGAGCAATTTTCATGTCAAAACACAAGACTCTCTTTAATTCAGAGATTGAAATTCACATTTCGCTGATAGGAGCTCTGGAGCGAGCTGAAACCCAGCAGCATCAGCGGCAGCCATGACGGACGGCCTCAAAGAATCATTGAAAGAAATCTTAAAACAAACTTTGCGAGTTTTCAAGATCAGTAGCAGTTTGAAACGCGAGAGTAACGGACAACCGAGCAATAACTTTCCGATTCGTTTGGCGGACGGAAAGAAAGCGCGATTTGAATTTGATTTTATTTTGTGTGTGTGTGTGCATGTGTGGTGTTGTATTTCAATACTTTATCACCACCAATTCCAACAATTGTGCTGGCAGACCTTTGGTTGACGAAAAATAATCATTCCAAATATCTGTGGCGAAAAAAGCGGACAAAATTTGTTTGCCGTAAAAATTGAAAATTAAAACAAAAATGTATTGAAAAACGGAAAAACCTAAAACAAATTTAATAAGAAAATCTCGCAAACAAATAAACAAACATAAAGAGAGGGGTCGGCCTTATCTCCCTTCGTAATGTCATAAAACGATCCCGCAATATTTTAATACACAATAACAATACCAACAACAAAACACATCTATCTAAATCACCAAAGATAAAGTGCAACGACCGTTCCGGCTCGGCTTCTTTTTCTTTTAATTCAACGAGTATTGAAATAAAAAGAAAATCAAATCAGAATCAAATATCAAGTGAAATTTGTGACCCCCTCCAATCAAATAACGCCTAAAACATGAGGCGCTTCAAGTGCTCCGTGTTAGTGTGTATGTAATCACTGTTTTTTTTTATTTAAATAAAAAAATTTAATTCAAATTCAAAACTTTTAAATGACGTAATTGTTTTTAGTTAATTTCACATTACCCAGTAAATGTTTTTGCTGCTAGCCGGTCCTTTCTCGCTTTCGTCGTCTTCGTCTTTTTGCTGTTTCTTTTTTTTTTTCGGTGTTGATAAAGATTTTTTTTGTCTCAATTCAGAGGAAATCGAATGCCCGCATTAAATTTTTGATATGTTTTGCAAAAAAAAGCAGTCATTCATTGTTTATTATTTGGAAATATGTTATGTCAAACAAAATTATGTGCAAATTATTATGGGCCCAAGGTCAAATATTAAAAAAAATCCAATTCGTACTCTAGATTCATTCAATAAAAATAAGATGTATTTATTGAATTTTTAATGAGTTTTTAATCAGTGAATCCGGAGTTAAATTCATAGTCAAAGTTTTTATACCCTTCAGTATGAGGACTGTCGAAAATCTTCAAAATATTTGTATATTTCAAGTTGGATGTGAGGAGAGATATGGATTTAATAAACACAGCTCAAAGAAATAGGGTAGAATATGTATTTTTATTTATGATATTCCAATAAATTAAAGGAGCAGTGATAAAAATCAAACAGTGATAAAAATCGCTTGAAAATGTGACTAAATTTTTATAATTTTTTTAAAAGGAGACGAGTTAGTCCCATTGTTACTTTTACCATCATTCTAAAGGTGCAAGAACATAAATAGCTTTTTTTGATTGGTTTAAGTCGCCGGCTGGCTTCTTCGTAAAAGATGAAAGGAAAAAGGAGTTCTAGTCAGACTTATTGCAATTTCGGCCTTGTGCACCCTCTGCTTCTTTTAAGATAAAGATTGTCGATTACTTAAGCCATTAAAAAAATCATTTTATGTATTCTTACCTTAGTAGTATTTATACTGCCTCAAAGGTGAAGTTTTGAGCAGTTATTTAGAATATCAACCAAAAATACGAACCCAAAACATAAATAGATAGTCCATTTCGGGGGTGTAGCGTTATATTTGGGGTTTATTTTACCTCTTGCAACAGAAAATGTTTATTAAAAAATAAGATCAAAACACCAAAAATACTCTAAAGGTGAGAATATATAAAACGTTTTTTTTTTTTCATTGGCTTAAGTCATCGGCTGACTTCTTCGTAGAGGAACAACGGAGTTTTAGGTTAAAATTGAAAATCGGAAATTTTAAATTAAAATTTTAATAATAAAATTAACAAGTAAAAAAGCTGTAAGTTCGACCGGGCTGATCTTTCAATACCCTCCACCATTTGGAACGATTTTGGCAATTTTCGAAAAAATATAATCTGTTAAAATCTTAAAAATATCGAATGTAGCCGTAATATTAGGGTCTATACGACGAAGTGGACCTGCATAGGCAACTTTTGTCATAAACCATAAATATTCCGAATATCGGGAGGTACCGTTATAAGGGGGTTATATGAAGACGTGGACTTGCACAGAAAATTTTCTGTCATATGCTGTAGCATCCGTTACTACTTCAAATACCAAATTTAAAACATTTCCGGTGAATAATGTCGCTTAAATCACCAAAATACCGAAAAAAGGAGGTACCATTATATGGAGGCTATACCGAAACGTGGACCTACACCATCCTTTTTTAATACCAAAAGTCCTGCAGACATAATACACATTTGAGTAAAATTTTATCAACCTACTTCATTTCGTTCAGAAGCTAGAGTGATTTCCACAGACGGACGGACATCGCTAAATCAACATAGAATTTTATGCTGATCAAGATGTATATATCGATGTGTTACAAACGGGAAGACGAACTTAATATACCCTCCATACTATGGTGGAGGGTATAAAAACAATACACATTCACATAAAAATAGCGTATATGTTTTGAAAGAAAAAAATTACTTCAGAGGTTGTTTTATTCGACCTCCTTTTATTGTAGCCATGGTAGAATTAAGAAGGTAGAGCCGTGCAATCATTTGTTTAAATTGTTCATTGAATATTCAAAAATCAGAGATGGGAACCTATTTTCTAGGCAGTGAAATTTGACAAGGTAAATTGCAGAAAATACAGAGATGGACGTTTTTATTTGAAATGACTTTACCTTCTTAATTTAACCTTGAGCTACATAAATCATGGTAAAATTAAGAAGGTAAAGTAATTTCAAATAAACTCTTCCACCTCTGTATTTTCTACAATTTACCTTGTCAAATTTCACTGCATAGAAGGCAGATTCCGACCTCTGATTTGTCTATTTTGACAATGAGATGTTGTCAAATGAATAATTTAAAAAAAAAAATGTGAACTTATGATTGCATGACTTTACCTTCTTCATTCTACAATGACCTAAATGTAGACAGAACGATATATAGTAGTCAATACCAGAATGTTAGGATTTTTATCAGGGCACGAGCTATGTTTTAATGATCTGTCATTAATATTGTGATTTCAACAGACGGACATAAGTAAAACCACTTGACGCCCATAAAGAGTATATACAAGGTAATGTCATTTCAAATAATAATATCCATATCCGTCTTTTTTGTAATTTACCTTGTCAAATTTCACTGAATAGTAACAAGTTTCCATCTCTTATTTCCGTATATACAATGGATTTACAAACATATTGAAAAAATAAAGAATGTAAATATTTATAAAAAATATTTCTACCATGGTAGAATTAAAAAGGTAACCTTGTTTTACAATATGTTTACAATTTTATTGGACATTTGACAACCTTTCATTGTCAAAATGTTTATATTCATAAATCCATTGAATATACACAAATCAAAGATGGGAGCCTATTTTCAATGGAGTTTAATTTAACAAGATAAATGACAGAAAGTGCAGAGCTGGACATTATTATTGGAAATGACTTTATCTTGAATTAATTGTGCCATGATTTCTACATTAGAATACAATTCGTACGTCTATCCCTCTGACTCATCTGTAAAGTGACATTTTCCATAGCATAATTTTAGGTGCTCTCCATTATTTTTAAACCAAAAAAAAACATGGCACATACTATTTAGGTTGCGACAGCTATTACATACAGTTAAAAAATGAATTAGAGAATACCACTACAGGTGTTACAGATATATGGAGCTATAGGAAAACGTAGACTTTGCCTATAACGAACACCAAATTTTCTTTTATAGGAGGTACTACATTGCGAACTCCAAATACCAAATTTGAAACAATGTCAGTGAAAAGTGTGACACAAAACATCATAATACCGAATATCTGGAGGTATCGTTATAAGTTGTCTATTCCAAAACTTGGATATAATTTTTTTTAATTCTATTTAATGAGAGCAAAATGTTTCGGAAATAGCATCAAATTTTAGAATAAGAGTGCAAGTACATAAAGAGCTTGAAGTCATGGCTAGGCATATTTTGTTACATTTCATAAAGGGATTACAGATCCGCACTAAAACCCTGCCGTCGTTTTCCATTATAATTTGACATTAATATGCCTAGCCATGACTTCAAGCTTGTTATGTACTTGCACCTTAAGTTTAGATTTGTTCGAATTGCTCACCTTTGGCACGAATTATGGCCTTCAAACGGCCAATGAAACCGTCACACTCTGCCCGAATGTTTCTCTGCGGTATTTTGGCCCGTTCCCGGTGAAGCGCTTGCTTGAGGTGATCGACAGTTTGGTATTATTTTAGTGCCAACCTTGCTTTCCAAAATACTCCAGACACTATAGTCCAACGGATTGGTATCCGGAGATTTTGGTGGCCATTGTGCGCTGGAAATAATGTAAGGAACCTTATTTTGTAATCATTCTTAGACGTATTCTGTTGGTGTTGAATCCTGCTTCAATACACCCTCCAGAATATTTTCGCGATAGTATTCGGCATTTATTCTGATGCCATGGTCTAATAATACGAGCGGAGAGCGACCATCGGCTGTTATGGCGGCCTACGGCCCACACCATCATCATGGCCGGCGCTTGAGTTCTGGTGTCCAACCGAAGGTGCACATTTTCAGCTGACCTCTTTGGCAATTAAACACGATCATTTACAAACTGCTGGACAACGAATGTTTTCTCATCCGAGAAAACCAAATTCGGCAGTTCACCCTTTTCGGCCAAGCGAAACAACTCTTTAGCTCTTTTGAGCCTATTTTCTTTCTGTTGCGGTGTAAGTTCTTGCACTTTTTGGAATTTCAATGGCTTTAACCCGAGCTCATTTTTTAATAATTTCCGAATGGAATATTGCGATATGTTCCGGTCACGAGCCATTTTCTGGACACTGCGACGCGGGTTTCGATCAAGTCACTTCTTTACTTTTCGAACCATTTCTACTGATGTCTTCCGTCCGTCGGGCCACGCTACCGGTATCACGGTAACGAGCGATGGTAGGATACACAAAAGATTTATTAAAATTTAAATGCTGGAGTGCTCTAACGATAGCTACTAGTGGTTTTCCCGGCCAAATATATAGAAATCACACTTGAATTCCATCACGAATAACTTTTTTTTCTGGAAAATTTTCTCCAAAATGCTTTTGTACGCTTGTAAACAATATAATGTGCTGTCATAGGGATAATTTTAACAGCTGTCGGACAAGTGTCTTAGAAATGACGGCAGTCTGAAGTTGTGTAAAGTGTTTTTTTTCACATTTTTAGAATTTACGTATGTATTGCCTACTTTGAGGAGCTCAAAAAATGTACACATCTTTTTTGCAAGTAATTTATAAACATCGTTAACATCGCAAGCCTAAAGGTTAGAGTACATAAAAGGCGTTTTTTGACTGGCTTTATACTTGCTCACCCTACGCTCCTTTGTTCTTTTACAAAGAAGCCAGCCGATGACTTAAGCCAATTAAAAAAGCGTTTTATGTATTCTCACCTTTTTTGTTTTATTTTTTGGCTCATTTGCTTGCAAGTTTCTGCAGTGATTTTCATATATTTCTTGCAAAAGAGAATTAAACTACTTTGCACTCTCAGAAAAAAGCTTCCCGCATGAAAAGTAATCAGGCAAACCTAACTATACCAAGGGTGAATTTGTTGATTTTGAAGGATTTCTATCTGGTATTGGGTTTTTTTTGGAAGGATATCCATCTGTAGAGACTCTCTGACCTTCAGCTCGTCTGTGGAGACCCCCTGGCCTCCAGCTCGTCTACAGAGACTCCCTGGCCTTTAGCTCATTTATAGAGACTACTTGGCATCCAGTCCGCCTATAGAGACTTTCTGGCTTTCAGTTCGTCTATATAGATACCATGGTTGAATATGCTGATTTTGAAGGATTTCCATTTAGTTTTGACATTTTCGCTAGTTTTTCATTCCCATACTCTCTCTGGAGTTTTCTCAGGGCGAATTTATCAATTCTTTCTTATACTACTTTAATTATTAAAATGTAATTTAGTAAATTTACGATGCGTACTTTATGGAATCTCCGACTAAAATAACGAGATGTTACAAAAGGAAGGATTAAATTAGCACATCCTCTATCTTCTTTAAAAGTACTCAAACACAACATTGAACGTAGTAGAGCTTTAAAAAAACCTCCAAATACCGGTGTCCTCAAGGTTAAAGGGTATAAAATGATTTGACAAGACGGTTTTTTAATTTCACTTACATAGAGTAGGCATCTGTAGCGCTTTTAAATAATGTTAAACTATAAAGACTAAACGAGAAAGACGTATATGCTTGAAGGACCTTTTTACATAAATACCCTGTTATCTACCTCACCTAATATAAATCTTCTCTTACAGATTTATTTCTAATATTTCCGGCGTCACATCATGCCTTCAACATCATCGGCATCAACAAACAAATGCTGTACGAATATGTGGGTACAGTACAGGTTGGTGCCAAAGCGCCGCAGGACGAAGAATTGCCAGCACCACCAACCTCTGGCTGGATAGTGAGGGGTAAATTAACATTACAGAGGCAAAGTAACAGTACACTGGCGGCAGCGGTGAGTAAACAATTAATAAAGTAGGATTCTCCACCCATCCTTATCTGTAATTCTTTTGGAGCATGCTAAAATTCACACCTCTTAATCTAATGTCGACGCATGCACCTTTATAGTATTTTTTTTTTGTTTTTGTTGTAATAATTTTTATCTCACGTTTTCGGTTTATATGAGAGTATTTGTGGGTTCGTAAATGTCAATTCATTTGCCAATTTCAATTGAAATCAATTAATAATTTTTGCTGCTACTGCTGCTGTGATTCCTCATTGCGACCTCTTGACCCGCCAACACACAGAACGAGCAACAACACATTTCGATGTGTTTGGTATTCAAAATCACAGAGTGTTCAATACAAGGGTCGATCAATGTCGTCAATGATTCAAATTGAACAACGATAAAGATATGTCTATATATATATATAGAATGTGATGGAATCGCCTAAGATAGGCGTTATATTGAATTGATGCCATTAGTCTAGCCTTAGATTTTGTTTTTTCGAGAGGGATTACCATATAATTGTACTCATCATTAAATAATACGCCACCCTTCTGATATATGTATAGCTAGTCTTTAAATACTCCTAGGAAATCATTGTCTTTAGCTCATTTATATATAATCATTAGCCCTACCTTCAACTCCCACATAGGCTCCCTAGGCCTTCAGCTCATTTTTATAGACTTCCAGGTCTTTAAAGCTCATCTTTATAGGTTCGATGACCCTTCCGAAAATCGTCTTCATGCCCTTAACAGAGTCTTATTAAATTCTGTGGCCTTCCAGCTCGCTGGCCTTCAGCTCGTCTATAGAGACCCCCTGGCCTGCACCTCGTCCATAGAGACTCCCTGGCCTGCAGCTAGTCTATAGAAATCGTCCGAAAATCGTCTTCATGCCCTTAACAGAGTCTTATTAAATTCTGTGGCCTTCCAGCTCGCTGGCCTTCAGCTCGTCTATAGAGACCCCCTGGCCTGCACCTCGTCCATAGAGACCCCCTGGCCTGCACCTCGTCCATAGAGACTCCCTGGCCCTTCAGCTCGTCCATAGAGACTCCCTGGCCTGCAGCTAGTCTATAGAGACTCCCTGGCCCCTCAGCTCGTCTATAGAGACTCCCTGGCCCCTCAGCTCGTCTATAGAGACTCCCTGGCCCCTCAGCTCGTCTATAGAGACTCCCTGGCCCCTCAGCTCGTCTATAGAGACTCCCTGGCCCCTCAGCTCGTCTATAGAGACTCCCTGGCCCCTCAGCTCGTCTATAGAGACTCCCTGGCCCCTCAGCTCGTCTATAGAGACTCCCTGGCCCCTCAGCTCGTCTATAGAGACTCCCTGGCCCCTCAGCTCGTCTATAGAGACTCCCTGGCCCTTCAGCTCGTCTATAGAGACTCCCTGGCCCTTCAGCTCGTCTATAGAGACTCACTGGCCCTTCAGCTCGTCTATAGAGACCCCCTGGCTCTTCAGCTCGTCTATAGAGACTCCCTGGGCCTTCAGCTCGTCTATAGAGACTCCCTGGGCCTTCAGCTCGTCTATAGAGACTCCCTGGGCCTTCAGCTCGTCTATAGAGACTCCCTGGGCCTTCAGCTCCCTGGGCCTTCAGCTCGTCTCTATAGAGACTCCCTGGGCCTTCAGCTCGTCTATAGAGACCAACTGGCCTTCAACTCGTCTAGAGAGACTCCCTGGTCTTCAGTTTCAACCATTAACTCTTGGATAAAGACTCCCTAGGCTTTCCCTGTCCTTCATCTCCTTCCTTCAAGGGTTATTTTTCTCCTGATCTCTAATCGTATTAAATATTTCCCTTTATCTTCCAGCTCGTCATTGACGATGTCACTCTTAACAATTCCGGTGAAAAGTTCCTGCAAAACAAAGAAATGTATCCAACCTATAAACCCTTCAAAATTGCCCTTACCTCTGAGGGGGCCATCAAACATTTGGTCTTCAAGGAAGGCGATCCAATTTGGTCTACCAATTTCAAGCGAGCCATAGCATCAATGATACAATTTCAGACCAAAAAGTCCGGGGCTTTTGTGGTGGATGAGGTGAGTTTTCATTTAAATAACCTAAAAATTAAATCTTAAAATGTTTTCCACATTTCCAGATGGGTATCCATGGTGAATGTCAAACGGAATATTTCATTTCGAACAAAACGAATTACATTTCCATACGTAAAACACCCGAGCTGAGTACCTGTAAACCCTATGCCGAATCCATACACATTACGCGTAGTAATGTTCCGACAAATACGTGTAAATTTGATTTCCAACAAAATGTGATTAGCGGTAATGAGGCCATATTTGGTATGTTGCCACATCCGGAGACGGGATATTTCTTGAGCATGGCTCATGTGAAGGGTTCGACACTGATTCACACCTTTGAGTCGACCGGTGAAGCTCAGTTCATTAATTCAGAGTAAGTATTGGGGGGTGGAATCGCCATTCTCCAACGCAATTTCACATAAAGTTTGTGCTAAGCTAAGTTTGGCGCCCAATGTGGGGCATTACTTCTAATCATGAAGACTCTATCACTGCAACCCATAATATCAAGAAATCGTTCCCATAAGTTATTAAGTAAGGGTCAGTTGGCGCGCAATATCGTAAATTGTTCTATTAGTTATGATAGGGTCACTTTGGCGCTCAATGAAGTATTACTCGCAGTCATGCCTTCTCAATTGTCACAACGAATGATTTCCAGCAAGTTTCCTTGTTGATAATAATCAGTTTAGTTTGGCGCCCAATTGATTAGTAGATCATTTAATTAGTTTCAGTGCCAGAATTTTTAACCAATTACTTCGACAAAGGCAATCAACATCCACTATCTTTTTTTAAACCTTAAAAACTCCCCTTTCTTTCACAGACTACTCCTAAATTTCCTCAACGAAACGACAATCGATAACCCCATCGATGTGGAGACTTCCATGAGTTCAGTGGAAACCGGTTTACAATTACTACCCATCGAATTGAATGATCCCACGGGGGGACGTAATCCACAGCAACAGGAAACCCTTATCAAAACAGCTTCACGTCTTTTGGACAACTTAGCCGAAGGTCTTGAGATATCCAATTATAAATTTACCGAACCCTATGATGCCACAGTATCCGATGTAATACGCCTACTAACTGAAATGGATTTTGAATCTTTAAAGAAATTATACACCGAAGTGGATATTGGTACCTCCTATCGTCAGGAGACCATACGCAACATATTCCATGAAATAATACCAAGGATTGGCACTAAAGCTTCAGTATTCTTGACCCGTTATTTGGTGGTGGAAAAAGAAACCAAATCGACCATTGCGGTCCAATTACTGGTCTCAATGCCTTTTCATATTTTCGAGCTATCCCATGAATTGGTTAAGGAATGTGAAGTTTTTCTCACGTTGGGCCCCGATCGACCTGATGTCAGGCAGGCGGCCATATTAAGTTTTGCCACTTTGGTGTATAACGTGCACATTGCCGGTGCCATAAATCGTGATATTTTTGAGGATTATGTCCAGAAGTATTTTAATTTTTATTTAAGTAAGTTCAGCTTCTCCTTTACACTTTTAAGAGATTTGGATAATTTTTGCATTTTTTTGCAGGTTCCCGCGACTACGACACCAAAATGCTGTATCTGCAAGGTTTAAGTAACTTACAGGTTGGCAATGTGGCAAATTACTTGGATCCCATTGTCAGTAATGGTGAGGAGAATCAGGATATCAAATTCTTGGCTGCATGGACAACATTATCATTGGCGCCCAATCGTGCGGAAAGGGTAAGTCACAAGTTGTATACATTAGAGTTCACATCGATTCACTGGCTCTTCAGCTATATAGGTTCGCTGACCCTTCAGAACGTCTATATAGACATGCTGTCTTCAGCTCGCCTATAGAGACAAGCTGAGCCTTCAGCTCGCCCATACATAGACAAGCTGAGCCTTCAGCTCGCCTATAGAGACAAGCTGAGCCTTCAGCTCACCTATAGAGACAATCTGAGCCTTCAGCTCACCTATAGAGACAATCTGAGCCTTCAGCTCGCCTATAGAGACAAGCTGAGCCTTCAGCTCGCCTATAGAGACAAGCTGAGCCTTCAGCTCGCCTATATATGCAGCTGAGCCTTCAATTCGCCTATAGAGACAAGCTGAGCCTTCAGCTCGCCTATACAGACAAGCTGAGCCGTCAGCTCGCCTATGCAGACAAGCTGAGCCTTCAGCTCGCCTATGCAGACAAGCTGAGCCTTCAGCTCGCCTATAGAGACAAGCTGAGCCTTCAGCTCGCCTATAGAGACAAGCTGAGCCTTCAGTTCGCCTATAGAGAGAAGCTGAGCCTTCAGTTCGCCTATATAGACAAGCTGGCCCTTCAGCACGCCTATATAGACAAGCTTAGCCTTTAGCTCGCGTATATAGACAAGCTTAGCCTTCAGCTCGCCGATAGAGACAAGCTGAGCCTTCAGCTCGCCTATAGAGACAAGCTGAGCCTTCAGCTCGCCTATAGAGACAAGCTGAGCCTTCAGCTCGCCTATAGAGACAAGCTGAGCCTTCAGCTCGCCTATAGAGACAAGCTGAGCCTTCAGCTCGCCTATAGAGACAAGCTGAGCCTTCAGCTCGCCGATAGAGACAAGCTGAGCCTTCAGCTCGCCTATAGAGACAAGCTGAGCCTTCAGCTCGCCTATAGAGACAAGCTGAGCCTTCAGCTCGCCTATAGAGACAAGCTGAGCCTTCAGCTCGCCTATAGAGACAAGCTGAGCCTTCAGCTCGCCTATAGAGACAAGCTGAGCCTTCAGCTCGCCTATAGAGACAAGCTGAGCCTTCAGCTCGCCTATAGAGACAAGCTGAGCCTTCAGCTCGCCTATAGAGACAAGCTGAGCCTTCAGCTCGCCTATAGAGACAAGCTGAGCCTTCAGCTCGCCTATAGAGACAAGCTGAGCCTTCAGCTCGCCTATAGAGACAAGCTGAGCCTTCAGCTCGCCTATAGAGACAAGCTGAGCCTTCAGCTCGCCTATAGAGACAAGCTGAGCCTTCAGCTTGCCTATAGAGACAAGCTGAGCCTTCAGCTCGCCGTTGCAGACAAGCTGAGCCTTCAGCTCGCCTATAGAGACAAGCTGAGCCTTCAGCTCGCCTATAGAGACAAGCTGGTCCTTCAGCTTGCCAATATGGGTTTGCTGGCCCTTCAGCTCCTCTATATAGATTCGCTTGCCCTATAGATTCGCTGAGCCTGCAGCTCCTCTACATAGATGAGCTGAAGGGCCAGCTCCTCTATATAGATTCGCTGACCCTTCAGCTCCTCTCTATAGATTCGCTGGCCCTTCAGCTCCTCTATATAGATTCACTGGCCCTTCTGCTCCTCTATATAGATCCGCTGGCCCTTCAGCTCCTCTATATCGATTCACTGACCCATCAGCTCCTCTATATAGATTCGCTGGTTCTTCAGTTCCTTCATATCAATTCGCTGAACCCTCAGCTTTTTCTTACGGATTCGTTGGCACTTCAGCTCCTTAATAACGATTCGCGAGCTCTCCAGTTCATCTAAATAGATCCCCTGACCCTATTAAACAAATCTGCCGATAACCTATTATCTGACGTCTTGTAATTTTGCCTTTTCCTATTTTTCTTTCAGATCTATGAAATCTATTGGCCCATATTCGAGTCGCGTAATGCCAGTTTGGAACTGCGTGTTGCGGCTGTAACTCTGCTATTGATCTCCAATCCTACCGCTGCCCGTCTAATAAGTATACATCGCATCATACAAAGTGAAACCGATCCTCATATGATCAATTACTATAGGACCACCATAACAAGTATTTCGGAGACCACATATCCATGCTATCAAAATTTGTGAGATTCAAAAAATGGGAACCATCCTCCCGACAAACTTTTAACCTTTTTTCGTTTTGTTTTTTTTAGGCGACGTCTTCTATCCTACATGCATCGTCATTTACCCCAAAAGCCGGAGCCCCGCTATTGGGTAACTGGTAATTACATCTTCGATTATCGTGATTCGAAATTCGGTATTGGTGCCATGCTACAGGCCTTCTTGGTGGGTGATCCTAAATCCGATTTACCCGTGGTGGCTTATTTACAATTCGATACAGAGGCTTTGGGTAAATTTACGGGACAAATGGCGGTAGGTTTTCCCAAAGGTGCACTTTGAAGGCCCCCAATTAATTCCTTATCTTTTAAACAGTTATACATCAAAGCCCGTGGCCTGCCGGATAACTTGTTCAAGGCTTTTATGAACATCAATGGTAACCCCACCAAATACATTAACATACAAAATCTACTCAAACTTTTGGATGCTCCGATTGTGGCCACCAAGCCGTTGCATTTGGAATTCATTTTGAAAATGGAAGGCAAAACGGTGCTGTCGTATTACTTGAATGAACGGACCTATCAGAAGATTACCTATTATGATTGTAAGTCTAATAACGATTTTATAATCTGCTCAACATCTAAATGATCTCTTGATTTTTTTCCAGTAATTGATCGTATTAGTTTCTTGATTCATGCCGATTCCCATATCAACATGCAAACGGTACGCTGGCCCTTCATGACGAAGTATGTTGTGCCCACTGTGTTGGGTACCCATGCTGATGTGTTGCTGCAGACCACAGTGCTGACTTCGCTGCGTGGTAATATCACCCAATATCATGAGACCAAGGTCAAACAATCGTCGTTGGAAATTGATGCCCGCTATTCATCGTATGCCTCATGCCGCAGCCGAAGTTATAATCCTTTCCTAAATTTGGATCATGAAATTAATCGTGAACAAGGTTTTCTCATTTATATTCCGCTGTATTTGAGATTAAATTATTATGCAGGGGCCTGTTGGGAATATACATTCACGCGTCCGGAAAATCTTACAAGTGGTCTGTCGTTTAAATCACGTTCGGTGACCATAACCAAGGGATTGATAACGAAATCGGCCAATGAACCTTTTGAGGAGATCATGTATCCGGAGCGACATCATGATGTGGTAAGTAGGGAGATTTTTGAAAAATCCTTTGCTCTTAGATGCGAATTTTACGGAAGAAGGTCCATATAACACCTACGGTGAAACAGATCCTTGAGTTGCTCTATATAAACACGTCGATCCTTTAGCTTCTCTATACAGACATGCTGATCCCTAAGCTCGTCTATATAGACAGGCTCGTCAACTCGCCTGTACAGACACTCTAAGTCTTCAGCTTCTCTATATAGATCCGCTGACCCTTCAGCTCCTTTATATAGATTCGCTGGCCATTCAGCTCCTCTATAAAGATTTGCTGGTCCTTCCGCTCCTTTTTATATAATCGCTGCTCCTCTATATAGATTCGATCAGCTCCTCTATATAGATTCGCTGACCATTCAGCTCCTCTATATAGATTCGCTGACCATTCAGCTCCTCTATATAGATTCGCTGACCCTTCAGCTCCTCTATATAGATTCACCGACTCTTCAGCTCCTCTATATAGTTTCGCTGACCCTTCAGCTCCTCTATATAGATTCGCTGACCCTTCAGCTCCTCTATATAGATTCACCGACCCTTCAGCTCCTGTATATAGTTTCGCTGACCCTTCAGCTCCTCTATATAGATTCGCTGGGCCTTCACGCCACAATATAGATTCTCTAGCCCTTCAGCTTCTCTATAAGGATTCGCTGGGCCTTCAGCTCCTTCATATACAGACACACTGATCTCCAAGCTCGTCTATATAGTTTCGCTGATCCCTCAGCTCGTCTATACAGTCTCGCTGATTCCTTAGCTCGTCTATACAGTCTCTTTGAAACCTCAGCGAGACTGTATAGACGAGCTGAGGGATCAGCGAAACTATATAGACGTCTATACAGTCTTGCTGACCTCTTAGTTCGGTTGTACAGACGCTCTAACCTCTCAGCTCGTCTATGTGAGTGTTCACCCTCAGCTGGGCTGTACAAGCGCCCTAGGCTCTGAGCTTATTTATAAAGATACCCTGTCCTCGCTGACTCCTCAGCTCGTCTATACAGTCTCGTTGGTCCCACAGCTAGTCTATACTGTATCGCTGATCCCTCATCTGGTCTATAGAGTCTCTCTGACTTCTAAGCTATTCTATACAGTCTCGGTGCCCCTCAGCTCGTCTATACAGTCTCGCTGTTCACTCAGCTCGTCTATAGAGTCTCTCTGACTCCTCAGCTCTTCTATACTGTATCGCTGATCCCTCATCTTGTCTATACAGTCTCGCTGACGTCTAAGCTCCCCTCAGATCGTCTATGCAGACACACAGATCCCTCAGCTGGTCAATACAGTCTCGCTGATCCCTCAGCTCGTCTTTACATTCTCGCTGATCTGTCAGCTTGTCTATACTGTCTCTCTGACCCTCAGCTCCTCTACACAGTCTCGCTGGTCCCACAGCAAGTCTATGCTGTATCGCTAATCCCTCATCTTGTCTATACAGTCTCGCTGACCTCTTAGCTCATCTACAAAGCCACGTCAACTTCTCAGTTCGATTTTACAGCAACGCTGAACTCCTCCTCAGCTCGTCTATACATACGAATTAACCCCTCACGTCTTATATAAAGACATGCTGACCCCTCAGCACGTCTGTACCGACGCTCTGAGCTCATCTATTGAGACACGCTGATCCCTCAGCTCGACCCCTCAACTTGTCTAGAGTTTTTTTGGGCCCTCAGTTTGTCCTACATGGATTCCAGGAACTTTTAACTTGTCTTTACAGACTCGCTGACGCCTCAGATCTTCTGTACAGAGTCG
Organism: Musca domestica; assembly: GCF_030504385.1. NCBI lineage: Eukaryota > Metazoa > Arthropoda > Insecta > Diptera > Muscidae > Musca > Musca domestica. Next base: position 10,305,123 of record NW_026712272.1, on the reverse strand, counting down.
CTGGTCCTTTGGCACTGCAATTTTATAATTTTCTGTCTTTCCTTTGCTTCCAGTTCCAGTTATTCAAATACGACATGGAGGATTTGGGTATGTCCATTGTGATCAATACCAATTTGAATGAGTTGAACAAATATCGTGGCATGTTGGTGAAATCGGAATTCATGGAAAAGTAAGTTCCCACAAAAATGAGACCTTCGAAGATTTATATAATAAACATTTGATATCCTTGCAGTGGCTTCTCGCGCAACATGATCATCAATTTCCTGATGTATGTCTTCGGTGTGGCCCAGCTGAGTTCCATACATTTGGGTCATGATCGTAACTTTACCATGTTGATATCGAATGATAAGTTTACAAAGGTAAGGCGGAAGAAGGAAGATTTTTTGTTCCAAAAACTGAAGGATGAGAGCATTCTCTTTTCAGATTGAGGGTGCCATTTGCAGTACGGAAGAGTTGAAGTCCCATGATCAATCTCTGCGTCACATAAATTTCACACTCCAGCACACCGATGATCAACATCAGGATCAGGATTTGCACAAATGGATTATCGATATGGATGTGGAGTCATCGAAGAAAACAACATGGTTTAATATTGCCGGAAATGTCCAGCGTAGTGCGGTTTCGAAGGAGCCTCATGCAAATAGCTCAGAACCCAAGGATTGGAAGGTAAGTTGGATGGGGAATATTACATAACTTCGGAGAATATTTAAAGAGTTCTCAATTAATTAAGAGGGTAATTCCTTAATATATTTATAGAAAAGAAAAACCTCCGAAAGAGAAAACTCTTAAAGAGAAACCTCTGAAAGAGAAGACTCTGAAATAAAAACCTCTGAAAGAGAAACGTCTAAAAAGAGATACCTCTGCAAGAAAAACCTCTGACAGAGAAACCTTTGAAAGAGAAACCTCTGAAAGAGAAACCTCTCATAGAGAATCCTCTGGAAGAGAAAAATCTGATACGTGGTTTAATGAATTGTCTGCAAATTATTTATTTTTATTTATAAAGGATTTATGTGGATGGATAGTCCTGTACAGTCCTGTATAGCCCGATCTTCCTGGAAAAGATTCTTCTCCAAAGGTTCCTTTTATTTAACAAAAAAAAATCTATTTAAAAATATTTATCTAAAAGTATAACAAATGAGCAAATGTAGAGTCCTCAATCTTCCACATTGTGTTGAGCGAAAAATCCTTATTCCTTGGCCTCCAGTTCTTGTTCGGCCTTGATCAGGGTTATGATGCCCTCTTGCAGGGATTTTACCAATCCGAATTCGGTAAAACCTAAATATCCATGACGCCATCCACAACTGCTGTGTGTTCCCCTCCGGTACCACGAATTTGAAGATTCAAATCAGAAGGAAAGATAAAGCTCTGAAAGAGAAAACTCCGAAAGAGAAACCTCTCAAAGAGAATCCTATGTAAGAGAAACCTCTGAAAGAGAAAACTCTGCAATGTGGTCCAATGAATTGTCTGCAAATTATTTATCCTAATTTACGAAGGATTAATCTCAAAAATTAATAAATTAGGAGTTCTCTACAGTCCTGAATAGCCCGATTTTCCTGGTAAAGATTCTTCTCCATAGGTCCTTTTTTATTTAACAAAAAAAATCTATTTAAAAATATTTATCTAAGAGTATAACAAATGAGCAAAATCCTCCACATTGTGTTGAGCGAAAACCCCTTATTCCTTGGCCTCCAGTTCTTGTTCGGCCTTGATCAGGGTTATGATGCCCTCTTGCAGGGATTTTACCAATTCGAATTCAGTAAAACCTAAGCGGCGACGATTCGAAATATCCATTACGCCATCCACAATTGCTGTGTGTTCACCTCCGGTACCACGAATTTGAAGATTCAAATCATTGGCCAAGGTTTTGAGACGTTCCTCATCTTTCGACAACAATGGCAGGCGTATATGGACCGAAGCTCGGAGAGTGGTGCCCAAATTAGTGGGGCATGCCGTCAAGGCTCCATAGCGTGCATGGCGACCAAATGTCAAGGTTTTTTCCAACTCCTGGAGGCCCTTAATCAAACGGTTGTAAACGTCACCTGTCAAATGGAAATTTAATTAAAATCTCTCTTTAAAAGAATTTTTAGAAAATCTCACCCAAATCCCCACACTTTGACATCGAAATAATACGCAAATGATCCTCCTCATTGACCCAAATCAAAAACGTCTCCGACGGATTATGATAAATACCCCTGCCAATTGGCCAAAAACGATAGCACCCGGCCGTTTGCAAAAATGCATCACCTCTCTTGAACAAAATATGCCTTGCCACCATTTCCGCCTGTACCTCTGGATTTATATCCTCCATACTGAAATAGGCCCCGGTCAGTTCACCATCAAACGATTCTGTGGCTGCCTTTACTTTCGCCTCAATTTCATTGAATTGCTTTTCACTCAACTTGGCAAAATATGGATAACCTTCAATGTTACGTGCAATCCGTATCCTTGTCGATTTGATATATCTCCTTTCAGGATCTAAATTTTCGATTTCATCGGCATTACCAAAATCAGCATCGGGATGTATTTGTTCCTTATCATTATCCAACTGGCCATGGTAATCACGTATCAGGGGATCAAATAGTTTCGTATAGGCATCATAACATTCTGGGTCGGCAGCATATAGACCACAAGCAGAATCATGATGATTGTAACCAGATTGTACACAATCCAAGAGAGATGACTCCACTGGCGGGGAGGTGAATATGGATTTATATTCATCGAGTATTTCTTTGGTTAGATATTTCCTTAAAAGCGATGCAGCGTGTTCTTCATCTTCAATGAGTTGCTTGAAACCTTCCTCGAGAAGTTCAGCAACCTCTTCGGGGGATTTTTTGCTGTAAGGGGAGAAGGAATGGGAAAGGAGAGTTTGGTTCCTCAGAAAAGTTTGATAATAACCTGAATAATGTATCTACGTTATCCAAATAGCATATATAATGTATCTACGTTTTCCAAATTGCACGGATAATGTATCTAAGTTATCCAAATAGCATAGACAATGTATCTACGTTATCCAAATAGCATGGATAATGTATCTACGTTATCCAAACAGCATGGATAATGTATCTACGCTATCCAAATATCATGAATAATGTATCTACGTTATTCAAACAGCATGGATAATGTATCTACGTTATCCAATTAGCATGGATAATGTATCTACGTTATGTAAATATCATGGATAATGTATCTACGTTATCCAAATAGCGTGGATAATGTATCTACGTTATCCAAATAGCATGGTTAATGTATCCACGTTATCCAAATAGCGTGGATAATGTATCTACGTTATCCAAATAGCATGGATAATGTATCTACGTTATATAAATAGCATAGATAGTGTATCTACGTTATCTAAATAGCACTGATAATGTATCTACGTTATCAAAATATCATGGATAATGTATCTACGCTATGTTAAAGGATTACAAAATGTATCTACTATATCCAAATAGTATGGATAATGTATCTACGTTACCCAAATAGCATGGATAATGTATCTGCGTTACCCAAATAGCATAAATAATGTATCTACGTTATCCAAATGACATAAATAGTGTAGTGTAGTGTAAATAGTGTATCTACGTTGTCCAAATTCATGTATAATGTATCTACGTTATCCAAATAGCATGGATAATGTATCTACGTTATGCAAACAGCGTGGATAATGTATCTAAGTTATCCAAATAACACGGATAATGTATCTACGTTTTCCAAATAGCATGGATAATGTATCTACGTTCTCCAAATAGAATGGATAATGTATCTACGTTATGCAAACAGCATGGATAATGTATCTATGTTATCCAAATAGCATGTATAATGTATCTACGATATCCAAGTAGCATTGATAATGCATCTACATTACCCAAATAGCATGGAGAATGTATCTTCATTATTCAAATAACATGGATAATATATCTACGTTATGCAAACAGCATGGATAATGTATCTACGTTATTCAAATAGCATGAATATTGTATCTACGTTATCCAAATAGCATGGATAATGTATCTACGTTATCCAAATGGCACGGATAATGTATCTACGGTATCCAAATAGCATGAATAATGTATCTATGTTATCCAAATAGCATAGATAATGTATCTATGTTATCCAAATAGCATGAATAATGTATCTATGTTATCCAAATAGCATGGATAATGTGTCTACTTTATCCAAGTAGCATAGATAATGTATCTACGTTATCCAACAGTATGGTTAATGTATCTAGGTTATCTAAATAGCATGGATAATGTATCTACGTCATTCAAATAGCACGGATAATGTATCTGCGCTATCTAAATAGTGTGGATAATGTATCTACGTTATCCAAATAGCAAAGATAATGTATCTACGTTATCCAAATAGCATAGATAATGTATCTACGTTATCCAAATAGCATAGAAATGTATCTACGTTATCCAAATAGCGTGGACAATGCGTTGATAATGTATCTTTGTTATCCAAATAGGCTGGATAATGTATCTACGTTATCTTAATAACGTGGATAATGTATCTACGTTATGATAATAACGGGGATAATGTATCTACCTTATCTTAATAACGTGGATAATGTTTCTACGTTATGTAAATGACTTGGATGGAGTATCTACGCCATTCAAATTTAAGTATCGTTTTTAACATAACGTACATATTGTATCCAAACATGTATACGTATTCCCTATCCTATTTATATTATGTTCACAAATACACATACATTTGCGATCGTAACCTCTCCAAATCCTGTTCCAATTTCGCTATTGTCTTATGGGCCTCTTCCAAATCTGCTTTCATGGCATCGAATTGTGTGTCGTCGGGACAAGATTCACACATAAATTTCCTAACAAAACGTATGGCATCTTCGGGCTTATTTTGTTCCTCATACAACTTTATCAGAGCCTTACTCAAAGCATCAATAACACCAGCTCGTTCCAAATATTTGCGATATTGAACACGTTTCGATTCGATCTGGGGAAAGGGGTTAAACGTTTTAGTTGATGTCAAGGACGTTACCATTAAACTAACTTACCGAGGACATTTTTGAATTTCAAGGTTTTTTCGGGTTTTCAATTCAAAATTTCCAAAACTTATTTGTTGTGACAGTTGAATATTTTATTTTAAATTTTCCAATTGTGGCACTTGTTACTCTGTTTCTTTTTTTTTTTTTTTTGTAATAAATAAATCTTCTACTTTGCGTGTCTAAAAACTATTGATCAAACGTCCTTTATTTGTCTGTTGCAACGACGGCTGGTTGTTGATGGTTACGGACGGACTGAGTTGTAATGTGCGTTTGATGGCTGATGACTGTTGTTGTGGTATCCTTTGATTTGTCTATTCCACTTCACTGGGAAATCTCATTCATAAAATGCTGTGGAAAATTTCGAAATCACTAAAAACGAACGGTAAAAACAAAACGGCGGCCACACTCTACGTGATTCGAACGTTGTGGCAAGTTCACAACAACTGTTTGGTGGGCCAAGTTTGTTAATGCTAATAGCTCCTTGCAATGAGGATGAATGGTTGGTTGGATGGATGGATAGTTGGAAAGCAGACATGCGGTTGATTGTTGCTGTTGTCTTTTTTTTTTTTTTGTTTTTTTGTTTTTTTTTGTTTTTGGTATCTATTGTTGTTGGTGTTGTTGTTGTTCTAAAACAGCCATAGTTGCAATTATTCCACTGGCATTCATTAGGGGGGTTTTCTATGGTTTGTAAGTATGTTTTATAGGGTTTGTGGAAGGGTAACCGGGGGAGGGTCTGTTATAACACAGTGGCAGAAAAACAATTTCCGATATTAAAAAAATCTACTCAACGAAGATTATTTCAAATATTTCTACCCATATTTTTCAATTTTTATACCCTCCACCATAGTATGGAGGGTATATTAAGTTTGTCATTCCGTTTGTAACACCTCAAAATATACATTTTAGACCCCAAAAAGTATATATGTTCTTGATCAGCATAAAATTCTATGTCGATTTAGCGATGTCCGTCTGTCTGTCCGACTGTGGAAATTACTCTAGCTTCCAAACGAATTGAAGTAGATTGATGAAATTTTACCCAAATGTATATTATATCTACAGGACTTTTGATATTGAAAATGGGCCATATTGGTCCACGTTTTGGTATAGCCCCCATATAACGGTACGTGCCGATATTCGGTTTTTTGGTGATTTTAGCGACATTATTCATCGGAATTTTTTCAAATTTGGTATTTGAAGTTCATAATAGATACTACAGCCTAAGACAGAAAATTGTCTGTGCAGGTCCACGTCTTCGTATAGCCCCCATATAACGGTACCTGCCGATATTCGGTATTTTGATGATTTTAGAGTCATTATTCATCGAAATTCTTTCAAATTTGATATTTGATGTTCGTAATGGATGCTACAACCTATGACACGAGATTGTCTGTACAGGTCCACCTCTTCGTATAGCCCTCATATAACGGTACCTCCTGATATTCGATATTTTGATGATTTTAGCGACATTATTTACCTGAATTATTTCAAATTTTGTATTTGAAGTTCGTAATGGATACTACAGTGTATCCCAGAAAATTTACTGTGCAGGTCCACGTCTTCGTATAGCCCCCGTATAACGGTACGTCCCGATATTCGGTATTTTGATGATTTTAGCGACATTATTCATCGGAATTGTTTCAAATTTGGTAATTGAAATTCGTAATGGTTACTACAGCCTAAGACAGAAAATTGTCTGCGCAGGTTCACGTCTTCGTATAGCACCCATATAAAAATATCTCCCGATATTCGGTACTTTGATGATTTTAGCGACATTATTCATCGGAATTGTTTCAAATTTGGTATTTGAAGTTCGTAATGTATACTGCAGCCTCAGGCAGAGACTTGTCTGTGCAGGTCCACATTTTGGTATAGCCCCCATATAATAGTACCTCCCAATATTAATGATTTTAGCTACATTATTCACCGATTTTTTTTTCAATTTTCTCATTTGAATATTGTAATGGCTTATGATAAAAGTTGCCTATGCAGGTCCACGTCGTCGTTTAGGCCCTAATATGGCGGCTACATTTGGTACTTTTAAGATTTCAACAGAATTTTTATTTTATTTTATTATTTTTATTTATTTATTTATTTATTTTTTTTTTTTTTTTTGAAAATGCCAAATTCGTTCCAAATGGTGGAGGGTATTCAAAGTTCTGCACGGCCGAACTTACAGCTTTTTTTAATTGTAATCATTTTAATCATATTTTTCCTTCTAGGCTGCATTGCGATTTTCCCATAGAAAATGCCATTCACCCAACCTGAATTCCCAGTTTCCTGTAGAAAAGGATATTCAGCTAAGCTGAAAGGACATTTGCCTATTAAAAATGTAATTTCGCTAGGCTGAATTGCAGTTTCTTTTAATAAAATGCCATTCAGCAGAGCTGAATTTTAATCCTGCTATAGAAAATGCAGTTCATTTGAGATAAATTGCAAATTTTTGCTGAAGAAAACATAAATCAGATAGACCTACAATATTTCAATAGAGAACCGAAAATCCCCCTTTAAAAATTTGCACCCACAGTCCTCTAAATACATTTTCCATTCATTCATATAAATATGTGCAGTATATAAGTATGTTGCCATTTGTTGTTGTTTCATTATTCTTATGTAGGCGTAATTTTCATTCTCCTAAACATCATGGCATTGTAGATTGTGTTGTTTTTTCCCTCTAGTTCTTTTTCAAAGTGTATGCGTGCGTTTGTCCTTATTAGTGTCATGGTGATTTCAAAGTAGACTACTGTTACAATGTCTGTATGTCCCAAAAATATCCTCGCTTTCAAATCCTTTGAAACTCACACGAACTTATATTTTTATTTTTTCAAAGACAACATAACTACAAAACTAACCTCAAAATGTCTACTTGCAGGGGCCTCATAAAAAAAAATACTTAGGTTAGTTGTAGCGAAGCGCTCATGTGTTGTTCAACAACCTAGTTATGGTTGTCATGTCTATGATTTCCGTTTTTATTACTTTCAATCGTTTTGTTTTATATTTCTATTGTTTTTGTAGTTGTTGTGTATACCACAAGACAAGTTGGAGAAAGGACGTACTCTTAAGGATTCAGTTTGTAACGGCAATTGGTCTAGTTTAGCTCAGAGAAACACAAATGATTTCCTATAGGAATGTAAAAAATCAAATTAGAAGACCAGAAGGTCTTCTTATAGAAGATCCGAAGGTTTTATTAAGAAGACAAAGAAGGTCTTCTTATAGAAGACGAGAAGATCCCCTCATAGATGGGCTGAAGATTTTCTCACAGAAGAGCAGAAGGTCTTCTCATAGAAGGCCGAAAGGTCTTCTCATAGAAGAGCTGAAGGCCTTCTCATAGAAGAGCTGAAGGTCTTCTCATAGAAGAGCTGAAGGTCTTCTCATAGAAGAGCTGAAGGTCTTCTCATAGAAGAGCTGAAGGTCTTCTCATAGAAGAGCTGAAGGTCTTCTCATAGAAGAGCTGAAGGTCTTCTCATAGAAGAGCTGAAGGTCTTCTCATAGAGGAGCTGAAGGTCTTCTCATAGAAGGCCAGAAGATCTTCTCATAGAAGGCCAGAAGGTCTTCTCATAGAAGGCCAGAAGGTCTTCTCATAGAAGGCCAGAAGGTCTTCTCATAGAAGGCCAGAAGGTCTTCTCATAGAAGGCCAGAAGGTCTTCTCATAGAAGGCCAGAAGGTCTTCTCATAGAAGGCCAGAAGGTCTGTTCATAGAAGGCCAGAAAGTCTGTTCATAGAAGGCCAGAAGGTCTTCTCATAGAAGGCCAGAAGGTCTGTTCATAGAAGACCATAAGGTCTTCTCATAGAAGGCCGAGAAGGTCTGCTCATAGAAGACCAGAAGGTCTTCTCATAGAAGAGCTGAAGGTATGTTCATAGAAGGCCAGAAGGTCTTCTCTTAGAAGACCAGAAAGTCTTCTCTTAGAAGACCAGAAAGTCTTCTCTTAGAAGACCAGAAAGTCTTCTCTTAGAAGACCAGAAAGTCTTCTCTTAGAAGACCAGAATGTCTTCTCTTAGAAGACCAGAAGGTCTACTCTTAAAAGACCAGAAGGTCTACTCTTAGAAGACCAGAAGGTCTACTTTTAGAAGACCAGAAGATCTACTCTTAGAAGACCAGACGGTCTTCTCTTAAGAGACTAGAAGATCTTCTCTTAGAAGACCAGAGGGTCTTCTGATGGGAGACGAGAAGGTAGTCTTCTCATCGAATGTAAGAAGGTGGTCTACTTATAGAATACCATAAGGCGGTCTCCTCATAGAAAATGAGAAGATCTTCACATAAAAGGTGCAAAAGGTCCTCTCATAGATGACGTGATGGTCTCTTCATAGAAGGCCAAGAAGGTCTTCTCATATAAGGTCTCTAAATCTTCTTTTAAGGACCCAGACATTGTTAGTCTTCTTTTAAAATTCGGAAAAGTTCATCTTTCAAGTAAATATATCTAACTCTGTTTTTATTTTTCATTCCAGGCCTGCGTCAATGTCACCTATGCCCCCTTGGTGTTTACCAAACGTCCTCACACATTAATGGGTTCAATAACATTCGGTAATGCCACAACAGATAACGCATGTCCCGTTGAAGGTTCCAGCATAACGTTTAATAGCAGAGCTGGGGTAAGTTGACATAACTATGGACCTCTCTATCCAGTCGATAAATAATATTTCTTGTCTATTTTTTTAGCCCTCGGATCGTGCACGAGAATTCCTGCTCTCCGATAATCCATTGACCGATACCGGTTTTTGTCCCAAGGAAGTATTAAAATTCACCCCAATACCCACCTCGAAATACTGCAAAAGAAGTAATTTTGAGAACTTTACCTCGGTTACCAAATACGATATGGATGTGCAGTTCAATAATGTAAGTTACGGGAGGGGAGGAAATAACCTAACCATGGGATGACTTGAAATTACATTCCAATTTCCAATTGGAACTGAAAATAACTTTTTCTATCTATCCCTTTAGATGCCCGATTGGTTTGATTTGTGGTCCAGCCGTTTGGATCACTTTGTCTCGTCCTTCTCTCATGACAAAGTCGATCGCCTTGACATGAACAAAGAGATACACCTGTCCATAAATTCCCCCAATGACCACTTTTGGTTAACAATTGAGGTCAATGGTGTGCGCCGTCGTATTTATCACATACCCTTCATACAGAAACTGGATTCGAAATATGATGCGTCCCATGAGATCCTATATGATTCTGGAGTGAAACGTAAGATAACCCCCATGGAAAAAGGGTGAAGAGTACTTCTAATTTGTCGTTTGTTTTAATTTCAGGTTCCTGCTCAGTTATCAATGGCATGGTAAACAGTTTCGATGACTATCTCATCGATTTGGCTGACTATCACAAGGTCACGAAGGCAGATAATTGTCAAACCCTGTTGGCGGCCGATTGTAGCCCCCTGCGTGAAATGGCCATATTCTTGATGCCATCATTTGAAAATAGCCTGAGTTCAAATTATGGCCTGCGAGTTTATATTGGTGAAAATTATTTCACTTTCAAATCGACCAATAGTACCGATGACAAGGCTCCCGTTTTGATAACCTTGAATGATAATGAGAAAACTGTGAATGTACGAGAGAAACCCTATCAATATCCCGAGGAGGGGAACAAGTTGGAATTTAGGTAAGAAATTTATTACACTTTTGTATGAAATAGAAATCCTTTAATAGGTCTTCGGTCCATAGAAGGTCTTTAAAAGTCCTTCGGTCTATAGAGGTAATTAATAGGTCTTTTGTCGATGGAAAGACTTCTGACAATATCTTTTGTCCCTAGAAGACCTTTAAGAGATATTCGTAAAAGACTTCGAAACGAAGACTTAAAAAATGTTCTGTCCACAGAAGACTTTTAAAAGCTTTTCGGTCAATTGAAGATTTTTAATATTCTTTCTGTTCATGGGGATCTTCTGTCCATGGAAGACCTTAAAAAAGTATTCTGCCCGTAGAAGATTTGTAAAAGTATTTTTTTATCCATATCCTAAGAAATAAAAATCCTTTAAAAGGCCTTCGGTCTATAAAAGTCCTTCGGTCTATAGATGTCATTTAATGGGTCTATTGTCCATGGAAGAACTTTAAAAAGTATTCTGACAAGATCTTCTGTCCATAAAAGACCTTTAAAAACTATTCGAAGAAGACTTAAAAAATGTTCGGTCCATAAAAGACTTTTAAAAGCTTTTCGGTCGATTGAAAACCTTTAAAATTCCTTCTGTTCATAGGGATACTTTCAAAGGTCTTCTGTCCATGGAAGAACTTTAAAAAGTGTTCTGCCCTTAGAATGTTTTTAAACATCTTATGTCCATAAAAGACATTAAAACGTCTTTCTGTTCATAGAAGTCCTTTAAAAGGTCTTCAGTCTATAAAAGTCCTTTCAAAGGCCTTATGTCCATACCAGCTCTTGAAAAGGTCTTCTGCCCATAGAAGGCCTTTAAAAGACCTACGTCAATAGAAACCTATTAAACGTCTTCTGTTCGTAGAAGTCCTTTAAAAGGCATTCGATCCATAAAAGCCCTTAAAAAGTCCGTCTGTTCATAAAAGATCTTTAAAAGTTTTCGTGTTCATAAAAGTCTTTTATAAGGTCTCCGGTCTCAAGAAACCCTCTAAATGGCTGGCTGATCATGACAAACTTCTTAAAAAGTCCTTATGGTTATAGAAGTTCTTCGTTTTATAGAAGTTCTCTAAAATACATTCTTTCCATAGAAGTCCTTTTAAGGAACTATTCAAATCTTTTTTTAAAGTTCTGGTGTTCATATAATTCCTTTAAAAGGTCTTCGTCCTATAGAAGTCCTATGAAAGGCCGTCTGTAGAGAGCAGTCCTTTATATAACCATCTGTCCATGAAAGAAATTTAAGCCCATTGAATTGTATTCCGTATACTGAAGTCCTTTAAGGGATCGTCTGTCCATAGCAGTCCTTAAAAAGATCTTCTGTCCATGGAAAACCATTAAACGTTATTAAATCCATTGAAGCCTAAAAGTCCTTATGTTTATAGAAGTCTTCTAAAAGTCGTCTGTTTATAGAACCCTTTGAAAGACCTTTTTCCATAGAAGACCTCAAAAAGACCTTCTTTCCTAACAAGACCTTTAAAAGAACTTCAACCCATACAAGCCTGGTGTTTATAGAAGTGATTCCAAAAGGCGTTCGACCTATAGAAGTTTTATAAAAGGCCGTCTGCACATAGCAGTCCTTAATAAGGCCTTCTGTCCATGGAAGAAATTTTAAAGGTCTTCAATCCATAGAGGCCAATTGAAAGGTATTCCGTCTACAGAAGTTCTTTAAAGCACCGTCTGTCCATATGAATTCTTTAAAGGATCTTCTGTTCATGAAAAACCATTAAACGTTATTCGATCCATTGAAGCCTAAAAGTCCTTATGGTTATAGAAGTCCTATAAAAGGTCTACGGTTAATATATGTCCTTTTAAAATACCTCCTTAGAAGACCTTTAAAAGGTATTCCGTCCATAGGAGTCCTTTACAACAACTTCCATCCAAACAGGGATTTTTAAAGTCCTGGGGTTCACAGAAGTAATTCAAAAAGTTCTCGACCCATTGAAGTCCTATGAAATGCCGTCTGTAAATAACAGTCCATAATAAGGCCTTTTGTCCATGGAAGACATTTTAAAGGTCTTCAATCCAAAGAACTCTTTAAAAGAGATTTGGACTATAAAACGCCGTCTGTCCATAGCAGTACTTAATCTTCTGAAGAAAACTTTTAAAAGGTTTTTTTTCCACTGAAAACCCCTTCCAAAGAAGAAGATCTTTCTTTTAAAGGCCGACTGTTCTTGAAAAGGTTTTCCCTTTTGGAAGAACTTGAAAAATTTCGATCTGATGAAGGCCTTTAATAGTCCTTCTGGTTATAGAAGTCGTTAAAAAGACCTTCTGTCTATAGCAGTCCTTGAAAAGGTCTTCTATTCAAGGAAGTAATTTGAAAATAACTCTGCCTATCAAAGATCATTAAAAGATCCTCGATCCATAGAGGTTATTTAAAAGTCCCTCTGGTTACAGAAGTTCTTTAAAAATCCTTCTGATTATAAAAGTCCTTGAAAAGGGCTTCTGTTTTTTTAAAACATCTCCGTTATAAAGAATACCTTTGAAACCCCAATGCCTTTTATTTCATCTCATTTACCGATTTTAACTTTATTCTAATTTCTCCTTTTCCTCTTCCTTTCCAGGGTCGAAGTCAACGAACAAAACATTTTGATTGTGGAGAACAATTTAATGCCCTCCACCATACAATTCGATATGTTGAATATTCTCAATTTGGAAATATTCTCGGTGTACAAGAATAAAATGTGTGGTCTGTGCAGCAAACCGCTGAACAGTATGCGCAACTATACCCTGTGTGCATAACGCCCAAAAGCATGCTTCCCAAAATGTTTTTTAAACAAATTATAACATTCTTTTTTTTTAATTTCTTCCTTTAACGTCGTTTACGTTTTCCCCCCAACAACTTTTCTTTTTATTTAGAGTTAATAATTATGAGATTATGAACCTTGTTTGTCTAAACTATTTAGAAAAAAACCCAAAGCTAACTAAGAGCTATAGAATTAATTGTATGTGACAAAAAAAATTATCTTTGGCTTTAAAAAAATCAATGAAAAATTCTTGCCAGGCAGATGTAAAAAGAGAAACAAGGATTAGAGATAAATATTTGTACTAAATCTAAATACAAAGTAAATAAAGTTATATATTTTAGCATAAAAAACTGCTGGTTTTATTCAAAGTTATCTTTTTCAAAGATATTATATTGCTAGTATCAAAACTTAAAAGCGAGGAATTCATTTCAACTTAAAACTAATTCAAGAACAAGTATATTTTTCATAAAAATAATGGTTCTTTTTGGCCTTGAGGAATTTATTTTTTTGGTTTGTAGCGAATTTTCAGTTCACCATCGCGATGTAATTGCGATAGCAGGTGGATGCGTATTTGCATAACATTCTCCAAATACTGATTACACAAACGGCAAGTTAAAGGCTTTACTGTGTCACCACTGAAACAAAAGAGAAACCATCAGAAAACAAGGCATAAAAATAAATTTCCAAACTTAACTTACAATTGTGCCAATCTATGCAGTTCATCACAATGCAACAGCAAGGCTTGTATTTTATCATACTGCTCATCACGCAACACCAAAGCGGGCAACATGGGAAACAGCGAACGATCACCCAAAACAGCAACGGTTTCCAAAATTTCACTGCTATCATGTTCCAGCCAAACATTGTCATTTTCACTGACATGCGTCTCAATGTATTTGCGATTTTTACTCAGCAACCTACACCAAATATAGACAAGAATATATTGAATAAAATTCGATTCAAATTTTCATTTCAGTTCATACTTAATAATAAGCTGTTTAATTTTAGCCTGCAAATCACCAATTTGTTTTGGTAGAATGGTGGGCTTTTCTTCTCCAATGTCCGTGAACAGCAAGGAATCCATGCAATAGCGTAATTGATTGATCTGCAAAGATATGGAAATGCTAATTTTAAAAAAGTCGTTTTTGGACATAAGTTGTCCGTCACCGATAGTAATCGTCTTCATGAAGACTTTTCGACCCCTTTGGCCATTATAAAAGACTGCTTGAAGAAGACTTTCTGGTCTTCTGCGAAAGCGTCTTTAGAGTGCATCATTTAAGAAAACTTTTTAGTCCTCTCTATATCGACCTTAAGGAAGACTTTCTGGTCTTCTATAATCTCTTTGAAAAACATATTAGCCTCTTTAAAAAACATTTTTTGCTCTTCTTTAAAAACATTTTTATGAACTTAACACAAGAAGGCTACATGGACTTCCTTTAGAAGACTTTAAGACTCTTTAGCCTTCTCTACAAGGACTTATTTAAAAAACTACTTTTGGCCTTCCCTAAAAACACTTTAATGTACTTCTTCCTGAAGACTTAACGGTCTTCTTTTAGAAAACTTAAGGACCCATTTGACCATTTCAATTAGTCTTCTGGGAGTCAACATTTTGGTATTTTCTACAAGGACTTCTTAGAACGTCATGCTTAAGGTTTAATCTTCTTTAAGATGACCTTAAAAACAATTATTGTTTTCTCCTAGAACGCCTTTTTGGCTTTCTATGTGAGGGTGATGCTGTAACCTTCTTTAGGAAGACCTATTGGCCCTTTTATGGAATTTCTTAAAAGCACTTTTAATATTATTCAGAAGGCTTTTAGATCTTGGCTAGAAAGTCTGTCAGAAAAGGTTGTGGAATTCCTTATTCCAGTTAAGGATCATATAAGCTTGGCCAAGAAGACTACTTTTGACAACAATTTGGCAATAAACTTAGTAGATTTTGCACCATTGTGATTTGACTCTCTTCTCAGATCGCAATATGTCTTTTGACGGCAAACATAGCTTTCAGATGGGCTTTGTGGGCGACCTTACATATGCTTTTTTTACCAACCATTTCAAAATCTTCCGTTTTAATTTCCACATCCAAATTGAGGACCACATCATGTTCGGCATACAATGGCTTGTAGTTGGTGGGATTGTAACCCAAACCTGCCAAAATGGCAACATATTTTGTACAGCTGCTATTACGTTTAATCTGCATGGTTGGACAAAACAGCATTGTCATTAGGGCACCAAAACCATGAATATTTGGCATAAGAGTAGTTGCACGTGCAACAATTGTTTCACCCGATTGGGTTGCTGTCACTCCCGCCGCCACATACAAACGTTCATGTACATCCTGCGGATCGGTATCAAGTAGCACTGAATTAACTGAGTCTCTTTCAATTTCAACACTTTTCCATGAACCCGCCCGCACGGTGGAGAATATTTTCGTTTCCAGGGGAGAGAATGGGCCACGCAAACGTATCATTTTGTTACACATTGTCAGCGGGGGTGGTGGTATATCTTTATCCTTTTTCGGTAAAATAGACTCAAGATATTCTACTTTTTGCCGCACTTGATCTTCGTCCAAATAACGATTGGACAATGCCTGTTGGCGCTGACGATTATCGTGATCACTCTGGAAATATAAAGAAATATTAATTTATTCAAGCAACCACCTATTTCTCATTCTTTTCGGTACCTTGGAGAGATAGTTCTCATCGGAACTTCTGGCCAATTTCCTTTCCACCAATAGATCATTGAAAGTTGTATTGCCTATATTTATAATAATATTAGCCACGGCCTCGACTACAGAAAATATTTCAATTTCCACAACACCAGTGTCGGCACATTCTTGTAAGAGTTCTTTGGTCTCCTCAGACCATTTACCATTCGGTGAGCGTACCGTTGAGGGCTCAATCATGGCCAAACGACACTCAAATATACGTGGTGGTATTTCGGCCATAGAAGCAATTTGTGGCCAAAAGGCACGTAGCTGTTCGAAGCGTACAAATGCCGTACTACCATTGTCAATAAATAATACCTGAAAACAAAAGACAAATTGCTTTGAAAAGCAGTTTCTAACAAATTGTTGTAACTCCAAAAACCTTAAACTGCAACGTGGCTGTTGAGGAGATTTTCAAAACCATGGCCCTTTGATAACGATCATTAAGAGGAGCACACAAAATCATGCCTTTTGCCACTTCTGCTGGACTCTTAAATCGTGCAGTATCCAAACTTTTTTCATCATTCAATATATCAAGCATTTCATTGAAACGATTCTTTTCAGTTATGGGGAGAAAGAAGAATTTACCACAATTCTCAATCTATGGAAATATTTCAAGAGATAGGACCTGCTATTAGTTATCAATTTAAGAGTTAAAATTTATGAGCACTTACATGAGTTATTCTGCCTTTTAGTTTCTTTTGAAACACCGATGGCAGGACAAACAAATCGGGATGTTTTATTTGATTTTTCACCGGCTGCCATACACCGTCTATCATGGCGCCATAGCCCTTGTCTTCGGCATATTTAACTGCCATCCGGGGACTGAAAAAAAAAAACAACTAAATTAACTAATCTCATTTCATAGCAAACAAAGAAACTTACTCCATAACATTGATGACTGTGCGCATTTTTGACATACGCATTCGTATGGCCTTATACACCTCAGGGCGCACCCGACCCGGTACCACCAAACGTTTACTGCTCTCATCATAGTCCTTCTCCAGATCATTTTTAAAGGTAACCAATACCTTTTCTGAGCCTGGTTGAAATCGTACTTCTATATCTTGTGGTCCAATTTCCAGATCTCGAAATATATCTTTAATGAAATGGGCATACAATTGACCAATATGTTTGGTATTGAAATTGGTAAAATAAACCGTGCTGCAAGGATCATTGCCACACAATATGTGATAGAGGCCACGTTCGCGATCTGTATCATTTAAGGTGGTGCGTGTAAAATAGTTGGGATAAAATGCCCCGGCAATAACAATTTTCAAAATTGTTGTTTTTTCACGATCCATCCAATGAACATGTTGATATGAATTGCGAGTTTTTAAATTGAAACCCTCTAAACGTTCTAGGATCTCTTGCCGCAACAAATGCATTTCTTTGAGGGAACGTATATTGAGATGACAACGGTTGGCCCAGGCATATTGGGCATCATCGTCACGCAAATTATTTTGTTCACACATTGAAGACCAGAGCTGCAAACGTTTAAAGATTATGACATTTGTAAAGAAATCATTAAATGATTGTGCATCACCTTATATGCCTTTAACATGGCAAATAAATCGGAGCCAGACCCATCAGCAAAGGACAACTTCTTTATATAGGCCTCACAATCGCTATGGGGAGTTTTTGCTTGAAACTGAAATACCGAGCGAACACTCAAACCAGCAGCTAAGAAAAAGCAATTGCTTAAATAAAATGTATAACAATATCAGAAATTAAAAAAACTCACCCATAATAACAGCATCATCAAGGACACCAAAAATATAACCCAAAACAATTAGGCGACTTAGACGTACATCCAACGGTAATGCTGCCATAATACGTCCCATAAAACTAATATCTCCATCTTGTACTGAATATGTGCCATTTACGGTCATATACAATGCACCCAGTTCTTTTAGCATCAAAATTGTATTGTGAATATCACTTAAATTGGGTGGATTCATGGCCAAGCCTAGAATATCGGGTGGCGGACCCATATCCAAGAGTTTTGCCCTCAAGACAACATTTTCCAATGGGCATCGCAACATTTCCGGTACACTATAGTCATTCATGCAGTTCTAGAATATTAAAAGCGCGAAGTGATAAAGAGATCTAGTATTTACAATATTTACATACATCATAATAGTAACGTGGTACTAATCTGTAAACTCGTCCGTTCATTACACGTCCCGCACGACCCGAACGTTGTCGACAATTTGCCTTCGAGGCCCAATGCAATTGTAGGCAAGAGAAATTTGAGGCTGAATCGGTTACCAATGATTTGGTAAGACAGAAATCAATAACTAAAAGAACAAAAAACTGGATTAGTAATGGAAATATAAGTTTAAGGAGTAACATTACCATATTTTACATCAGGTACAGTTACAGAACTCTCAGCAATATTGGTGGATAAAATAACTTTGCGATAACCTGGGGGAGCTTGATGAAATATTTTAAGTTGTTCATCGGGTGATATGAGCGAATGCAAACGTATGGGACTTAGTTTTATTGTATTGCTAAAAAAAAAAGAAAAATTACTTGAAATACCTTTAAATATTGAGTTTGGTTTCAAGACTTACTCATCAATATCGTTAATGTCTTCTATTAGTCGGCACATTTTATCAATCTCATTGATGCCCGGCAAAAATATCAATATGGAAGTTTTGTATGCGGCATGTGGAGCTTCATGTTTTTCAATATTATCAATAACATAGATGAGTTTCAATGCAATACCATACATTTCGTTTGAGATTCCAGGTTCGGCATAATCTATTTGTATATTCTAAAAATAATAGAAGAATAAAATATACAGATTAATAAAAATTTGTAGAATGTACCATGGATGTACAAAATATCTACATACCGAGTTATTTATGCGCCCCAATTCACACAAATAAAATTCACTAACTTTATAACGACGACGAGAATCGGCTTTGATAATTGGTGCTGGTTCACGTCTGATACGGAAATAGTTGGCAAACTGAAAAAATACGTGTAATACCAACAGGATCACAAATTATCTATCACAAGAACTCACCTCATTTGTATTAATGGTGGCAGACATGAGTATGATTTTAACATGTTTAGATGTGGTGGCCAACAAGCGTCTAACAACAATTAAAAGAAAATCCATTTCTTGATCTCTTTCATGAACCTCATCCAATATGATGTGGGTAAAATGACCCAATGATTTCTCTCTGACAAGTTTTTGTAACAACACACCTGTTGTACAATAGAGAAGACGTGTGTCCTCGCTCAAATTTGCATGAAGACCAACCTACGGGGTAAATATGCAATTAATATATAATAATATGTTAATATTTCAATTTATGTTACCTGATATCCCACAAGTGTGCCTTCCTGCCATTTACGTTCTTGGCATACACGACGAGCTATGGTTATGGCAGCAATACGCCTTGGTTGGGTAACAACAATTTTACAATATTCCCTACGAGTATAGGCATCGTCAAGGATATATTGCGGAACCTAAAAAATAAAGACAGTTAATAATTTCCTCCAATTACGCCAATATCGACTGATAAAGAAAGAGGCTTTAATATTTTAACATTAACAGCCATGTTAATTACATGATCCCGCCTGTTAAGACCTTAACCTTAGACATTAACAACTGTTAACTTACCTGTGTTGTTTTACCACAGCCTGTATCTCCCTCCAACACAACAACTGGGTTGGTTCGTATCATCTCAACAATTTCATCCCGTTTATCATATATGGGCAGGGAGGAATTTCGATTCAAATCGAAAGGATAACGATCATAAATGCCATCATCTGGTCGTTTTGCTCGGGGATTTTCCTCATCGTCATTTTCCGAGTCGGTGGATAAAGGTTCCAAATCATCCATACAGGATGATGCCACCGTACTATGAGCCTCCGTGTGATGGCTTTTATTTAAATCCAACTTAAAATAAAAAATTTCTTCATAATTTTTCAAAATCTTAAATTCACAGTTGCAATTTACCTCATCTAGCTTAAGACATTCCTGTTCAATCAATGATTTTGCATATGAAGTCCCAACATAATCCCTCCTGCCAAATGCCGAATTTAATTCTTGTGGTTTGCCGGCTGTTGCGAGTGCCGAACCCGAAACACATCCTCGCGGCACTGTTTTCTTCTCGAAATCTTTGGAGAAATCAAAGAAATCATTGATTTCATCCATTCTCCTGTTGCAGTAATTGGAATTTCTTGACTATTTTCCTCAATTTTGCAAATTCCTTTGGTGGCCACTAATGAATGAATGTAGCAAAGCGGCGTCTTTTGTCCCCCAAATGAATCCCGTTAATTTACATTATTAGTGTTGCCAACCTTTATTGCATAGCAAAACATTCGTAAAAGTTCATACTCAAACGAAGAAGTATGACAATTGTCAATACATTTTTCTCTTCTGAAACGTATGAAACTTTAATATCGAAGACCTTTATGGGGATATTGTTTAAATAAAAAAACATGGTATAATATATCTACACATGGTACAATAATCACAAGTTAGGGTAGAATGATTAAATTCGAAAAACACAACTCTAAAGCTAGATTCCTGTAACTTTATATTTACCAATAACAAATACAACAATTTATTTTTTATTTGACACTTTGTTCGCAGTAGTTTTATTCAAAAGAAAATCGTGAAAAAAGAATGGCTTGAGAATAATATTACAATAAGCTTATTAACATATGAGAAAATCCTGAGAAAACTTATAATGGAACCCTTATTTATAAGCATGTACTTGTAATTGTAGAATAAGGTTACGAAAGTAATATTATACTAAACTTATCTTTGTAATGGTACAAAATATATATATTTTTTAATATTTAATGATTTTACACCTTTTGTTTCGTTGATGGACATCCCATCTACACCCCAATGACACTTTCTTCTCCCAATACCATGACACTTTCTTCTCTCCTATTTGAGCTTCTGCATCTCTTCCATTAAGACTACACTTCATTGAATTCCTACAAACACATCTTTTGACATATCAATTTTCTTCTACCATGGTTGGGATGTTATTGGATTATTAGACTACCAAAAAATAAAATATTGAAAATATTCTAATAGGCTACCATCCAAATTTGCAAATTTACGTACGTCATTCGCTAAGTATTAAAGCATTACCTTTAACACTTACAATCATTTATTTTATTATTATTAATGCTATTTTCGGGTCTATTCCAGAACTGCAATATTGTAAATGTTTTTACTACGATAACCGATTTTCCCTTTATGATATTTATGTACTTTTGTACAAATTCCTATAAAAATCAACAATCGAAAAATTTGAAAAAAGGAGTTATGTTCCTAATTTTAAGTGCGAACAAGGTTGCAATGAGAACATAGTATAAGTCGGACAATCGACTATGAATAGTCGAGTTCGAATTTCAGAACTTTGGGCACTAAAAGTCGATTACTCGAAACTCGACTTACCTATCCCTAATTTTTTGTTTATCACTTTTAAACGCTTAAAAAACTTAAGTAATTTTTGTAATTCTTTGTTTATTATTATTTATAAAGAGCCCCCAATAACTAAACAAAAGTCCCAGAAAAATGACTAGTGGTCGTTTCCACATAAATGGCGAGTCGGCTCCTGCTAACAGTGAACAACATTCCTCAAATTCAGCCACAGCGACAACGTCAGCAGCAGCAGCGACAACAACAACAAGTGCAAGTTCGAATGACATAAATGAAAAAATCCGCTTGTTTGTGTTTACATCACGGGAAACTGGCAGCTCCACAAACCTATCCACATTGCAAAGGGATAGACAGTCATCTACGGGGATTTTAGAAGAATTGGAAATAAAAATTCCAGAGGTAATAAAATAACTAATAAAAATAAATGGAAGAATATAAAATATGTCCTACGTTTTTGTAATTATTTGCAGCTCCTACAAAGCGGTTATTCATTCTACACGTGGCCCTGCTCACCCATATTGGCTTGGTTCTTGTGGGAACGTCGTCACTCCTTGGTTGGAAAACGCATTTTGGAATTGGGAGCCGGCACAGGTTTACCTGGAATTTTGGCAGCAAAGTGTGGTGCTCAGGTCTTGCTAAGCGATAATTCTATTTTACCCAAATCGCTACAGCATCTGCGGCGCTCTTGTACAATTAATAATTTGCGTCCAGGACAAGACATTGAAGTTATTGGCCTTAGTTGGGGCTTACTTTTGAACAGTCTTTGGTCACTGGGTCATTTGGATTTAATTATTGCAGCTGATTGTTTTTACGACCCCTGTGTTTTTGAAGACATTTTGGTAACAGTTTCATTCCTCTTGGAACGAAATCCCTCGGCGAAATTTATCTTCACCTATCAGGAAAGAAGTGCTGATTGGTCAATTGAGGCTTTGCTGAAAAAGTGGAAATTGTGTGCTTTGCAAATAAATAGTGACGATATTGGTAAGGCTTCGGGTGTGGATTTGCTGGAAATTCTGGGAGGTCATACAATACATTTAATTGAAGTTTCCAAGGAGTTGTAAAAAAGGAGCAATAAGATGTCTAATTTTATACGCCATACGTACAAGTTATTTGTTGGTAACTTACCCTGGACTGTTGGCCAAAAGGAGCTGCAAACTTACTTTTCCAAATTCGGTCATGTCTCGTCGGCTGCCATCGTTTATGACAAACAACAAGGCTTCTCAAAGGGTTATGGTTTTGTAACCTTTAGTGCTAGCGATGCCTATAATAGTGCCTGTAATCAAAATGTGCATTTCTTGGAAGGACGTGTACTTAGTGTTAAGGAAGCAAATAATAATTAGTTTATTATTATGATTTAATAGATAATACCATCAAAATGTAAAAAAATAAAATAGTTCGTATGCAATATATTTTAAGAGTGTATACGGATTTCAAAAAAAGGATGTTTTTTTTGGAGAAACCATGAACAAATTGAGGGCATTCGATTCCATTTGATTCGCAATTGGTAGAAAAATAAGTTTGCTGAACAGAATATAAGTCTAGCGATCTACTATGAATGTCAAGTTTTTTTTTGGTAAAATATAGTTTATTTGTGCTTTAAGCTTAATCCAATTATGTAGTGTCATATTTTCAAAACATTACAATACAAAAAATCACCTTGCATCTAACCCTACTTTTTCAAATAGGCTTTGTAGTTACTGCCCACAGCTTCGCTAATAGATTTATAACCCTTACCCTGCAAAATTTCTGCCAGCTCCTGTTTAATCCGCGACACAACCGGCGGTCCTTGGTATATGAATGATGTATATAATTGCAAATAAGAAGCACCAGCTTCCAATTTCTCAAAAGCATCCTGGCCCGATGAAATACCACCCACGCCAACTATGGGAATTTTACCACTCGTCTGATAGTACATTTCAGCAACAAGTTGTGTGGACTTGGAACGCAGCGGCACACCACTGAGACCACCAATTTCCTTGGCAATCTCTTCGTCCTTGAGATTCTCACGACTTACTGTGGTATTAGAGACAATTAAGCCATCAACATGACATGACTTCTTATTTATTACCGAGGCAATATCTTTTATGTCCTGTGACGTTAGATCTGGTGCAATTTTCAAGAGAACAGGAACCTTATTGTTGTACGGCAATTCATTGCGTGTTTGTATGACGGTTTCCAAAAGTTCTTGTAAATCTTTTTTGCCTTGCAAATCCCTTAATCCCGGCGTATTGGGGCTGCTAATGTTGATCACAAGATAGTCGGCAATGGGACCAAATATCTGTACACCTTGTTTGTAGTCTTCCTTGGCCGAGGGCGAGGTTTTATTTTTACCCAAATTTATACCCAAAATGCCATTGTATTTTCCCGAATCTTTGAGTTCCTTAAGACGTTGAAATACAACTACATGTCCCTCACTATTGAAGCCATAACGATTAATGATGGCCTCATCATTGACCAAACGAAAAACTCGTGGTTGGGGATTGCCGGGCTGGGGTTCTGGTGTCACAGAACCAATTTCCACAAAACCAAAACCCAATTGCTTTAAACCCTCCACAGCTTCACCATGTTTGTCGAAACCAGCCGCAATGCCCAATGGATTTTCCATGTCATGTCCAAAGAATTTTGAGGCCTAAAAAAAAGTAAAACCCCTTAAGTTTCGTCTTAATTTCATGGTGCTCCTTAGAACATACCAAAATAGCATCATCTTGTTTGTGTGGTTTTCCGAATAGCTTGTATTTACAGCACCACACAGCCAATTTGTGACTGGTTTCCGGAGGCAGCAAACGGGTGGCTGGCATCAACACATTTCTGTAATAACTTTCATTGCCTTGATTTATGCATAGGCCGGAAAACACCAAACCGCCGCCGGTGCACACCAATGCCAGCGATTTCAATTTGTTCTATTAAAGGAGAACAAAAACAAATTATTAAATTTCATATTGTAGTCCAAAGGTACTTACTATGGCTTTTTTGGAATTAGCCGCCATCTGGAAGAGTTGCGCAAAAATTCGCCTTTGCAATCCAAATCAACCCACACTTCTAAACAAACATTTTATTAAGGGGTACGGCCCACCATCCAAATCGCTATTATTCTAACCTAACACACCATGTGAAGTATTACAGGTTGTAAAGCTTTTATTTATGTTTCTAGTCAATGTAAAACGGTTCCATTAAATAAAAAATATTCTGGAAATATGATACCTCTTTTTTCTTTATTTATTTCTTCCTTTTCACCGCATTGAAGGGACGACATTCAGTCGCCAGACGCTTTTGATTGTGAACGACAAAATATAAATTAAATTGGTTTTCCAACACTGGCATTAAATGACTTTTCATTGAAATTACAATAGGTGTGTAGATAACTCAATAATTTGCAACTATTTATGAATAGTTTCAAATACGTAAAAAAATATTAAATGTGAAATTTTTGAGATTAAATGTGAGCAAAAATAAATCACTCCTTACCAAATATGTTAAAAATGTTGTTATCAAACATTTGCTATCAGTGTCAAGACCAAACTGACCAATTATGCCTTTACTCCAATAAATACATTCATTAGATAAAGGCCGCGCAATATGCCATAGCTTTAACAAATAAGATACTAGGTCGGAAAGCTCATTTTTGTGAATATTTCATTTGAACTTGGAACAAACGACTCAAAAGATTCAACCTGTTCCATCCATGGAGAAATAAGGGCTCATTGGCACCAACACTTCTCTGATAAAGATTATAGTTGCTCCTCCATCTAATTACAACAACAAGTCGTATTGTTTGGTGTCGCTTTCAAAGGCATTTAGATAAGAAACCCACAATCTAACAAGTGAAGGATACCGATGTTGGAGTATTAATTTGCAACTATTTATGGAATTCTTTTAGTATTTGAGAGAGAGAGAGTGAAGAGAACAATTTTGACAGATTTAAACAGTTTGGAAACACTGGGAACAATTTCTCTCTAAATTTGTTCAGCTGATTTTTTATGACCTTTATGAACAATTTTTACAACATGAAATATATATATATAATTACTCACATAGCAGGAATTCTCAATTAAATTGTATCATAAAATAAATTGTTAGAATGAAAAATTTCAATTTTTCGGCTTGCTCAAACTCTTCTTTCTGCTGTTCGATAACCTCCAATTTTTTCCCATATTTGAGAGAGTGACACAGAAGGCTACAGAAAGATATTTTATTAAAAAAGTTATAGAGCACACCTAATAACACATTTTGACATTTAATCTGGTTATCAGCTGGTGCCCCCCCCCACTTTATTTGGGGTCAGATAATAACAAAAACAACACAACGATCAAGGGAACATGTTGGTTTTGTAATTTTGCAATTTTATTCAATAATCATTAATTAAAAGTTGTTTCTTTAATTACAATCGTTTATCACATGAAACGGATGTTTGTCGCGCTTACAAGATTACAGTAATTATTTGAATTTTCTATTTAATTTAAAATGGAAGCGGCAGAAATTGGTTCAGGTGTTATGAACCCTGATATTGTGGCGACCATGACTCCTGAAACCTCACAGCATAATTTTATCAATGCATTGGTGGTAAGTTGGAAATCTCGTTGTGGTCTCATAACAATTTCCAATGTCATCAATCTGTTGTGTTTTCCTTTAGGCTGGTGGCGTTGCTGGCATGGTTGTGGACATTGCCCTGTTTCCCATAGACACAGTCAAGACACGTCTGCAAAGTGGCAGGGGTTTCTGGAGGGCTGGTGGTTTTAAGGGCATTTATAAGGGACTGGCACCTGCTGCGGCGGGAAGCGCCCCCACCGCTGCCCTTTTCTTTTGTGCCTATGAAAATTTTAAGAAACTATTTTGTGATCTCAGTGGATGTACAAAAAATTCACCATATATACATATGGCATCTGCATCTAGTGCCGAAGTGGTATGTAAATGATATGCCTACCTTTGCAAGAAAATTTAAGTTTTTGATATTTTCTTCTAGCTAGCCTGTTTGATACGCGTACCTGTTGAAATTGCCAAACAAAGAAGGCAAGCATTGGGAACAAAATCACAGAACGGGGCATTACAAATTCTCTGGACAGCGTATAAAACTGAAGGCCTACGTAAAGGTCTTTATCGCGGTTTCGGCTCAACAATTATGCGCGAAATTCCATTTAGTTTAATACAATTTCCACTGTGGGAATTTTTTAAGCTTCAATGGGAACCATTGACCGGCATAGAATCAACGCCATTTAGTGTGGCGCTATGTGGTGCCGTTGCAGGAGGCATATCGGCCGGCTTGACGACTCCATTGGATGTTGTGAAGACCCGAATTATGTTGGCCGAACAGAATAGTGCAATACGTAAATTATCCATACCAAAAGTAATGGGTTCAATATACCGTGAAAAGGGTATAACGGGGTATGTAAAATATTTCTTTTTTTTTCAATTTTTTTATTTTATTCTTGTTTTTAATTGCAGTTTATTTGCCGGTTTTGTACCGCGTGTTATGTGGATCACATTGGGAGGTGCATTTTTCTTTGGTTTCTATGATTTGACTACGAGAATGCTGGCAGCCCAAAGTTAGGCATATATCATAATGATATACTATACATATAGTAAACGGCAGTTCTATTAATTGGAAGTTTTAAAATATATTGTTCATTATTTGTTTTTTTATAATTAGTCTAAATTAAAGAATAATTATAATATTGATATTAGTTGGAATTGTACGTAAGTAGTTGTTAATATGTGCAGTAAAATTTGTATTTCTTTCTAAGTTGACTAGCCTGTTTTTTTGATTATAGGTAAATAATACTGTTGTAATATTAGCTGCATTTCGAAGTAAAATGTGATTTAGGTAAACAATTCCGAAGACTTATTGAGATGGGAAGTGCTCAAGTAGTTTTCATAGCGCTGAAAAGGGAAGGGGCAATGTTTAAATATTAATTATAGAAGTTTACAATAGATTATATCGTAATTGTTTCAAAAATGTAGTCCTTTTTACCACCAACTTACATTATTGATTTGCAATTTCCCCCTCAGTAAACTTTTCGTTGGATTATCTTCATTGTCCACTTCATCTTCCTCCTCGTGCATTGCCTCAGGATCTTGTTCCAGTGGAGAATCATATGCATCATCATCGTAGGCGAAACGTTTTCCCTGTCGTTTTTTGCAATAGATATGAGCTATACGGCGACGATTACGTGCCATTAGGTACACCTGTGTGGCAAAACAAAAAAAATCGAAACAGGTTAAAAATAGCTTGAAGTTTGTTTGCCCTCTTGAGTCTCCAACATACCAGCAACGACAAAACAATTATAACCAAGAAGGCCGTAAAAGGTATTAAGATATAAAAACTACCCTCATCCTCTGTTTCTAATTCCATGTCATGTATTGTTGTGCTATGCTGCACAATTGTTGGCACTTGTGTTGTCTCCTCGGCAATTATTGGCCTGCGGGTTTCTTTTTCATCCAAACCCATGGCGTTTAACAGTAATTTAATGTATTTTTCTAATTTTCTCAAAAGTTTTGTTTACAATTTTAATTTCACCCCTACAACAGGGAGATGATAAATGAACGATGATATTATCGATAGTTTAAGTTTCGATGTCACTATCGATGAAGCGCACAATGAATTGTGTCAGATGCGAAAATATTTCATGTGAAACTTTTGAGGTTAAATGTAAACAGAAATAAATCTCTCATATCCGCTCTCTATCAAAAATTTTGTTATCAAACATTTTTGCTATAGTGTCAGGATACAAACCTGGCCATTTGAAGCCTTTACACCAAAAAATACATTCATGAAATAAAGTTCGCGCAATATGCCACAGCTTTAACAAATATGTTACTAGTTCTGAAAGTTCATTTTTGTGAATATTTCATTTGAACTTGGAACAAATAACTCAAAAGATTCAACCTGTTCCATCCATGGAGAAATAAGGACTCAGTGGCGCCAATACTTCTCTGATAAAGGTTATAGTGGCTCCTCCATCTGATTACAACAACAAGTCGTATTGCTTGGTGTCGCATTAAAAGACATTCAGTCAAGAAATCCACCATCTAACAAGAGAAGGATATCGAAGTTGGAATATTAATGTGGTGATGTCGCTACTTCAATAAAACCACCAAATATTCTACCTTCATTCAATCACACCCGCCCAAGATGACAACAACAAATGATGTTATTGAAATCCCCGATGATCTGACCGAACTCTGCCGTGTATGCCTACAAATTCCAGATGAAAACAATTGTCTGGACATAACAATGATCTACGATGAAGATGACAACCTAACATATGGAGAATGCTTTACAATTTGTACCAACATCAATTTGGCTGATGGGGACAATCTACCTCACAATCTGTGTAAAACATGTGGCCTAGAATTACAAATGAGTTATGACTTTTATAAGAAAGTCGAGGAGTCGAAACGTTCCTTGGAACAATATCAGCAAAAAATTGAAGAGGTCACAAAACTGGTGGAATTGAAAACAGAGTCAGCGGAGAGAAGAGCTGATGTCCCCGTGACAAATTATGCCAATACAGATGCCAGTGACGATAAAAAGCATGCTACTAAATCTCCGAATATGGAAGTGGAGTCACTGTTCCAGTCATATGATAAACTAGAGCTTGAAGTCGTGTCAAAAGATAGGCAACAAATTGACAGTAACTTCTTTGTGGAAAATGAGCACGAAAACGAGGATCACCATCAATCTTATGGTGCTGAGGTTACTGCTAACACAGAGACTGCCGTCCATGGATTATCTGCAACAGCAGTACAAGAGGAACACTTAGACGAATTTAATATTGTTGAGGCTTTGGAAGATGAAGGTTGGTAAGAAACACTTCTTAAATGTATCATAGCTCCAAATAAACACGTCTCTTCAATGACAGAAACCCAGCATTCCAAATTATCCAATGGAAATTCCGGGTCAATTATTCTACACATGGATGACAGTGGAAAATATTTCTTTGAAACAGATGATATTTCCAATCAAGGGCAACAGCAGTATACCACTGTTACAATAGGAGATGGAGAATTTGAGGAATCTTCACAAGATTCACAACAACTTGAAGATGATACAAATCGTTCGTGGCAGGAGAATGTGGTGGCAGTGGCGAATAAGGAACACATACCATTAGAAATGGTAAACCAGGAATTACACCATCCAACCAAAGATAGTAATGAAGACTTTGCATATGAACTAATAGAAAATGATGAGGACGCCGTTGCCAACGATGTTGGCGAGGAATATATTGACATGGTTGAAAATGACAAGGAGGGTGGCTACACAAATTCCGCGTCACAACAATCGCGCAAACGCCATTTCGGCTCATTTTCCTGTGATTTTTGTCAAAAAGTATATCCCAACTATTCTCGAATGATTACCCATCGACGGTGTCACGAAAAGGATCGTCCCAAATATACATGTGAATATTGTGGTCGCATCTATGCCACAAAGCAGGCCATGGATTGTCATGTACAAACGTTTCATAAAAAGACTGGTTTTACGTGTCACATATGTCAAAAGATATTCGCCATACGACGCAGCCTCGAAGTGCATATGCGTTTTCACACGGGCGATTTCCCCTACGCGTGTAATTTATGTGATAAGAAATTTGCCCAATTGGGTCATTTGAATACGCATAAAAATGTACGACATAATAATGTACGATTCGGCTGTAATTATCCAGATTGTGGGAAATTTTTCACCTCATCCTCATCGCTGCGGAATCATGAATTTTCACATAGTGCAATGCCGTTTGAATGCCACTACTGCCAGCGTGGTTACCCGGCTAAGGCGAAGTAAGTGTTTTGCATACATATTTTTTAAATTTGAATTAAAATTGTTTTATTTTGTTTCCTTTTAGATTAAAGGTCCATGTCAAGCGTAAACATAACATTGAATTGTCCATAGAACAACTGGAAGATATGCGCAAATTCCATGTAGCACGTTCAAAAGTAAACTTAGTTAAGGTAGTTCCAATTGAAGACGAAGAGGAGGAAGAAGAAATATAGCAATAAATAAAATTGAAATTGAAAATATAAAATTGTTGCTTTGGAAAAATTATTAGTCTGTTCCAGAACTAAAAGAATCTACAATTTTTTACAACGGAAACCGATTTTACTTTAATAATATTGAGAAAAAATCCAAAATTAGTAGATTCTTGCAGGTTCTGGAACAGAGTGTAGTAGGACATCCCTTTATAGAAAGGATTTACATGACTTAGAGAGGGGGTTAAAAATCGTCGAATTTTCGACTCCCAGAAATCTAGATGGGCCTTTCGACTGTACCCCTTTTCCCTTTTTGTTGTCTGTTGGAAGAGACCACTCAATGTGACTTATTAACATAAAGAAAAAACACTTATTCTTTTGAATATTTTTATTTTCAATCATATGTTCAACATTTATTAAAAATGGTGTTATACACATTTACATATACACATGTATTTAGTTAGACTAGTTTGGTTTAATACAGTTTTTCTTTTTGCTTTTTTTTATTAAAATAATATACTTTACTTAAAACTGAGCATTATACCTTTGGCTAAAAACTTCATAAAAAACAATAATTTGGCAACAAAAATAAATGCATTTTGGTTTGGTTTGGTTTGTATTTCGTACTGTTTTCATGATCTGTTGTATATCTTCTGTCTATTTGCTGAATACCAGAGGTATGGCCTTGCCACTTGAATCTTCTGTAATTAAAGAGAAAAAATGAGCGAATTTCATGAAAAGGCAGGATGAATTTGAGAGGCTGTAATAATAAAATCATTGCTTAAGATATTAATTGAATGAAATAGAAAATAGGTCTTCCATTTGAAGAGAGAATGTCATTTGAAAGTCTACTTTTAATTGAAGACCTCATGTATGGAAGTCCTCTTATGTTTGAAAGTCGTCTTATGTATGAAAGTTTTCTTAAAAGAGAAGATATTTTGGGTCTCCCTTTTACACACAATGACCTCAAATTGGTGTTCTATATATAGAAACCATGTCAAAGATCGACTGCTCATAAAAATAAATTTGCCTTCCATGAAAAAAAGACCGCGTCATGATCTTACATGAGTAGATGAAGGTCTTCTTTTTTAAGGTCCTTTATATTTTGACAATCTCTCAAAGGTTCTCTTCTAATACCAGATCTCATTTTAATGTCCCCTTCTATGTAAAGAAGTTCCATTAAAAGAGGAGTTTGTTTTTGGGTAATCAATGTACAAACAAAAATCTAAAAATGGTCTTCAAAACATAGAAAACCTGTTGGACTTTATCTTCTTATAAAATACCTCTAAAATGTCTTGCATGCAAAGAAGACCTCTTGATAGTCTTCCCATTAGAGGAAAGTCTACTTTTTAAAGGTTGTTCATCTAAACATACTTTGTACATTGAAATTATGTAAAGGTTCTCTATCAATACAAGACCTCTTAAAGGCTTCTTAAAGTGCTTCTAAGCATTGAAGACCTCTAAAGGGTAATCTAATGTATTGAAACGGTCTTTTATGTAGAAAACCTCGAGATTCGTTTTTATATAAAAGAGCTCGTTATGTCCAGATCTTCGAGATCTTTTCTATACATAGGCTCTCTAAGACCATTGAATGATATTTGGTGTTTGGAAGATCACTTGAGAGTTAAATATGTTATTTTTCCTTTAAATGACCGGGTAGGCCTATAGAAGACCCTGCTAAACGTTTTATTTTTTATTTTTTTTTAATATATATTTTTTTTATTTTTTAAATATCCTTTAAAAAAATCCACGTTTATGGTCCTTTAAATAACCTTTAAAAATACTTAAAAAATCCACGTTTATGGTCCTTTAAATATCCTTTAAAAAATCTCTAAAAAAAACCACGTTTATGGTCCTTTGAATATCCTTTAAAAATTGTTTAAAAAATTCACATTTTTAGTCCTTTGAATATCCTTTAAAAATTGTTTAAAAAATCCAAAGCAAATGAAAAGTGACAGCTCTAAGCAACATGTGCGTGAAAATAAATTTAAATTTAAATTCTACTACTTTGATTTTTCGCTTACCAACACTGGTTTTCTCTCAGAGATAAATTTAAATTTAACTACATTTTCGTGAGAGTAAATTTAAATTTAACTCAAAAGTGCTTGTTGTGAAAGAAAATAAAAGTTAAAATTATGAAAATAATATAACAATAAAATGTTATATGAATTGTATTAAAAATTAATAATTATAAGAACTTTGGCCAGAACAAGAAAAGTGGCCAGACTTATATTTCCTATGGTCACTGTAGGATAAATGGGTTTGGACCCACTGTGGGAAAATGGTTAGGGATGCACCTTTATGGTGTTCATTTTCGGAAAGAGCATCGAAAATGCTCATAGATCACTTATTCTCATAATCCAAACCCATCTGGAATTCCCACTGTGGCCAGATTTATATTTCATATGGTCACTGTAGGAGAAATGGGTTTGGACCCACTGTGGGAAAATGGTTAGGGATGCGCCTTTATGGTGTCCATTTTCGGAAAGAGCATCGAAAATGCTCCTAGACCAATGATTCTCATAATCCAAACCCATCTGGAATTCCCACAGTGGCCAGATTTATATTTCATATGGTCACTGTAGGAGAAATGGGTTTGGACCCACTGTGGGAAAATGGTTAGGGATGCGCCTTTATGGTGTCCATTTTCGGAAAGAGCATCGAAAATGCTCCTAGACCAATGATTCTCATAATCCAAACCCATCTGGAATTCCCACAGTGGCCAGATTTATATTTCATATGGTCACTGTACGAGAAATGGGTTTGGACCCACTGTGGGAAAATGGTTAGGGATGCGCCTTTATGGTGTCCATTTTCGGAAAGAGCATCGAAAATGCTCCTAGACCAATGATTCTCATAATCCAAACCCATCTGGAATTCCCACAGTGGCCAGATTTATATTTCATATGGTCACTGTAGGGGAAATGGGTTTGGACCCACTGTGGGAAAATGGTTAGGGATGCGCCTTTATGGTGTCCATTTTCGGAAAGAGCATCGAAAATGCTCCTAGACCAATGATTCTCATAATCCAAACCCATCTGGAATTCCCACAGTGGCCAGATTTATATTTCATATGGTCACTGTAGGAGAAATGGGTTTGGACCCACTGTGGGAAAATGGTTAGGGATGCGCCTTTATGGTGTCCATTTTCGGAAAGAGCATCGAAAATGCTCCTAGACCAATGATTCTCATAATCCAAACCCATCTGGAATTCCCACAGTGGCCAGACTTATATTTCCTATGGTCACTGTAGGATAAATGGGTTTGGACCCACTGTGGGAAAATGGTTAGGGATGCACCTTTATGGTGTTCATTTTCGGAAAGAGCATCGAAAATGCTCATAGATCACTTATTCTCATAATCCAAACCCATCTGGAATTCCCACTGTGGCCAGATTTATATTTCATATGGTCACTGTAGGAGAAATGGGTTTGGACCCACTGTGGGAAAATGGTTAGGGATGCGCCTTTATGGTGTCCATTTTCGGAAAGAGCATCGAAAATGCTCCTAGACCACTTAATCTCATAATCCAAACCCATCTGGAATTCCCACAGTGGCCAGATTTATATTTCATATGGTCACTGTAGGAGAAATGGGTTTGGACCCACTGTGGGAAAATGGTTAGGGATGCACCTTTATGGTGTCCATTTTCGGAAAGAGCATCGAAAATGCTCCTAGACCAATGATTCTCATAATCCAAACCCATCTGGAATTCCCACAGTGGCCAGACTTATATTTCCTATGGTCACTGTAGGATAAATGGGTTTGGACCCACTGTGGGAAAATGGTTAGGGATGCACCTTTATGGTGTTCATTTTCGGAAAGAGCATCGAAAATGCTCATAGATCACTTATTCTCATAATCCAAACCCATCTGGAATTCCCACTGTGGCCAGATTTATATTTCATATGGTCACTGTAGGAGAAATGGGTTTGGACCCACTGTGGGAAAATGGTTAGGGATGCGCCTTTATGGTGTCCATTTTCGGAAAGAGCATCGAAAATGCTCCTAGACCAATGATTCTCATAATCCAAACCCATCTGGAATTCCCACAGTGGCCAGATTTATATTTCATATGGTCACTGTAGGAGAAATGGGTTTCGACCCACTGTGGGAAAATGGTTAGGGATGCGCCTTTATGGTGTCCATTTTCGGAAAGAGCATCGAAAATGCTCCTAGACCAATGATTCTCATAATCCAAACCCATCTGGAATTCCCACAGTGGCCAGATTTATATTTCATATGGTCACTGTAGGAGAAATGGGTTTGGACCCACTGTGGGAAAATGGTTAGGGATGCACCCTTATGGTGTCCATTTTCGGAAAGAGCATCGAAAATGCTCTTGACCACTTATTTTGAAAAACCAATCCTAAAAACCCCCATCCGACAATCTCACAGACGGTCGACTTAATTTTAATTTGATCACCATTTTATTGTTCTTATATTTTTAAGTCAGTTGCAATTTTTTTAATTGAAGTTCAACAAAAAATCTGCAATAGAATAATACGAAGGTATTATGTAATGGTTAAGCTATTTCTGCTACATTTTCATAATTAGCAGCTTTACCTAAAATTCGACTTGGTGTACACAACATCCCTAATATGGTAAAATTTGTTGTCGTCTGTAATATCCTAATTATCCAGGTACATCTAAAATATAAAAACGTTGTAAAAAAATTCAGAATGTTTAAATTTACAATAATAAACCACTTTACAAACATTTATTTGTTTATTTATTGTATTATTCATTTACATTTTCAACACACATAAAAGAAAATTGTAAATTGTCAATGTTGAAATACTTTTGCTTTAAAAAATACATATGTTTAAATTGCGCGGTGAATAACGTAATTTTTAAGATAAAAATTTTGATTATCATATGTAGTGTACATTCATTATTTTCAAATAAAAAATAATTTTTTTTGCAACAATAAATTAACATCGCAATTTATTAAATAATATATCCTCCTATCATTATAAAGAATGAAAAGTCACTATCAAATATTATTTATTTACTATATGTTAAAATTTTACTCATATTCTTCGATATTACCATACGTTACCACACGCAGCATTAGCAATTAGAAATTGCAACCCTGCTACATTTTTACAAAGCCGCCAAGTTGACAACATTGTGGCGGCAAAAAAGCAATAATTGTGATTGAATTGTGCTCAGTTGGCGCGGAAAAAACAACAAACAAACATCGTTTTTCAGACTAAAATTCTAGAATATTTTGATTTTTTTTCTGTCAAATTATGAAAATCCAAGAAATTAAAACGCTTTTTGCCCATATCCATATCAAAGGTTTGAGCATAAATAGAGAAGGTGTCCCATTGCCTATGGCCGCTGGTTTAGTTGGACAAAATGCTGCCCGAGAAGCTGCTGATATAGTTGTGAATTTGACGAGAAACAAGAAAATGCTGGACTTGCCTTACAGCTGGAGTTAATATCCGGTACGGGCAACACTGCAACTGCTCTAGCTATTGCCCAGGAATTGGACAATAAGGTAACATTCTGTCCCGGAGATGTTCAGCAGCAAAATAAGAAAGACCGTGTTTCTCATAGAAAATTTGAGAGGTTTAATTGGTTTTAATGGAATGTGTGAAATTAAGGAAGCCTGAGGGTGAATTTACCGAACTCACAGAAAAAATGGAGGTGGATGACATCTACATTTGGCCAATAGTTGTGCCGTCAAGCGTTAAGGACGCAGTGACACCTTTGCAGCGGAATTTGACTTGGAGACCGAGGCTTGAATGTGTTATACGGTAAAACAAATAATTTAATTTTTCGGGTTTCCTTTGTTAACATTTCTTTTTGTTTGCTTCCAGTGGCAGCAAAGACATTGCCTCATCTCATGGCATTCGATTGGAGTTACCTGATCCTTGGCTCTCATACGCACCTTACTATATCATTCCAGTGAAATATGGAACAATTCGTAAAATTGCGTGCCGAAATTGAAAACCCTCAATTGGAACAGTCCGCCTTTATCATTTTATCACATTGACTTCCAGTTGCTCACACCAGCCCATCAAATGGCCAAGGCGAATGGTCGCACACAAATTACATATTGGAACATATTGATGATCCGAGAAGAATACACAATTAATGAAATTAATCTACTTCCAACCGAATGATCTGTAGACATTTCGGTATTTCAGTGTATATAACCTTTTTCTGCATAAAATTTCAAATAAAGGGCTAGAAGAAACATGAAAATTCAAGTGTAATTGACTTCCCAGAACAAACGTTTCGGATCCGATCTGACATAAATTTGGCAATTGTGATTTTCAAAGACTAAACGCTCTAATAAGAATTCTTGCCATGTTTCTCAATCGAAATGACTGAAATATATTTTTAAATCATAATTGTAGAAGAATATTTAGTTCAAGGAACATTACAACAATGGCAGCAATTGTTTTGAAGAATAGTTTTTTAAGGAAAAGTTTTACTACATATTTCTTTTCATTGAGAGACAACTTCTGCAGGTATTTGAATATAAAACTATGTCTATATTCCACTCCTACGCCTATTAAATGGGGTAGCAAAGTAGTCGAATTCAGTACATAGTCTTCTTTTGTTAAAAGATTTTTTCCCGCCTGGAATCCACCAAAGAAGGAGAAAACTATAAAATGGTTAACAAATTTTTAATGCTACTCATGTTTATTTTTGTCGAAATAAATATATTTATTATTTATTTTAGAACAGTGTGGCTTGTTTGTTCGGGATACCGTAGTATTCTGTTGTTGCAAAATGGTCAGGCTTTATCCCTTTATTGTTGTTTTTATAAAAACAACGTTTGTTTTTAAAACTGGGTTTTGGTAGCCAAAGAAGACAGTTGACTTTATCGTGCCACCTTGAAAATATGTCTTGCTCGAGCCTTTATTTAGGCATAATAAATTCACTATTAATGGTAGGAAAACCATTGTTTTCTTATTTCTAAATTAAGGAATGTAGTAAGTATGAAATATAGAAATTATTTCAGTGTGAGTCAATTATCGGACAGATGTTTCGATGAACGTTTTGCACCCAAGAATAGGGCATGTACCATCATTTGGCCATTTGATGGGCTGGTGTGAGCAACTGGAAGTCAATGTGATAAAATGATAAAAGCGGGTTTTCAATTTCGGCACGCAATTTTACGAATTGTTCCATATTTCACTGGAATGATATAGTAAGGTGCGTATGAGAGCCAAGGATCAGGTAACTCCAATCGAATGCCATGAGATGAGGCAATGTCTTTGGTGCCACTGGAAGCAAACAAAAAGAAATGTTAACAAAGGAAACCCGAAAAATTAAATTATTTGTTTTACCGTATAACACATTCAAGCCTCGGTCTCCAAGTCAAATTCCGCTGCAAAGGTGTCACTGCGTCCTTAACGCTTGACGGCACAACTATTGGCCAAATGTAGATGTCATCCACCTCCATTTTTTCTGTGAGTTCGGTAAATTCACCCTCAGGCTTCCTTAATTTCACACATTCCATTAAAACCAATTAAACCTCTCAAATTTTCTATGAGAAACACGGTCTTTCTTATTTTGCTGCTGAACATCTCCGGGACAGAATGTTACCTTATTGTCCAATTCCTGGGCAATAGCTAGAGCAGTTGCAGTGTTGCCCGTACCGGATATTAACTCCAGCTGTAAGGCAAGTCCAGCATTTTCTTGTTTCTCGTCAAATTCACAACTATATCAGCAGCTTCTCGGGCAGCATTTTGTCCAACTAAACCAGCGGCCATAGGCAATGGGACACCTTCTCTATTTATGCTGAAACCTTTGATATGGATATGGGCAAAAAGCGTTTTAATTTCTTGGATTTTCATAATTTGACAGCAAAAAAAGCAAAATATTCTAGAATTTTAGTCTGAAAAACGATGTTTGTTTGTTGTTTTTTCCGCGCCAACTGAGCACAATTCAATCACAATTATTGCTTTTTTGCCGCCACAATGTTGTCAACTTGGCGGCTTTGTAAAAATGTAGCAGGGTTGCAATTTCTAATTGCTAATGCTGCGTGTGGTAACGTATGGTAATATCGAAGAATATGAGTAAAATTTTAACATATAGTAAATAAATAATATTTGATAGTGACTTTTCATTCTTTATAATGATAGGAGGATATATTATTTAATAAATTGCGATGTTAATTTATTGTTGCAAAAAAAATTATTTTTTATTTGAAAATAATGAATGTACACTACATATGATAATCAAAATTTTTATCTTAAAAATTACGTTATTCACCGCGCAATTTAAACATATGTATTTTTTAAAGCAAAAGTATTTCAACATTGACAATTTACAATTTTCTTTTATGTGTGTTGAAAATGTAAATGAATAATACAATAAATAAACAAATAAATGTTTGTAAAGTGGTTTATTATTGTAAATTTAAACATTCTGAATTTTTTTACAACGTTTTTATATTTTAGATGTACCTGGATAATTAGGATATTACAGACGACAACAAATTTTACCATATTAGGGATGTTGTGTACACCAAGTCGAATTTTAGGTAAAGCTGCTAATTATGAAAATGTAGCAGAAATAGCTTAACCATTACATAATACCTTCGTATTATTCTATTGCAGATTTTTTGTTGAACTTCAATTAAAAAAATTGCAACTGACTTAAAAATATAAGAACAATAAAATGGTGATCAAATTAAAATTAAGTCGACCGTCTGTGAGATTGTCGGATGGGGGTTTTTAGGATTGGTTTTTCAAAATAAGTGGTCAAGAGCATTTTCGATGCTCTTTCCGAAAATGGACACCATAAGGGTGCATCCCTAACCATTTTCCCACAGTAGGTCCAAACCCATTTCTCCTACAGTGACCATATGAAATATAAATCTGGCCACTGTGGGAATTCCAGATGGGTTTGGATTATGAGAATCATTGGTCTAGGAGCATTTTCGATGCTCTTTCCGAAAATGAACACCATAAAGGCGCATCCCTAACCATTTTCCCACAGTGGGTCCAAACCCATTTCTCCTACAGTGACCATATGATATATAAATCTGGCCACTGTGAGAATTCCAGATGGGTTTGGATTATGAGAATAAGTGGTCTAGGAGCATTTTCGATGCTCTTTCCGAAAATGGACACCATAAAGGCGCATCCCTAACCATTTTCCCACAGAGGGTCCAAACCCATTTCTCCTACAGTGACCATATGAAATATAAATCTGGCCACTGTGGGAATTCCAGATGGGTTTGGATTATGAGAATCATTGGTCTAGGAGCATTTTCGATGCTCTTTCCGAAAATGGACACCATAAAGGCGCATCCCTAACCATTTTCCCACAGTGGGTCCAAACCAATTTCTCCTAAGAGGACCACATGAAATATAAATCTGGCCACTGTGGGAATTCCAGATGGGTTTGGATTATGAGAATCATTGGTCTAGGAGCATTTTCGATGCTCTTTCCGAAAATGGACACCATAAAGGCGCATCCCTAACCATTTTTCCACAGTGGGTCCAAACCAATTTCTCCTACAGTGACCATATGAAATATAAGTCTGGCCACAGTGGGAATTCCAGATGGGTTTGGATTATGAGAATCATTGGTCTAGGAGCATTTTCGATGCTCTTTCCGAAAATGGACACCATAAAGGCACATCCCTAACCATTTTCCCACAGTGGGTCCAAACCCATTTCTCCTACAGTGACCATATGAAATATAAATCTGGCCACTGTGGGAATTCCAGATGGGTTTGGATTATGAGAATCATTGGTCTAGGAGCATTTTCGATGCTCTTTCCGAAAATGGACAACATAAAGGCGCATCCCTAACCATTTTCCCACAGTGGGTCCAAACCCATTTCTCCTACAGTGACCATATGAAATATAAATCTGGCCACTGTGGGAATTCCAGATGGGTTTGGATTATGAGAATCATTGGTCTAGGAGCATTTTCGGTGCTCTTTCCGAAAATGGACACCATAAAGGCGCATCCCTAACCATTTTCCCACAGTGGGTCGAAACCCATTTCTCCTACAGTGACCATATGAAATATAAATCTGGCCACTGTGGGAATTCCAGATGGGTTTGGATTATGAGAATCATTGGTCTAGGAGCATTTTCGATGCTCTTTCCGAAAATGGACACCATAAAGGCGCATCCCTAACCATTTTCCCACAGTGGGTCCAAACCCATTTCTCCTACAGTGACCATATGAAATATAAATCTGGCCACTGTGGGAATTCCAGATGGGTTTGGATTATGAGAATAAGTGGTCTAGGAGCATTTTCGATGCTCTTTCCGAAAATGGACACCATAAAGGCGCATCCCTAACCATTTTCCCACAGTGGGTCCAAACCCATTTCTCCTACAGTGACCATATGAAATATAAATCTGGCCACTGTGGGAATTCCAGATGGGTTTGGATTATGAGATTAAGTGGTCTAGGAGCATTTTCGATGCTCTTTCCGAAAATGGACACCATAAAGGCGCATCCCTAACCATTTTCCCACAGTGGGTCCAAACCCATTTCTCCTACAGTGACCATATGAAATATAAATCTGGCCACTGTGGGAATTCCAGATGGGTTTGGATTATGAGAATAAGTGGTCTAGGAGCATTTTCGATGCTCTTTCCGAAAATGGACACCATAAGGGTGCATCCCTAACCATTTTCCCACAGTGGGTCCAAACCCATTTCTCCTACAGTGACCATATGAAATATAAGTCTGGCCACTGTGGGAATTCCAGATGGGTTTGGATTATGAGAATCCTTGGTCTAGGAGTATTTTCGATGCTCTTTCCGAAAATGAGCACCATAAAGGTGCATCCCTAACCATTTTCCCACAGTGGGTCCAAACCCATTTCTCCTACAGTGACCATATGAAATATAAATCTGGCCACTGTGGGAATTCCAGATGGGTTTGGATTATGAGAATAAGTGGTCTAGGAGCATTTTCGATGCTCTTTCCGAAAATGGACACCATAAGAGTGCATCCCTAACCATTTTCCCACAGTGGGTCCAAACCCATTTCTCCTACAGTGACCATAGGAAATATAAGTCTGGCCACTTTTCTTGTTCTGGCCAAAGTTCTTATAATTATTAATTTTTAATACAATTCATATAACATTTTATTGTTATATTATTTTCATAATTTTAACTTTTATTTTCTTTCACAACAAGCACTTTTGAGTTAAATTTAAATTTACTCTCACGAAAATGTAGTTAAATTTAAATTTATCTCTGAGAGAAAACCAGTGTTGGTAAGCGAAAAATCAAAGTAGTAGAATTTAAATTTAAATTTATTTTCACGCACATCTAAGCAACTTGGTTTATTTCCAATAACAAAACCGATAACATTGGCTTCTATGACAACCAAAACCGATAAAATTCTAATTCGATTGATTTTCATGACACCAAATCATTTTTTCTTGTCGTTTTTAAAACCAATAGTGACAAAATTGGTTTCTATGACAGCCCTGATTTAGTAGTTTTTCTATGCAATACAATAACTGTTTTATTTTCCTTCGCAACGACAATTTTCTGACGGAGGTACTTTTTCTTTGTCACCTTTCCCTAACACTTCTTTTATATCCCAATACATGAGTCTAATAAAAAGTAAAGCATACTTTGAGGCGCATACATTGTCTTGGCAAATTATGAAAAATAAAGACATTCTCTGGACTCTCGTTTCAACCTCTGAATAGAGAACATCAAAATAACAATCGTAATTTACATACATTTTCGTGCGCATTAGAAATTTCTAGAAGCGTCCTTTGATCAAGCTTGTTTAGAATTCTGGCAGGGAGACAAAGTGCCCTGAGTTCCTGATTGTTTGGACATATCCCATTTAGTTTCATCAACATCAAATAATTTTTTCATCAATCAACTCATTTGACATCAACATAAATTTTCATTTCATCTTTAAATTTCAACTTTTGGCATTTTGATATCCTGGTTCTTTGGAATTTGGTGTGATCTCCGCAGTGGTTTTTTGAGGGATGCCGGGGGATCCAGGTGATCCTCTACCAAATGTAGTGGAGAGGAGTGGTGCAAGGAGCAATGGCGTTGGAAAAATAACGGGTAAGAGAGGTCGTAGTATTGGAAGAATGGATGGCAATTCTAAAGAGAGAAAAATGGAAGGTTGCGCAGAGGGCGTCAAGGCTGCTGCGACTAACGGTGCTCAGGTTTATGATGTGTTTGGTTCGTCTGTGTCTGAGGATAGTGCTAGTGTAGTGTCAACAAGTAAAGTAAATGTGGTTAATAATAACAATTTACCAGCTAGTCCTGGTAATGATGATATAGAATTATTTTATGATGATACTCATCCTGGCCCTTTCATGGTCTATATTGATA
This sequence comes from Musca domestica, assembly GCF_030504385.1. Lineage (NCBI taxonomy): Eukaryota > Metazoa > Arthropoda > Insecta > Diptera > Muscidae > Musca > Musca domestica. The sequence goes on along the minus strand of NW_026712272.1, from coordinate 10,262,385 downwards.
CAATCACTAAGAACAGTGCAAGACAACCTTTTAGTGTGTTTGACTTTTCCCGTCATGTAAAGTTCCTTGAAGTTAGAGATGTAATTTGTGTCACAAAGATAGGTTATGGTAGAGGTAAGATTGTTTTTAAGACTGCACAAGCAGCAAATGCTTTTGTAACTGACCAAAGAATAATAGGTGCTGGTTACCAACCAAGAATTTTTGCTCACTTTCTTTCAAAATGGGGCATAATTTTTCCGGTTGAGGAAGATGTGTCTGAGGACGAAATGCGAGAACACTTCCAAAGTGAAATACCCATATTGAAAATTCAAAGAGTCCAGAGAAAGGAGGGGGATGATTTGATTAACACCAAACGTGTTAAAATACTGTTTAAAGGTCTTACTATACCTGACAATATTGAAATATATGGCTGTGCCTTTATGAAAGTGCGTCATTTTATACCCTTTGCGCAATGTTATAGATGTTATCGATATAATCACTTTTCTAAACATTGCAAACAGCAACAAAAAACCTGTTCAACATGCTTCACCATCCATGATATTGGAGTACCTTGTGCTCCAGCACCAGTCAAGTGCTCGAATTGTAAGGATAACCACAAATCAACTGACAAAAATTGTCCAGCTAGGACTAAAGCTTTTAATATTAAAAGAGTTATGACCATCGAAAATCTCTCATATAACGAAGCAAAAACTAAATACCCACCGATTTTTAGAAATAGTTTCTACCTCTTAGATGAGGAATCGAATGGAGAATTCCCATCTCTTCCACAACCTAGAAATAACTCTTCGGGTATGGGTCATAGACCTACCCCCAACAACACACAAGAATCCTCAAGTTACTTCCACAGAATTCAATCTTATTCGCGAGTCGCTAAAAACAATGCAAATAGAATACGGGAAGAAGAAAATGCTAAAAGAACACAACAGCAACACCGTGAAGCTCTTGACCAAGGTGCTTCATACTCCTTGCCAAATGGCTCATTACTTAGTGCCTTAGAAAATCAAAAAACTACGGAATTTGAAAAAGTTCTTAGCATCATTACTGATCTTCTGAATAAAGCTTTAATCACTCCAAATGTAGTCAATAAGGAATCAATGAACCTTTTTAACAAAATTAAAGATGCAATTAACAGCAGTCAAGCGCAAATGGATTTAGGATTAATGAATAAGAGTCTGAAAGGACAAAATAATAATAATAATCAAAATTAATATATTATGCGAGTTTTACAATTTAATATACAGAGTTTGAATAATAATAATAATAAATGTCTGCTGGAGCTTTTTATGGAAAAAAATAAAATTGATATCGCATTGATAACTGAGACTTGGTTGAAAGATAACTCGACTTCTAACTTAACTAATTTTAATTTTGCTTTTAAAAACCGTCAAGACAGCTATGGAGGTGTAGGTATATATTTGAGAAGAGATATCTCTTTCTCACTTATCGACATCGACATTGGTGTTGAGATGGAAGTTTTAGGCGTAAAAACCTTGAATTTGAGAAATAATTTCATTTTTAGCGTTGTATACATTCCTCCGAATACGCAGAGGGGTACCTTTGAATTAATGGTTAATAGTCTTTTCACACATCTTGGACGTTTTGCTTTGCCGATAGTAGTTGGGGGTGATTTTAATGCCAGATCTGTAGAATGGGGTGATACGATCACGAACGCCCAAGGAGCTATATTGGATGATATAGCGTCATCTTGTGGTTTTTATTGTCTTAATAATGGTGAACCTACTTTCCGTCTCCAGGATAGACATGCTTCTGTCTTGGACTTAACGTTTGCAAAAAATCTCAATTTAACACCTACTTGGTCAGTTAATTCGAATAAACTTACTAATAGCAATCATTTGCCCGTAATTGTGGAATTCGGTAATAACCCTATCCCACCAAGGGCAACCAAAAGAGTGAAGAAAAGGGCAGTTTTAGAGGAGATGGCTAAATTAGATGTAGGTGGCTCCATTGAAAATTTCAATAACAAGGTTCGTGAGATTGTTAAAAAAAACACAATTACAATAGATGCACAGAATAAATATGTCCCGAAAATGTGGTGGAATAAAGAAATAGAAAAGCTGTTTAGATTAAGACAGGCTGCAAAGGCTAAATATTTTAAAAGCAGGACCCTACAAGACTTAAGGGCTTTTACAGAGGCAGAAGATACTCTTCGTAAAAAGGTACAAGATTGTAAAATTGAGAACTTTGAATCGGTGGTTAATGAACTCTCCAGTAGTACTTCCACCAAACATTTCTGGAGAACGATTAGAAATGTACGCAAGTACAAGCAGCCTAAAAGTATTAATCACACATGGGATGAAGATCAAAAAGGACAATTTCTTAATTTATTGGCTTCTGCCTCCACCTCGGATACATCCGCTGTACACCAACCTGATACGGATGAGCTTAGTATAGCTTCTATGTCTTCCGATGGGCCTGGGGGAATCGATGTCTTGGGCGGATTCAGGATTGACGCGGGGGAGTCTCACGGGGCGCCAGTGGAGGTCTCCAGGGTTGTGTCCCTGGAGAATTCTATTGCCAACTCCGATGATGATGCTCCTGAGGAACCTGTTTTGGCCCCGGATGTGGATTCTACTGTGGACCTGGCGGGGGATCCTGGGATTCCGACTTTAGGTCGCCTTTCTCCATCATTTCTCTCTTTTGAGACCTTTCAACGTTTTTTACAGTCGAGAAGCTCCAACTCAGCCCCAGGGTTGGATCAAATATCCTATGAGCATTTAAGAAGTCTGTCTCACTCGGCGCTAGTGGCTTTCTTCGATATCCTGTGTAGTGTTTGGTCAAGTGGCAAAATTCCAGATGACTGGAGGAATATTAAAATCTCGCCAATCCCAAAACAGGGAAAGGACCCCACCAAGTTAGAAAATTACAGGCCAATCTCACTTCTTTCGGTGCCTCTTAAATGCCTTGAATCAATGTTGAAGGAATCAACTCAAAGTTTTCTCGAAGCAAATCACGTGTTCCCTGCCCGGTCATATGCGTTTAGACCGGGCCACTCTACATCCATGTGTATTAACGACCTAATCAATACGGTCTATGCGTTAAAATCGAGGGGTTTCCAAGTGTTAGGTTTCTGTGTCGATGTTGAAAAGGCCTATGACTGTGTGAGGGCGGATATATTGAAATCAAAACTGGATGACCTGGGGGTGAATGGCGCGATTACCTCGTGGATTGTAGATTTCCTCCACAGGAGGAATCTCGTCCTTGGTTCTCGCGTCGTCTCCGTCAGCGGTGGTCTAGCTCAGGGAAGTGCGTTAAGCCCAATTCTTTTTAATGCATACACAATTTCATTACATGCTATTCAGTCTGATAATTGCATTTTATTCCAATACGCAGATGATTTCTTTCTGTTGGTTTACCATAGGGACTTTGAATCCGCCAGATGCATTTTGGATTCGAAGATTGATGAATTCGCTGCTCGGTGCGGGGAGATTAACCTTCGCTTTAATATTAGTAAAACGTCTGCAGTCCATTTTAATAGGAGAGTTCGAAACCTGAATCTTATTCAGAACGGAGTTGGTATTGAGCAGGTAAACAAAATTAAGTACTTAGGCTACTTTGTGGCATCCAATAACTCCGCAAAGGAACATGTTCAAAATGTCCTTTCAGAGGTAGAAAAGAAAAACAGGTGTTTAAATATCTTAGGTGGTTGTAACAGGGGCATAGATCCACGTAAATCCCTGCGCCTTTACAGGGCATGTGTTAGGTCCAAGTTAGAATATGCATCTGCGGCCCTTGCCAATGCTGACAAAGGTTCCGTTAATAAAATTAAGACCTCGATCAACAACTGTTTGAGAAAATCTCTTGGCTTAATAAGATCAACGCCGGTCCCATGTCTCTACCACTTGTCGGCAGAGCTACCTCCAAATTATAGATTTTGTCTCACGGCAGCAAAAGAATTGGTGAAATCCTATGCATATAAGCGACCTATTGTAAATACCCTCGGGAATCTGTCCCACCCTATTAACACTGGCATTTATAGAGTACACACAAAATTCAAAGATATTCTCCAAAAAGTCGGGAAAACTTCCCCATTAGGAACAGGTACCCAGATTATAGTGGTTGATGACGTGTTTTTCAAGGGAATAGTTACAAAGAAGGCTGACGCGGATTCTTTGATAATTGGGCAATTATATAATGAAAAAATAAATCAGTTAAAAAACAAAGGTCTTGAAATTTTCTTCACAGATGGTTCCGTTTTTTCCGACTTCTCTGGCTCGGCCTTTATTCATGAAGGCCCTGGTATTGTGTTCTCGTATTTCGGGGACCTGGCATTGTCCTCAATGTCGGCCGAACTTATAGCAATAGTCAAAGCACTTGAATATGCAGCTAACAATCAAATTCGAAAATTAGCCATTCTTTGTGACTGTCTTAGTGGTCTTTTAGCAATAAAAAACAATCAGAGGGGAAATTATCTTGTTGACAGAATTAATTGGCTAGCTTCGGAACACTTTGAGGAGATTGAATTGCATCATATCCCGGGGCACTGTAGTATCCCACTTAATGAAACAGTTGATCAAGCCGCAAGAATGGCGAGAGAGATTGGCTCGCAGATTGAGACACCCTTGACTATCTCTGACGCAATTAACCATATAACTCACGACCTGTGGATAGAATGGGCAAATGAGTATAAAGAAAGAGGATTGTCCGGCTCCTCCCATTACTTCACAATCTTCCCTGAAGTCACCAAACGACCATGGTTCCACAATACCACATCTACCCCTTTGGATACAAAAACACTCAACAGAGTTGTCACAAACCACGCCTTTTGCAATGCCACCTTGGAAAGAATGAAAGCAGTTCCTTCTGCCCTCTGTGAAACTTGTTGCACTGAGGAAAATGTCGATCATATCCTATTTCAGTGCCATCGCTTTTCGTCGGAAAGAAATTCTAATCACTATATGCGGAGCTCAAGATCCACTGTAGATTTCATCAACAAACATGGGATTAAAAATCTTCCTGCCATTGCTGAATTTTTGCACAAGATCAAATTTAACCTGTAAACACCTGCTCTAAACATTAACGACCTAGCGGAACCCTCCCGATTGCTTGTTGTGGCGTTATCTGGAAATTGGCCAAGTTTCAACTTTCTAAAACCAAAAAAAAAAAAAAAAAAAAAAAAGACATTCTCTGAATATATTCATTATTTTTCATCGAAAATTAAGCACTTCGAATCTACTGCTTTAGGAAGTTCCAACTTTGTATTCATAATTAGTGGAATACCCCCATTTTGAATGAATTTAATTACCATCATCATCACTTACCCTGTTGCTGTGATGACCCCGTTCCCGTGGCAATTGTGGTAGCCAAACCATTTGATGGATCCTGATTATGACGTCGACGTGCTGTTATTTTCTTCCAACCACGCATTAAGACCTGATTGCGATATTTCGGTGTGGTAAACGTATACAAAAGTGGATTTACGGCCGAGTTTAGGGGTAAAATGAAAACCACCAGCCAGGCATAGATGTCATCTACAAAATTAAATAAAAATAAAAACAAATGAAACTCTCCATTTCTATTGCTCCGTTCCAGAACCGGCAAGAATCTACAAGTTTCATCATTTTCGATATCATAAAGGGAAAATCTGTTATTATAGTAAAAAGTTTTACATTCGTGCAGCTCTGGAATGGACCATATATGTATATAACTTCAACCTTACCTGATATATTATAATTAAAGAAAACCCATATTTTCACCACGATAATGGGAGCCCAGCACAGGGCATCCGTCAAGACAATAAAAAAGAATCTGACAGCAAATTCACAGTCTAACAATGATAATGGTGTTGCCTTGCGGGTACGCCATATTGAAAACAATAATGCCGTATACAGTAAGGCTATCATAACCAGGAGAAAAAGATTTACTCCCAAAAACATAAACGCCGAATATTGCCAACCCAACGGATATGGCTCTTGGATGTGCAATGGGAAACAGGTGCCGGAATAGGTGCCATAGAATTTCGTACTCGATTGCCAGAGGATGACGGGAGCCACAGCAATACCCACACCCATTACCCAAATGCTCAGCAAGGCAAAGAAAATATTTTTCACACTAATATGATGGTGGCCACGAAACGGGTCGGCAATCAGGAGGAAACGTTCCAATGACATAAACGCCAATATCAACATGGAAACTTCGGAGGAGCTAACGGCCAAGACACCCACTGCAGCACAGTGCCATGATGTTATCCAGTCTAAGGCAACTCTGCAAACGCAAAAAAATCATTATAATATATTCCTAAAACCTAACCTCACCTTACCTATGATAAATATTACGATACCGATGATCCTGCATACCAATTATGAGCAAATAAAATCCCATAAGAATATCAGCCAAGGCCAAATTTCGTATCACCATGGTGACTGCCTTGTTCTCATCACGATAGATAAAACGTCCCCACAGCACCATAATGTTACCAGTTATTGTAATTATTGCCATAATCCATGCGGAATACCGCAATACCGGTTTACTCAGCAAATCCTTAAACGAGGATACACCATCCGTGTTGGGTTTACAGCGTTTAACATTCGGTGTCATTGAACAAAAATAGAAACGATCATAGACAATGTATTTTAAATTCAACATATTTTGTATTGACTCGAATTCGATCATTTCAAATTTGATGCCATTCAAGTTGAGGTAGGATACATTTAGGGTTTGAAGAAAGGATTCGTCGACTTTTAGCGGTGTATAGGCCAGGGATCTGAAAGAGAATATTGAATATTAATTATTTTTTTTCTTCTGCGTCGAATATAAGAAACAAAATCTTACAAGGCGTCCAGGTAATTATTTTGTACAAATGTCTCAGCACTTAGATATTTGATGGGATTGCCGATAAGACGTCTGCAAAAAAATTAAATACATTATTAATTATACAAAAATGAATAATTTTATGCAAATTGAGCCATTTAGGGATCCATTAAAAAATTAAAAAAAAAATAATAAAAAATAGTTTTTATTAAGTCATTTTGTTCCTCTAACAGAAGTATTTGTTGATCTTCTATGGGAAGACAATTTCGGGAATAAAAGTAGGGTTTTAATTGTTTAATGTTCTTCCACGGAAACATCCTTTTTATTTTTTATGTATGAAATAGGCAAAAGGGTCTTCCATTAGAAGGTAATTATATGTAATGTTTTATACGCATGCCGAATAATCATGAAAAGCAAATACAATCCTAGCGTAAAAATATGAAGCATGCTTTTAGGCGTACCAAATTGTAAAACAAATATTATTTTTTTTTGTAAATTTTTAATTCCTATTAATCCTTATGGGTATAGGGTATGAACAAAAGGCCCCTTGAGAACACATTGTGGTCTTCTATGAAAGGACCTTCTACAGGAAGAACTTCTGGCTTTCTTAGAGAAAATCTTCTGGCTTTCTGTGAGGTGAACTTCTGGCCTTCTATGAGAATACCTTCGGGCCTTCTATGAAAATGAGGTCTCTTCTATGAGAAGACCTTGTGGTCTCTTCTATGAGATGACCTTGTGGTCTCTTCTATGAAAAGCCCTTCTGGTCTTATATGAGGAGACCTTCTGGCCTGCTATGAGAATACCTTCTGGCCTTCTATGAGAAGACCTTCTGGCTTTCTATGAGAAGACCTTCTGGGCCTTCTAGTAGAAGACCTTCTGGGCCTTCTATTAGAAGACCTTCTGGGCCTTCTAGTAGAAGACCTTCTGGGCCTTCTATTAGAAGACCTTCTGGGCCTTCTATTAGAAGACCTTCTGGGCCTTCCATTAGAAGACCTTCTGGGCCTTCTATTAGAAGACCTTCTGGGCCTTCTATGAGAAGACCTTCTGGGCCTTCTATTAGAAGACCTTCTGGGCCTTCTATTAGAAGACCTTCTGGGCCTTCTATTAGAAGACCTTCAGCTCTTCTATGAGAAGACCTTCAGCTCTTCTATGAGAAGACCTTTAGCTCTTCTATGAGAAGACCTTCTGGGCCTTCTATGAGAAGACCTTCTGGGCCTTCTATGAGAAGACCTTCTGGGCCTTCTATGAGAAGACCTTCTGGGCCTTCTATGAGAAGACCTTCTGGGCCTTCTATGAGAAGACCTTCTGGGCCTTCTATGAGAAGACCTTCTGGGCCTTCTATGAGAAGACCTTCTGGGCCTTCTATGAGAAGACCTTCTGGGCCTTCTATGAGAAGACCTTCTGGGCCTTCTATGAGAAGACCTTCTGGGCCTTCTATGAGAAGACCTTCTGGGCCTTCTATGAGAAGACCTTCTGGCCTTCTACGAGAAGACCTTCAGCTCTTCTACGAGAAGACCTTCAGTTCTTCTACGAGAAGACCTTCTGGCCCTTTATGAGAAGACCTTCTAGCCTTCTATTAGAAGATCTTATGACTTCCTGTTAGAAGACCTTAAGGCCTCCTTTTAGAAGACCTTCTGGCCTTCTATGAGAAGACCTTCTAGCCTTCTATGAGAACTTCTTGCCTTTTATGAGAAGACCTTCTGGCCTTCTAGGAGAAGACCTTCTAGGCCTTCTATGAGAAGACCATCAGCTCTTCTATGGGAACGCCTTTGAGAAGGCCATCTGTTCCTCTGGCAAGACCTTCGGCTTATCTTTAAGAATACCTTTATCTCTTCTCTAAGAAGACAACCTGTTCTTCTCTGAGAAGATCTTCTGAGACTATCTTCTCTGCCATGGTAGGACCTTATTTTAGGCAGTTATTTTATACATAACAAGTGAAAAAGATGTAAGTTCGGCCAGGCCGAATTTTGAATACCCTCCACCATTAGGAACGAATTTGGTAATTTTCAAAAAAAAAATCGATAAAATTTCTGTTAAAATCTTAAAAATTCCGAATCTGCCGGGTCTATACGACGACGTGGACCTGCATAAGCCACTTTTGTCATAAAAAAATCGGCGAATAATGTCGCCAAAAAACATCAAAATATCGAATATCGGGAAGTGCTGTTATATGGGGGATATACGAAGATGTGGACCTGCACTGTCATAGGTTGTAATATCCATTAAAAACTTCAAATACCAAATTTAAAACAATTCCGGTGAATAATGTCGCTAAAATCATCAAAATACCGAATATGGGGAGGTACCGTTATATGGAGGCTATACCAAAATGTGGACTTACATGACCCATTTTCAATACCAAAAGTCCTGCGGACAATATACATTTAAGTAAAATTTTATCAACCTACTTCATTTCGTTCGGAAGCTAGAGTGACTTCCACAGGCGGACGGACATCGCTAAATCGTCATAGAATTTTATGCCGATCAAGATTATATATACTCTGTGGGGTCTAAAATGTATATGTGGTCGTGTTACAAACGGAATGACAAACATAATATACACTCCACACTATGTTGGAGCGTATAAAGATCCTATATAGAATCTCCTGTTAATAAAAAAATCCCCCAAAATCTTTTCCGTGTAAAAAATGTTAAAGTCCTTCCATTACCAATTCATCCCCTCCCCTTCCCTTATATTTTCATTCATATCTCTGTCCAAAATAATGGTGATGATAATGACAACAATGTTGTCGATGATGATGTCCACCATTAGGCAATCATTGCAAATAGATTTTGTTTTTGGTTCCGAACTTTTGGCTTTTGCTCTATGGGCTATTTATACGGCAACAATTTTGGTCAGCCAAAAAGAAAAAATGGCAAACGTTATATGGAAATGTGTTAAGGTCATGACTTCTATTCTCCCTTTTCCTTTTTGCAGGATTTCTTTACAACATTTGCTTTGCTTTTTTTAATAAATTATGTCGCTGTTGGAATAAATGTCTAGTCATTTTCCCAAGAAATTCTATTACAAATGGGGCAATAGTTCAAAATGAAATAGAAAATTGAAAAAAAGAAACAAACAAAGTCAAGAAAGGATTAATTTAGTGTGTGGTCAAATTTTAAGATAATTTATGACGACATTAATAAAGTCTTTTGGAATTATTTAATTCATGTGTTTAAATTAATCGGCAGGGTAGGCCTATACTTGAATAGACAACATTGATCGGCCCTATTACAGTTGTCGTCAGCGTCGCAAAATGAAGTTGAGCCGACAATAATGATATTATGTTTGTCGTTTTCTGTCGATAGCGACAAATTTTTTGTTATTTAGCTCTCTAAAATTCTTCTAGGTTTAGAAAAATTTAATTGAAAATAATTCAGACTTGTGCGCAATAAGGGTGAAGCCAGCAGCACTGGAGGTGGCATTTTTATACCCTACACCACAATGTGGTCAGGGTATTATGTCTTTGTGAATTTGTTTGTAACAGGCAACAGGAAACGAGATAGACCCATAGTTCCTTTTGATGATCTGCATAGAATCACATTCTGAGTCGATTTATGCATGTCCGTCCGTCCGTCTGTCCATGTATTTTTGTAAACAAAGTACAGTTCGCATTTATTACCCGATCCACATGAAATTTTGCACAAATCATTTGTTTGGACCAAGGACGAACCCTATTGAAATTGGAGATAATCGGTAAAAATTTAGATATAGCTCCCATATATATCTTCGTCCGATTTGCCTTTTATTGTGCACCAAACGTGTAATATCAGCCCGAATAGTATGGAATTTTGCACATTCAAACAAATTAGGCCTGAAAAGAAGTATGCCAATTTTGATCGAAATCGGTTTAGATATAGCTATAGTTCCCATATATATTGTTCATCCGATTTGTTATTTTTGTCCTCCGGAGCCGTAATATGCACTCTGTAACAACAATATTTGGGGAAATATATCAAATACAGCCCAGAAACACATTTGCTAAAGTTTATCGAGATCGGTTCAGATTTGGATATAGCTCCCATATATAACTTCGTCCGATTTACTTTTGATTGTGCACCAAACCTCTAATATTTGCCCAAATTGGATGAAATTTGGCACTTTCGACCGAATTGACTCTAGAAGCTAGTATGTCAAATTGAATGGTGAAGATCGGTTCCGATATAGCTATAGCTCCCATATATACTGTTCATCCGATTTGTCATATTTGTTACCCACAGCCGTAATATGCACTCCGTAATAACGATATTCAGGGAAATATATCAAATACAGCTCAGAAATATCTTTGCCGAATTTTATCGAGATCGGTTCCGATTTAGATATAGCTCCCATATATATCTTTTCGATTTCGAATTAATTGTGCACCAAATGGGCAATACTAGTCGGAATTTGAACTTTAAATTATAATCGTAATCATAGCGTGTATGATTGAATTCTCCCATAAAAACTTTTAATTGTTATGTGAAGTCGATAAGTCGGCCCCACCGGACTTTAAGACTTTCTTTACTGGTTTGACAATATTTTTTATTTTTCCGAAAGAAACCAAATTAGAACTCAAAATACAAACAAATTTTTATCCTCTTTGTCAATAACAAGGGAGTGTTGCCAACGTTTTTTTAATAGTTGCCAACTTTTATTTTAAACTGTCGATGTCGCTTCCATGCCTTACCGTTATACCATTTTTGAATCGAAGCGACGGAGAGGGTGACTTGCGCATAAAGTCGATGACGACTATAGAAACGACAACCGTGATTGGACCGAATGATTCCGAATCAATAATTTTTTACCAAACATTATTCCAAAAGTGTGCCGTTCATTATTGGGTCATCGTGATAAAGTGCTTATGTGCCTTAATTTGTTATGCTTCATAGCAGCTGTTGCATGAGTAAATATTGATTCTATCTCTCCTCGAATAAAATGGTTTATTGAAAATATGTTAAATTATGGTTACCCAAAAAAGGTCCATTAATAGCCCATTTAGTCTTGTCATGTCTTAATATGGACATGCTAATAATTATTTGAAATTATTTATCAACCCTTTTATGAATTCTACAAATATTTGAAACATATTTGGTGAAATTTATAATAATGTAAAAAATAAACATTACCCAGCTCCCCAGTGGCCTCTATGACAATATGCGTCATTATCGTTGTTAAGAAATAGTCCTTTTTCTGCAAAATACAATTGCGTACATTTTGATAATACCATGATCAACATTACCTTATGACGCCTTGTCACACAGATACACACACATATATATATATATATATATATACACCCATACACCCATACCCACACCACTGACCGTTTTATTTATTATTGAACGGAATGAACGTGTCCACATGGCCAATTAATGGAATTTGTTGAATGACACGTTCTATGGTATCCATTGGGTAGGGATTTTGGGGCATATGCATGGACTTGCAGTGGGATTGATATATAGCTTAATTGGCAGTGCGAACATTTTAATTTTTAAGATTTTAAAATTTGCTAAATTTTAAGAAAGGTCTTTTTACACCCTCAGCCCTATGACAACAATGCATATACTATATACTTTGATACGGCCAAAACGTGCCTCATGGAAGTAAGGGGTTTAACCCTAGGTCTCTGTGAACCAAATCGGTTTCAGGACATTTGGAGGCCATCTAACGCTGTCCATCCGTCCGTCTCTCTGGCTGGCTGGTGCACACGATAACTTTCGAAGGAAGTATCAGATTTGTTGCAGACTTGGTACATCGTAATATTATGGTCAAACTTAGATCGAGTTCAGAGATGGGTAATATTGGTTCACTCCTTTAGGTACCTGCCCCAAAAAAGGTAGAAACAAAAAATATTGTACTGCACAGGAAGAGAAAGGATAATCTAAATTTGCATATCCGAATATTTCCATTACTGCAAGGTCATGTACGAAAATGGACAATATCGGTCCACGCCATCCAGTACCTCCCACACAAAGAGTCAACATTTAAAATAATTTTAACCCTTATAAAATACGATGTAAGATTTCGATTGCATTTAAATTACACACATCACAATATTTTTATTAACTCAATGCTTTGTGTTAAGGCGGAATATATCAATCCGCTCCATCTGGTACCTCCCCCAAAAAGGGTCAACACTTTTAATAACCAAAACGATCATAAAATCAGAAATAACCATCCGGTTATTATCAGAGGATATCTTTGTATTAAAAATTTAAATCTTATCCAAACGTAAGGATTCAAAAACGTTCAAAGCACATTTTAGGGTTAAAGATGTAATTTGTGTGAGGTTGTGCAAAAATCTCCAACAGCACTTTATTTTAGAAGGATGACGTCAAAGACAAAAATATTCTTCATTAAATTTTACCATAAGCCACTAAAGAAAAGAAATCTCTATTACCATTGTATATCAAAACAAGTTAAAAAGCAGTAAGTTCGGCCGAGCGGAACTATGAACAACCTCCACCAATTTTGAATGAATTGGGAAATTAAAAAAAAATAAATAAATAAATAAATAAAAATCCGTTAAAAATTCTAAAAAAAATCTTAAAAGTACCGAATATGTGGAGTTGCCGGTATTTTGGGGTCTATACGAAAACGTGGACCTGCGTCGGAAATTTTACGTAACAGGCTGTATTACCCATTACAAAGTGCAAATACGAAATTTCAAACAATTACGGGGAAAATGTAGCTAAAATCATCAAAATACCGAGTATGAGGAAGTACCGATATTTAGGGGCTATTCGAAGACCTGCATGGACAAGTTTCTGTCTGTAGTACTCATTAGGAATCTTCAACTTAGGATATTTTAAATAATTCCGGTGAATATTATCGATAAATTCATCAAAATACCGAATATAGGCAGGTACCGTTATATCGGGGCTATGCGAAGACCTGGATCTGCATAGGTAATTTTCTGTCACAGCCTGTAGTATCCGTTACGAACTTCAAATACCAAATTTGAAACAATTCTGGTGACTAATGTCTCTGAAATTAGCAAGACACCGAGTATAGGAAGGTACGGTTACATGGAGGCTACACCTAAACGTGGACCGATATAGCCCATTTTCAACACCAAAAGTCCTGCAGACAAAACACACATTTGAATAAAATTTTATCAACCTACTTCAATTCGTTCGGAGTGATTTCCATAGACGGGCAGAGGGACGGTCATCGTTAAATCGACATAGAATTTTATGCTGACCAGGAATATATACACTTTGTGGGGTATAAAATGTATGTTTCGGGGTGTTACTGATATAATAGTGTCATAAGTTTAAAAATTAATCTAAGAATTAAAGAGGTTCTACGCTCAAATATACCAAATTTTCTGCAACACTGCCAAAGACGCTAAGTACCTAAAATGCACAATCCTTAAAATTCCAAAAGTGTGGAAGAGAGTACGAATTTGTCCCATGGCGAATGATTACTTCTACAACAACCATTTACTAGGAAAATTTGGACAAGAAAATTAATGGTGTAATGGGCAATTTATCATCGATATTAATTTTTAAAAATTGCCACCAAGTTTTGAAATTTTTGCTGGTTTTCCTTCCCTGTACTTTCTTTGTAAGGTAGAGTGAACTGAGATGTTTGCCCTTTTACTACTAAAAAATATAATAGCTTTTAAATACTAAACTCAACCATATTACTCAAATTGAAACATTCATGCTGTTTGAAACACCATCCGAATGACATCACAAAACAATACTTCAATTTAGACCACAATGAAATTATTGAAAATGGCACGTTTTGGGCGTTTACTCAAATCTCTAGGACTTAATGTCATTAGAAGAAACCACTGGCCACATAATGAACCAGAAAATGGCATGTTTCCAAATATTTATCGAAATATTGCAACTAATGGTGTCATTCGCAAATTAAGAGTAATTTAGAAATGTCAATAGAACCCCTTTCCTAAGACTTTCAGTCATTGTTAATTATAGTTTAACAAAATTAGGAATTTGGTAATTTGCAAATCATCATTGATATTAATGAATTGCTATTATTATTAATTTAAAGATATTAGGGTATCGACATTAAAAATGTGTAAATCAAAGATTATGTTGGTACAAGTTTGCAATAACAATCAAAGGCCTGCTTCCACATGATGTATTCACATTTTATAATTAACATATTTGTAGCAGACTTTTAAGCGTTCCTAGCAAATTTTAAACTTAAGCGAAACGATATTCTTTATAAAAATTATACTCTACACTATACAATGTATTACTATATACTATGGTATAAAGCATTTTCTTTCAGATAAAAAAGTTTAACATAAATGCAGAAAAAAAAAAACAAGTTAAAAAAGCTGGGAGTTCGGCCGGGCCGAACTTTGAATACCCTCCACCATTTGGTACAAATTTGACAATTTTCAAAAAAAAAAAAATAAAATCCGTTAAAAATCCAATTAAAATCTTAAAAATACCGAATTTAGCCATATATTTGGGTCTCTACAACGGCGTAGACCTGCATAGGCAACTTTTGTCACAAGCTATTATAATATATTATAATTATAATATATTATAATTCAAATGCGAAACTGGAAAAAAATCTGCTTATAACCTGTACAGACAATTTTCTGGCATAGGCTGTAACGTCCATTACGAACTTCAAATGCGAAATTTGAAAGAATTTCGATAAATAATGTCGCTAAAATCATCAAAATACCGAATATCGGGCGGTACCGTTATATGGGGGCTATACGAAGACGTGGACCCGCACAGACAATTTTCTGTCATAGGCTGTAACATTCATTACGAACTTCAAATGCGAAATTTCATTAAAATACCCAATATCGGGAGGTACCGTTATATGGGGGCTATACGAAGACGTGGATCTACATGGCTCATGTTCCGTCTTAGGGTGTAGTATCCATTACGAACTTCAAATACCGAATTTGAAGTAGTTCCGGTAAATAATGTCGCTAAATTAATTAAAATACCGAATATCATGAGGTACCGTTATATGGGGGCTATACGAAGACGTGGACCCGCACAGACAATTTTCTGTCATAGGCTATAGTAGCCATTACGAACTTCAAATGCGAATTTACACACAATTCCGGTAAATAATGTCTCTAAAATCATTAAAATACCCAATATCGGGAGGTACCGTTATATGGGGGCTATACGAAGACGTGGATCTACATGGCTCATGTTCTGTCTTAGGAACTATTCAAATACTTAATTTGAAATAGTTCTGGTAAATAATGTCTCTAAAATCATCAAAATACCGAATATCGGGAAGTACCGTTATATGGGGGGCTATACGAAGACGTGGACCTACATCACCCATTTTCAATACCAAAAGTCCTGCAGACATAATACACATTTGAGTAAAATTTTATCAATCTACTTCATTTCGTTCGGAAGCTAGAGTGATTTCCACAGACGGACAGGCGGATAGACGGACGTACAATGCTAAATCGACATAGAATTTTATGCTGATCAAGAATATGTATATACTTTGCGAGGTCTAAAATGTATATTTCGAGGTGTTACAATCGGAATGACAAACCTTATACTATGGTGGAGGGTATAAAAACTTTACATATGTCTCTAACATTATGTGTATGTTAGCCTACCTTTATAATGGTAAATGTAAATATCGGATAAAGAGGTATATGGGAGCTATATCTAAATTTGAACCGATTCTCAACAATTTCAATAGGGTTCGCCCTTGGGTCAAACAAATATTGTTTGGAAAATTTCGTCTCAATCGGATAATAAATGCGATCTGTATTTTGTTCCCATAAATACATAGATACACGGACAGACGGACGGAAAGATGGAGTGACATTCATAAATCGATTCAGAAAGTGATTCTATGAAGATCCTCAAAAGTAACTATGGGCCTATCTCACTTCCTTCTTCCTGTTACAAACTTATGCACAAAGACATAATACCCTTAGGATATAAAAATGGGAGATTTTTAAAAAGAATATAGAAAATTGAATGGCAAAATATTGGAACAATTTTATACCCTCCACCTTGGAAAGGTGGTGTCTGTCCGTCTGTCTGTCCCTCTGTTTGCCTCTCTCTTTCTCTCTCTCTCTGTCTTTCCTTCTGTCTCTCTGTTAATATCACGATACAGCCCACATTTTTTGACGTAGAGCGTCAAAATTTAGAAGAATAATTTGTATTGTGTCTAGGATGGTTGGTATTGAAAATGAGATATATCCGTCCACGTTTTGGTATAGTCCCCATATAACAGTTCCGATATTCGGTAATTTAATAATGTTTGCCACATTTTCTCACGAATTTTTCTAAAAATTGGTATTTGTTGGTCATAATAGGTTCTAGATTCGATGGCAAACATATGTATAGGTCCACGGTTTGGTATAGCCCCCATATAATGGTACCTCCCGATATGCGGTATTTTGATGGTTTTTGCCACATTTTTTTACGGATTTGTCTAAAAATTGGTATTTGTTGGTCTTAATGGGTTTTGACTGCGGTGGCGAAACATTGTATGTATAGGTCCACGTTTTGGTATAGCTCCTATATAACGGTACCTCCAGATATTCCATATTTTGATGATTTTTGCCACCTTTCTTCGCGGATTTGTCTAAAAATTTGTATTTTTGTATCCTAATGGGTTCTAGCTCCGTTGCCTAAATATTGTATGTATAGGTTCACGTTTTTGTATAGCCCCATATAGCGGTACCTCCCGATATTCAATATTTTGACGATTTTGCGACATTTTCCCATGAATTTGTCTAAAAATTGGTATTTGTGGGACACAATGGGTTCTAATGTTGCCTTTACCCTATGGTGGAGGGTATTAAAAGTTTGGCCCGGTCGAACTTAATGTTTTTTGACTTGTTTAAAGAAGGGTTTGAACAAGTAAAAAAGTATCGGTCGGTTTTGCCGACAGATGTATACCCTCGGCCCTCTTCACCCTCTATGAAGTGGGTTTTGAATGGGTCAATATTGTTCATTTCGTATCGGACCTAAATAAATATGATATAAATATTATTATAGCAGATGGATAAATCAATTGTAAAGAATCGCTGAGTTGTTTCGCAATTTATGACAGATAAAAATATTGAAAATTGTGTCCCTTTGTGGGTGAGGTACCAGCAGGTGTTCGCAGATATACAGCATCTTCACAACAGATCTGGTGTTAGCAAAAATGCTTGTATGTGTGAAATTTGAAGAGAGTTGGATCCTTACTTTGCTTTCTTTGAGCGTTATGTTTTTCCAAATTAGATTATTGCTTCCATTTCTGTGCAGAAAATATATATTTTTAAAATTTCTACCATTTGTGGGGGAGGTACCAGAAGAAGTGGACCGATATACTTCATCTTTACACCAGACCTTGGGCTAATAAAATGATTGGGATGTGTGAAATTTGAAGACAATCGGACTCTTACATCACATTTTATGAGAGTTGTAATTATTCAAAATTTTGACCATTTTGGGGGAGGTACTTGAAGGAGTGAACCAATG
Organism: Musca domestica; assembly: GCF_030504385.1. Lineage (NCBI taxonomy): Eukaryota > Metazoa > Arthropoda > Insecta > Diptera > Muscidae > Musca > Musca domestica. The sequence goes on along the minus strand of NW_026712272.1, from coordinate 10,244,178 downwards.
TTGTCCATTTTCGCACCAGACCTAGCACTGATGCAAATATTAGGATTTGCAAAGTTGGAGCAAAATCGGATTATCCTTTCTCTTTCTGTGCAAAAAATATTTTTTTTGCAAATTTGGGCCTTTTGTGGGGGAGGTACCAGAAGGAGTGGACCGATATTGCTCATCTTAACTCCAGACATTGGGTTAATATAAATATTGGGATGTGTAAAATTTGAAGACAATCGGACTCGTACATCACATTTTATGAGAGTTGTAATTATTCAAAATTTTGACCATTTGTGGGGGAGGTACTTGATGGAGTGGACCGATATTGTCCATTTTCACAACTGACTGAGTACTGACGCAAATATTAGGATTTGCAAAGTTGGAGCAAAATCAGATTAACCTTTCTCTTTCTGTGCAAAGAATATTTGTTGCCCATCTCCGAACTCGATCTAAGTTTGAAAAAAATATTACGATGTACCAAGTTTGGACCAAATCGGATACTCCCTTCGTGAGTTATCGTGCGCACCAGCCAGCCAGACAGACAGACAGATAGACGGACGGACGGACGGACATCGCTAGATCGACTCCAAATGTTCTGAAACGGATTTGGTCCAAAGAGACCTAGGGTCTAAAACCGTTATTTCGACTAGGCACGTTTTGACCGTATCAAATGATATATACCCTCTGTAGCCATATGGCTGAGGGTATAAAAATACCTTTTTTATGTGCTCCTTCTTTAAATAAAATACTGAATTTCACTATTCTTTTTTAAAGAAAGACTACGATTCCGACTTAACCTAAAAATTTATTAACCATTTTTCTTTTGCTTTAAGGAAATCACCAGAGTTCGTAGACATTTCGAATGGTACTTTATGGACACATTCACTCACTCACTCAGCCACAACATAAATCCCAGGGCGCATTGGAATTAAAATAGTGTCATAAATTCTGTCCTGCACCATATTTTGTGTGTTTGTCATGGTCGAATGTTTCTATGTTCTTGGGCAAATTGTTTTTTAACACCAAAATATGTGTTGAAAGTATGTGAGGATGAGTGTGTGTGTGTGTGTGTGCCTTTTAGCCAGGCAGAACATAGGCCAAGGTCAAGATTAGTTGGTGTGTAAGGTATGTCTGTGGGAGTGTGTCTAAGGGTAATCTAACTTTTTTGTGTGACTAGACTTCCCAACCTACAAAAAAACAGACAAACACCTACACCCAATCACATCCTAGTCATAAGCACTATTATCAATGAAAGACGACGGAGAAGAAGAAGAAGCCGAAGCAGAAGGAAAATAATAAAAATAACAAAAAGGAATGTAACTTGCCTGGCTAAATCACTAAATTTGTATTGGTGGCAAATCTCGGGGTATTGTTATGGCTAATGTTGTTCTTGTTGCTATTGCTATTGTTATGCAAATAACAACCAAAACGATATGTGAAGATTTTGTACGTGTCGGGAATACATGCACGTACACGCACGCACACACACACACACCCACACGTATATCCTTAAAGGACTAAATACAAATTCAATGTCATCAATTTGTTTTGTTTTCAACAACAAAATCTCTTGGCCATAAAACAAATCGTTGCTTGATATTGTATTGTTGCTGGGATTTTCTCCAAAAAACCCAGTAGGAGCTCCATTGGTTTTAATCAGCATGAAAAATAATCGGAACATACACCCTTGTAGCAACCGTTTTTGGCATTAAATTCTTTTAGTTTTTTTTTTTTTGCTGCTGCCGATGCTGATTGAATGCAATTCCGTTTCACGATTAAATGGTGATAACTTGTATTGGATGAACTCATAAATGTTAGCAGTTAAAGTGTGTATATTAGGGTGGAAAGAAATATTGCTGACAAAGAGTGAGTATAACAGATCTTGTGTTGATGGAAATATTGAGATGTACCCAGTCGGAATGGAATCGGATGTTAAGTTCGTGTTTTATGAGCTTCATGAATATTCAAAATGTTGACATTTTGCGGGGAAGGTACCAGAATTAGTGGTCCGATGTTTTCAATCTTCACACCAGACCTTGGGTTCATAAAAATATTGTTATATGTGTAATTTGAAGACAGTCGGTCATTTACATCACATTTTATAAGATTTATAATTATTCAAAATGTTGAATGATTGATTATTTTTTTTATTATAAATGAAAAATATATAATATAAGTATATATGTCAATCAATTTTTTATAAAAATTTCTAATGTTTATTATATTATATTTTTTTTTAAATAAAGGCTTTAATATTTAATTTTCTGTTGAAATATTTTATTTTTAGAAAAAAAAAAATTGAAGACAATTTTCAAAAAAAAAAAAAAAAAAAATGGAAGACTTTTGTGGATTTTTGTTGTTTGTTTGATAATACCTTAAACAAATATTTAAAAAAATAAAATATTAATAGATACACATTTTTATTGAAAAATACTAAGTGGAAGAACAATTAAGTAAAGAAATAAGAGATTTGTTAAAAAAACAGAAAATTTCAAAAATTAAAAAAAAAATAATTCCAAAAATTATAAAAAATACAAAAATAGCAAAAAACTAAAAAAATAAACATTTTTAAATAAAAAAAGTTAAGTATTTAATTTCTATTAAAAAAAATTGGAAAAATAAAAAAAAAAAAATAAAAAATTAGGATAAGTTAAAAAAAGATCAAAATTTGGAAAATAAAAACAAAGCTTTATAAAAAGTATCATTAAATGTTAACAGAATAAAAATACAAAATTTGGTGATATAAAAATAATTGATAAAAAGTAAATGTTTTTAGAGTTTAGAAATAAAAAAGTAAAATAATAATAATAATAAATTAAAAAAGCAAATAAAATCTATGAAATACAAATTAAAAACAAGTAAGCAAAGGCTATAGTCGTGCGGGGCCGACCATATGATACCCTACAACACTACAATATGTTCGAAGTCCCTTTATATGCAAATCCATTTTGGAAGATTTCATTTTTGAAATAATGCCAAAGAGCGCTGTTCGGAGGTTACCCTTAGGTTTTTGACCCGGAGAATTTGGCCAATATTTACGCACTCCGTAGTATTGTGAAGTATTCAAAATAATTGCACACGAAAGTTGTGGTCCATTTTACAGGTAAATATAATCAAATGGTCATTCAAAATGCTAGACTTCTTCTCTGTCCTCAACTCTCTTCCGATTCGAAAATCCGTGTCGATTAGTTTTCAATTTTGGCCTACAGAACCGACAACAAAATTAGAAAAAATTAAAATTTTGTAGCCATTTAAACCTCTAAATGCACATCCTCAGAACAATAGGCTTCAATTCTGACCCTACCCCTACCCCCATGTCAAATTTCGTGAGGATCGGACGATAAATTGTGACATGCATATAATACCCTCAAAACGTAATGTTGAAGGGTGTAAAAATTCAGAAAATTTACAACTAAAAATTGTAAGTCAAATCAAAAAAATCGCATGCAATAAAAAATATGACAAAAATAAAAAAAAAATGGAACAAAAAATATTCACTTTTTTATTGGTATATTTTTCCGCGATTTTCTGCTTTTCTGGCAAAAGACCATTCCGAATTGATGGAAATTTTGAAAATCGGCCCAGCGGTTCTTGATTTATAAACAGAATAAATAAGATCAATTCTTTTACATATATATTGTACCTATTTTGCTATGTATCCGATTTCTTGGCTATTAGCATCACTGCAATGATCAGAAGTGATCTTTTAATGTATTTGTGATTTGGCTGGGGTTGAAAATATTCGCGGTTTAGTGGAAATTTTCTTTTTTTCTTAGAAAAAAGTTGGGGTCTATTTTACCCGCTAATTATTGGTAGGTTTCTGCCCACTCCTAAACTCTAACTCCATATAAATTTTCGCGTCGATTGGTTCATAATTGTGACCTATAGAGCAACTGCAAAATCAGGAATTTTTTCTGTTTTTGGTCCATTTCAACTCCTTAATATCGTGCGATCATCTTCAAAACCAATAGGGTTCTATTCTGACCATAACCCCACCTCCATTTTCAATTTCGTGAGGATCGGTTCATAATTGCGACCTGCAGCTTGATTACAAATTACATGGACAGACGGACGGACGGACATACATAGCTAGATCGACTCATCTCGGCGAGATAGGAAGATCCATATATACTTTCCTATGTGGGAAACCAATATTTCGAGGTGTTACATAATTTTTGGCCCAATCAAACTTATAATACCCCCAACACATAGTGTTGTAGTGTATAAAAAAAAGAAAAACAGGTATTGTGTTGTTGGAAATATTGAGAGGCACCATGTCTTAATGGAGTCGGACATTAATTTCGCGATTTATGAGCTTCATGGATATTCAGAATTTTGATCCTTTGCTAGGGAGGTACCAGAAGGGATTGGCAGATATATATCATCTTCACAGCAGATCCTGCGTCAGCAAAAATATTTCAATGTCTGAAATTTGAAAGGAGTTGAATGCTTAATTCGCTTTCGTTGATGGCTTTGTTTTTCAAAATCTTAAACCCTATGTGGGGGAGGTACCAGAAGAAATGGTCCGATCTCTACCATCTTTATAACTGATCTTGTGTTGGTGGAAACATTGAGACGTACCATGTCTGAATGAAATCGAATGATAATTTTTTCGTTTTATAAGCTTCACGGATATTCAAAATGTTGACCTTTTTGGTGGAGGTACCAGAAAGAGCGGATCGATATATCTCATTTTCACAGCAGATCTCGTGTTAGTAGAAATAATGGAATGTGTGAAATATGAAGCGTACCGGATACCTCTTTCGGATTTTATGATAGTTTTGGTTATTTAAAACATTGACCCTTTGTGGGGGAGGTACCAGAAGAAATGGTCCGATCTATACCGTCATTATAAAAGATCTTGTGCTGATGGAAATATTGAGAGGCACCAAGTCTTAATGGATTCGGACGTTAATTTCGCGATTTATGAGCTTTATGGATATTCAGAATTTTGACCCTTTGTGAGGGAGGGTACTAGATGGAGTGGACCGATAAATTCAATCTTCATGGCAGATCTTGTGCTAGTAGAAAAAATTCGATATGTGAAATATGAAGCGAACCGGGTGCCTATTTCGGATTTTATGATCGTTTTAGTTTTTCAAAGCTTTGGCCCTTTGGGGGGGGAGGTACCTGGTGTTGATTGAAATATTGAGATTTGACAAGTCTGAATGGAATCGCATGTTATTTTGGCGTTTTATTAGCTTCAGGGATATTAAAAATTTTGACCCTTTGTGGGGGAGGTACCAGAAGGAATGGTCCGATCTCTACAATCTTTATAACAGATCTTCAATTGATAGAAATATTGAGCTGTGCCAAGCCTGAATGGAATCGGATATTAATTTGGCGTATTATGAGCTTCATGGATATTCACAATTTTAAACCTTTGTGGGGAGGTACCAGAAGGAGTGGACCGATATATTTCATCCTCACACCAGATCTTGGGTTGAACACTTAAATCAAATTTTATATACTTATTTAAAATTTTGATCGTTTGTGGGGGAGGTACCAGAAGGAGTGTGCCGATTTTGTCCATGTTCTCACCTGACGTAGCACGAATGCAAATATTAGGATTCGCAAAGTTGGAGCAAAATCGGATTATCCTTTCTCCTCCTGTGCAGTAAAATAATTTTTTTTTTTAAATTTCGACATTTTGTGTGAGAGGTACCAGAAGAAGTGGGCCGATATATCCCATCTTCACAACAGATCTTGGGTTAATAAAAATATTGGGATGTGTGAAATATGAAGAGAAGCGGATGTTTATTTAGGATTTTATTATAGTTTTAGTTATTCAAAATTGAAGTGGACCGATGTACTCCATCTTCACACCAGACCCTGGGTTAATAAAAATATTGTGATGTGTGTAATTTGAAAGCAATCGGACACTTACATCGTATTTTATAGGGGTTAAAATTTTTTTTAATGTTGACTCTTTGTGGGGTTGGTACTGGATGGCGTGGACCGATATTGTCCATTTTCGCACCCAACGTAGCACTAATGCAAATATTAGAATTCGCAAAGTTGGAGTAAAATCAGATAATTCTTTATCTTCCTGTGCAGTAAAATATTTTTTTTATTTTAAATTTCGACATTTTGTGTGAGAGGTACCAGAAGGAGTGAACCGATATTGCCCATCTCCGAAGTCGATCTAAGTTTGACAATAATATTACGATGTACCAAGTTTGGATCAAATCGGGTACTCTCTTCAAGAGCTATCGTGCCCATTAGCCAGACAGACGGACGGACATCGCTAGATCGACTCTAAATATTTTGAAAAGGATTTGGTCCAAAGAGATTTAGGGTCTAAAATCGTTATTCCGATGAGGCACGTTTTGGCCGTATCAAATGATATATACCCTCTGTAGCCACGTGGCTGAGGGTATAAAAAACTTTTTCCCCTCCATTTATAAGAGCGGGCTCTCTCTCTCTCTCTCTCTCTCTTAGTAAGCACTAATAAAGGAAGTTGTAAAGCAACGACATTTCTAAACCAGTAAAGAAAGTCTTAAAGCCGGACGGGGCCGACTTTATGATACCCTACACCACTTTACTAATTTACTAGAGCTCCGCATAACAATTAAAAGTTTTTATGGGAGAATTCAATCATACACGCCATGATTATAGTTATAATTTAAAGTTCAAAGAACTAAATATGCCGAAGCATTTGTATCTTATAAATTCGGACTTGTATTGCCCATTTGGTGCACAATTAATTTGAAATCGGATAAAAATATATATAGGAGCTATATCCAAATCGGAACCGATCTCGATAAAATTTGGCAAAGATATTTCTGAGCTGTATTTGATATATTTCTCTGAATGTCGTTGTTACGGAGTGCATATTACGGCTGTGGGTAACCAATATGACAAATCAGATGAACAGTATATATGGGAGCTATAGCTATATCTGAACCGATCTTCACCAAATTTGACATACTAGCTTCTAGACTCGAAAGTGCCAAATTTCATCCAATTTGGGCAAATATTAGACGTTTGGTGCACAATAAAAGGTAAATCGGACGAAGTTATATATGGGAGCTATATCCAAATCTGAACCGATCTCGATAAACTTTAGCAAATGTGTTTCTGAGCTGTATTTGATATATTTCCCCAAATATTGTTGTTACAGAGTGCATATTACGGCTGCGGAGGACAAAAATAACAAATCGGATGAACAATATATATGGGAGCTATAGCTATATCTGAGCCGATTTCGATCAAATTTGGCATACTTATTTTCAGGTCCAATTTGATCGTACGTGTAAAATTCCATACTATTCGGACTGATATTACACGTTTGGTGCACAATAAAAGGCAAATCGGACGAAGATATATATGGGAGCTATATATAAATTTTTACCGATTATCTCCAATTTCAATAGGGTTCGTCCTTGGGCCAAAAAATGATCTGTGCAAAATTTCATCTGGATAGGGCAATTAATGCGAACTGTACTTTGTTTACAAAAATACATGGACAGACGGACGGACGGACATGCATAAATCGACTCAGAATGTGATTCTATGCAGATCATCAAAAGGAACTATGGTCTATCTCGTTTCCTTTTGCCTGTTACAAACAAATGCACAAAGACATTATACCCAGACCACCTTGTGGTGTGGGGTATAAAAATAAAGGTAATTATTTAAAATTTGTTGAGAATGTATATTTCTAACCTGAACCCATTGTAGAATTAAGAAGTTAAAGTTTTTCAAAATTGTTAATTTGACAACATCTCATTGTCAAAATGTATATTTATAAATCCATTGTACTTGCACAAATCAGAGAAGGGAACCTGTTTTCTAGGCAGTGAAATTGAACAAAAAAGCGGATATGGATAAGCTTCAAATTTTAAATGACTTCTACCTTCTTAATTTTACCATGGTAAAAATCATAATCAGAATTCTTGTTTTCTGCAGAAATGGTAATATTTAGCATATTTGCTATAGGTCCATAGATCAATGTAGGTAAATTTTACATACCCTACAGAGGCACTTCCTGTTTCCCGGAAGTTTTAAAGTTTTAGTCTCATTTTCTAACCAATTCAGCTAAATCAGTGGCTAGCTTAATTTCCCTCCTTTATAAAGAAAGGCTCCGATTTTGTAAAATGTTTCAAAGAAAGGAAAATTATTCGGTAACTCTCAAAAAAAAAAAAAAAAAAAAAAACAATGTCTATGTCTATGTCAATCTGTGTCAATAAGTTAAAGATGTTAACTTTTTGCAAATATTTGTGGTTTCACTTTGATTATCATAAATTATGGCAATTCTATTACGTACAGAGAAATTTGTTATTTTGCCATGTCATACGTTATCGGTGGCGGTCTGCCTGCCTAATTCCAATATTTTTGAACTTTGTTTGTTTGGCCTTTGATACAAATTCCCAGATTTGCTGGAACCCACCACCCAACAAAACATTATATAAATCAACACAAAATAAACCGATTGAGACGAATTTATGTTTATTTTGTATCCATGTGTGTTCGTGTGAGTGCATGTGTGTGCGTTTTTTTTATTTGTTGCTATTCTTGTCGTTTGTGTGGCCATCAATTGTTGCCGCAACCGAAATTGTTTGACGGCTTGGGAAAAAAGATAAAATAAATTTGCTTGCACGAAATAAATTCAAGATGAAATTGTATTTCATATTCATATAAGGGGCGATAAAAAAAATATTTTGAGTTTTTTCTTCTTCTTCTTCTCGGTTTTAATAAAAGATCTGGGATGTTGGGTGCAAGGAAGAGGATATATGGATGTGTAGTGTTTGGCTTTAATGTAAATGAGAAAATTTATTTAAATAGAAAATATTACTTCTTCAATTGACACATGGCACGTGTCAATTGCTACTTTAATCTAAATTTATTGCCTCTTCATGGTGTGGCTAAATGAAATATTACATTTTGTGAAAGGATTTGTCAATTTGAATACAAAACTAGGGAACGGCACTTCCTTGCAATATGTTAAATGAATATTTAGATTTGTTGCTTCATTTGGAAAATGGGTAAATAGCTTAGATTTCATTATTGGAAAGGAAGGCTGTAGTAGATTGCGATGAATGTGGGAATTTTTGTGAAAAGAAATGCTGGATTTAAATACATTTAAATGGTGGATTTACAGGATCCTTTATTAGTGCTGACGGAGACTTAACAATGGTTTGCAAAGAAGTTGATTTTTTTTTTGCAGAGAGAAAGAATGAGAGGGAGAGCTGGACCATACAATTTCTAGTAGAAACGAGTAAGGAAAGGTCAAAACTGGGCGGGGCTGACTATATGATACCCTACACCACTATGCGTATTGAGTAGAGCTCCCGTAACAAAAAAGTATATATATGCGGAATTTATGTAAAGTACCAATTCTGAACCTTTAGAGTAGCCACAATTTGGGAACTCTCTCGATTTTCAAACAATTTGACGGAGGTTTTCGGATCTCTAGTACCAAACAACATTGTTGTATAGTCTAACTTCGAATTATTTAAAAAAATATATTTATATACAAGGTGGTGCAAAAGTGATCCTTCTATCCGAAAATGTTATAAATTTTACGATTGGCCCCTAAGGTCTCAATCACAGCCAAAGAAACATCGGAATATCTGTCAAGTACATATGCATGTAAAAGGTGGCGAACAAGTAAACTTTGAATGTTTTTTTGGCTGTAATTAAGACCTTCTGCCAAAAAATTATGGCATTTTCGGAGGATTACTTTTGCACCACCTTAAAAATCTAAAAATCTATATTCAATTTGGGCTGATATAACGTATATGGCGAACAATAATCGTAAAGTCGTATGAAGATGCATATCGAAGGTATATAAAAATCTGAACCGATCTCGATAAAACTTGGCAGAGGTATTTTCGAACTGGAAATGTCATTTTTGTGAAGTGCATATTACGCATGTTAGGTACTTAAAACCCCAAATCGGATTAAAGATATACAAGGTGAGATAAAAAAAAAAAACTGCAACAAAGTCAAACGTCATAATTTTTACATTTTTTTTAATTTTATTGAATGAAAGCAAAAAATGTTGGGAATAGCATCAAATTTTAGAATAAGTTTAGATTTGTTTCGATTGGTCACCTTTGGTACGAATTATGGCCTTCAAACGGCGAAGGAAACCGTTACAAGCTGCCCGAATGTTGTTCTGCGGTATTTTGGCCCATTCCTGGCGAAGCGCTTTCTTGAGGAATTTTTGAGTGCCAACCTTGCTTTCCAAAATACTCCAGATACAATAGTCCAACGGATTGGTATTCGAAGATTTTGGTGGCCATCGTTCGCTGGAAATGATGTAAGGAACCTCATTTTGTCCCAATTCTGAGTCCTGTTGGAATGTCCAAGGTCTCAGTTAAAAAAAAAAAAAAAACAAATTCGGCAGTTCACCACATTCGGCTCTTTAGCTCTTTTGAGTCAATTTTCTTTCTGTTGCGGTGTAAGTTCTTCCTCTTTTTGGAATTTCAATGGCTTTACCCCGAGCTCATTTTTTAATATTCTCCGAATGGTATATTGCGATATATTCAGCTCACGTGCCATTTTTCGGCCACTGCGACGCGGGTTTCAATCAAGTCGCTTCTTTACTTGCCGAACCATTTCTGCTGATGTTTCAGTTTTCTTCCTTCCACTTCCTTGACGTCGGTCGAGCTACGGTACTAGTATCACGGTAACGAACGATGGCACGAGACACAAAAGATTTATTTACATTTAAATGCTGGTGTGCTCTAACGATAACCACTTGTGGTTTTCCAGCCAAATATAAAGAAATCAAACTATCACGCTTGAGTTCCATCACGAATAACTTTTTTTTCTGGAAAATTCTCACCAAAATTCTATTGTACGCTTGTAAATAATATAATGAGCTGTCACTATATTAATTTGAACGGCTGTCGGACGAGTGGCTTAGAAATGACAGCAGTCTGAAGTTGGTTGCAGTTTTCTCATCTCACCCTGTATACATACACAAACATATGTATTCTTGTCAGCATAAAATTATATGTCGATTAAGCGATGTCCGTCTGTGAAAATCACTCTAGCTTCTGTATGTGACACCTATAGATTACAGATTTTGTGCAATTTTAGCCAACTTAGATTTCTATATCGTTTCTCTTGTAATGAATAATAAGATACATTTCACAATATTATAATTGTGATCACTATTTTTCTTAATATTCGTTTGCATTTAATTTGATTTTTTGGCGCAAATATAAGAACGCACGAAATTATCGATTATTTAAGTAATGTATTCTCACTTTACCCACTGGGCAGTTTACAAATCTCTTTCTCTCTGTTGTGTGATTTTTGCTACTCTTGCTCTTTCCACATATGGGCTAGTGACAACGGCAAGGTAGATCTAACAGGTAACCGCATCGGCGAATTGCTACAACCAAGGTAGATCTAACAAGTAACCGCATCGGCGAATTGCTACAACAAAGCAACTTTTGTGGTCCCCTCAAATGTCAAAATTGGCATCTAAGGCGAAAAACATAGATTCGCCATGACATTTAAAGGTTGCGGCAAATTTGTTTCAACCAATCAGAAACGAGGTGTTTGTTTACATTTTATTTTGTGTGCCTCTCGTCGTAAACGAACGTCGCAATAAAAGTTTTTATTGTAAAACAAATAAGAGTAAAATAAGTATTAATTGTAGTATTGCGATATTTTTTAAGCCAAGAAACTTATAATGACTATATTTTACTGGTTTAAACCGAAAGTTTTCGGGAACTGCAAATGACAAGAGTCGAATTCTTGCACTACTTCCCGTGATGTGCTTTGGGAATCTTAGATGTTGAGGCTAACTTAATTCTTAAAGCTGCACTCCATTCTAACCTCCTTCCTTCATGTTCTTTTAATTTTTTACTGTTTTCACTCTTAATTTACTCTTAAATTATTTGAAATATTATAAAAAGGTACTTTAAGGGAAGACAACATAAACAAATTTGTTGTTGAATTCATTTAGGGCGAATTCTTCATTACAACAATTTGTTTTGACAATTAATGGTGCCGTCAGCTGGGCTGATGCGATTACCTAGTACATCTACCTTGGACAACGGTATTGCTAACCAACACCGGGTTTCACACAATTAGCATAACAACTGAAAGAGAATGTCAAAGGGAAGAAGAATAACAAGCAACAGTATTTATGTGGGGTATGTTCAGTGCCGTTTCTCTCTTAAGCATATTATATCTCTGTGATCTTCTGAAAAAAATTTAATTTAATTAATCAAATTTTTTAATTATTAGTAACACAATCTTGTTCTTAAGAACTTCCCATTGCAAAAATTTAAAGTGTCTTCCTTTCAAATAGTTATAACATTTTATATTTTCTTTACACGCCAATTGAGCAGCTTGCGAATTTAATGATGCACACAAAGTCTTGCAACAGGATTACACTTATTTATGTGTATACATGCATGTATGAGCAAAAAGAATCAAACAATCAGTTCATAGCCAAGCATAATGCACCAAACTATTTTAGTCTGGACATGTGATCCGCCATAAAATCCAACCAAGACTACAACATATCATGACTCTGATAAGTATTTCAATAGGGGGACAAGAAGACATACACCCAAGGAACAATGCTCAGAACACCAAGCTGTAAAAATGTAAAGGAATTCAATAACACATACACACACATCCTTATAAATGCATGTTAGCATCGTAAAATGCATTTATGTAAGTGCAGCCGAACATGATAACATATCAGACAACAAACGAAGATACATAAACATGGATCCACAATGTGTCTAGGTCCTGCGGAATGAACAAGTTTTGAGGGGAAAAGAGTTTGCAACAACAAAAGCAGTAAAAATCTCAGAATTATTATTGTTCGTCTTTTGATGAAGAAAAGACAAACGAATTTTATTCGGACAAATGGCAAAAGCACATTAAACCAAGACCAAGAAAGAAAAAAGACTGATTGTCAAGATTTCCTTTGACGACCGGTCTTATGTGTGCCAATGTAATTTTCTCTTGTTAAGTCCTTTTGTCTCTGTGTGTGTGTATGTGTATGTGTGAAATATGACTTAAGTTTATTTGTTTACTATCCATCATCAATAAGTCGCCTGGTTACATGAAAATATTTTTGATAATACAATGATTTAATGGATGATTTGATTGAGCGAGTTTTTTTTTTATTATTTCAGAAGAAAATTGGGAAATCCAAAAGGAAAAAACAAGTAAAAAAGCAGTAAGCTCGGCCGGACCAAACTTGAATACCCTTCATCATTTGGAATAAATTTGGAAATTTTCAAAAAAAAAAAAAAAAAAAAATTACATCCTTTAAAAATTCTGTTAAAATCTTAAAAATACCAAAAATAGCCATTATATTGGGGTCTATACGAAGACGGGGACCTGTATAGGCATCTTCTGTCATATGCCATTAAAATATTCAAATACGAAACTTAAAAAAAGAAAATCCGATGAATAATGTAGCTAAAATCATCAAAATATCGAATATAGGGAAGTACTGATATATGAGGCCTATACATAGACCACGACCGGCACAGAAAAATTTCAGTCATAGACTGTAGTTCCCTTTACGAACTCTAATTACGAAATGTGAAAAACTCCGGTGAAAAAAATGTTGCTAAAATCATGAAAATACCGAATATTGGGAGGTACCGTAGTACGAAGACGTGGGCCTGCATACGCAAATTTTGTCATATTCTGTAGTACCCATTACGAACTCTAAATACGACATATGACACAACTCCGGTGAAAAATGTCGCTAAAATCATCAAAATACCGAATACCTGCATACGCAATTTTTTGTCATAGGCTGTAGTACCCATTACGAACTCTAAATACGAAATTTGAAACAACTCCGGCGAATAATGTCACTAAAATCGCCAAAATATCGAATATCGGGGAGTACCGTAGTATGGAGGCTATACGAAATCGTGGGCCTACATACACAATTTTTTGTCATAGGCTGTAGTACCCATTACGAATTCTAAATACGAAATATGAAACAACTCCGGCGAATAATGTCACTAAAATCGCCAAAATATCGAATATCGGGGGGTACCGTCGTATGTGGGCTATACGATATTGTGGACCTATATAGACATTTCTCTTTCAGGGGGTAAATAGCTTGGAAAGAAACTTCTAGTAAGAGTTGTAGACAATTCCACTGAAAAATGTAGCTAAAATCATAAAAATACCAAAAGTAGGGAGGTACCTTTATTCGGGGGATATACGATATCGTTGACCTATATAGACAAAACCAGGTGGTAAAGTACTCAGAAGGAATCCCTTGTGTGGATTTTCAGATAATTTCATTGGAAAATGTGGCTAAAATCTTCAAAATATCGAATATCGGGGGTACCGTTGTACGGGGGCTATACGATATCGTAGACTTATATAGACATTTATCTTTCAGAGGGTAAATAGCTTGGAAAGAAACTTTTAGTATGGAGTTGTAGACAATTCCATTGAAAAATGTGGCTAAAATCATCAAAATACCGAATATGTGGGGGGTACCGTTGTATGGGGGCTATACGAAATCGTGGACTTATATTAACAATTCTCTTCCAGAGGGTAATGTGCTCAGAAAGAACTCCTTGTGTAAATTTTCTGACAATTTTATTGAAAAATGTGGCTAAAATCATCAAAATACCGAATATCGGAGGGTACCGTTGTATGGGGGCTATACGATATCGTGGACCTATGTGAGCAATTATCTTTCAGAGGGTAAAATACTCAAAAGGAACTCTTCGTGTTTATTTTTCAGACAATTTTATTAAAAAATGTGGCTAAAATCATCAAAATACCGAATATCGGAGGGTACCTTTGTATGGGGGCTATACCATATCGTGGACCTATATAAACAATTCTCTTTCAGAGGGTAAAGTACTCAGAATGAACTCCTTGTGTGAATTTTCAGAAAAGTCCATTGGAAAATGTGGCTAAAATCATGAAAATACCGAATATCGGGGGGTACCGTTGTATGGGGGATATACGATATCTTGGACCGATATAGCCCATCTTCGAGCCTGAGCAGCCTGCAGATAAAAGACTGATCTGTGCAAAATTTTAGCTTTCTTTCTTTAATGGTTTTGACTGTAGCGTTAGTACAACAGATGGACGGTCGGACAGGGCTAAATCGTCTTGGAATTTTACGCTGATCAAGAATATATATACCTTGTTATGTCTAAAATGATTATTTCGATGAGTCACAAACGGAATGACGATCTTAATATATCCTCAATACTATGCATGGAGGCTAACTGCCGTAGGACTAGTTGGTTTTCGTCAAGCGACGAAAGTCATAAAAGTCCTGCCCTCAACTTTCACCTAATATGAAATTCCTAACACACACACACACATATCGAAAAGTTTCCAGTCATGACTTAATTTATTGTCCCTCTACTATCTATCGTCCATGGGCGTAAAAGTTCAAATGTGACAACAAACAATAATAACACCAGCACTTTGGCCGGACACATCCACTCTGGCGGTGTCTGCTTTCATCGTAATGACCATTAATCTTGACTTTGGCTATTTTATCTCTAAATCAGGGCAAAATTGAAAATAAATCAAGTCCAAAAAAACAGAGAGAGAGAGAAACAAAAAATAAATTTAATTTCGTAATTTTCTCAATATCAGCCAAACAGATGTCAAAATAAATTTCTGGACCCAAAAGTGGCCAATGTCTGTCTGTCTGTCTGCCTGTCTAATAAAAAGAAATCTATGAGCCTAAATTATGATTTCTTTTTATTGTCGACACTTAATATTCATTACAGAGTCAAGTACTTGGTAATGTTCGAAGTAAATTGTCTCTCACTCTCTCTCTCTCTCTTTCTCTTTTCGCCGCCTAACAAGGCCATCTAACAATAAATAAAACAATTGACATTTTCTAAGTGGTCCAGAGGACAGTTTGTTCAATTTTATGGAGAAAAATGTCCATCAGACAATATGTTTTAATTAAAAATTTTATGAAGTTAATATTTTATTGGACGCAATTGATAATTCACTCAGTTGAAAGTGAGTTATTACAGGGGATGTTTAAGAGATGAGTGGCAGAGAGAGAGAGGGAGAGAGTTTTGTATAGTAGACAAAGGGAGAAGGTATAAAGTTATAAAAATAAGTAATTTATCGATTAGGAGAGTCACTAAACTATTAAAAAAGCAGTAAGTTCGGCCGAGCTGAAACTCGAATACTCTCCACCATTTGGAAAGAATTTGGAAATTTTCAAAAATATAAAATTCGTTAAAAATTCAATTAAAATGTTAAAAATACCAAATATAGCCCTTATATTGGGGTCTATACGAAGACGTAAAAAAAATCCTGTACATAATGTAGCAACAATGGTCAAAATACCGAATATCGGGAGGTACTGTTATATAGGGCCTATACGAAGACTTGTACCTACATCGACAATTTTCTGGCATACACTGTAGTTTCCCATTACGAACTCTAAATACGAAATTTTGAACAACTCCCGTAATTAATGTCGCTAAAATCATCAAAATAACGAATATTGGGAGGTACCGTAGTATGAAGGCTATGCGAAGAAGTGGGCCTGCATACGCAATTTTTTATCATAGCCTGTAGTACGCATTACGAATTCTAAATACGAAATTTGAAACAACTCCAGTGAATAATGTCGAATATCGGGGGGTACCGTTGTATGTGGGCTATACGATATTGTGGACCTATATAGACACTTCTCTTGAAGGGGTAAAGTGCTTGGAAAGAACTTCTAGTATGGATTTTTAGACCATTCCATTGAAAAATATAGCCAAAAGCATCAAAATATAGAGAGGTACCGTTATATGGGGGATATACCATATCGTGGACCTATATAGACAATTATTTTTAGGTGGTAAAGTAGTCACGAATAACTCCTTTTGTAGATTTTCGGACAATTCCATTAACAAATATGATTAAAATCATCAAAATACCGAATATCGAGGGTACCGTTACAAGGGGGCTATACGATATCGTGGACCGTTGCAAACGGAATGACGAACTTAATATACCCTCCATACCATACTTGTTTCTAGGAAAAATGCAGTCAGCCATTGTTCGCTCTAAATGAAGCGAGGAACCTCATTTTGTCACCATTCTTGGGTGGCGCGTGCTGAGTGCGATGGTGCTGAGTCCTGTTGGAATGTCCAAGGTCTGCGGCCAAAATGTTTGCGTGCCCAAGGCTTTAATACACCCTCCAGAATATTTTCGCTATAATATTCGGCATTTATTCTGATGCCACGGTCGATTAATACGAGCGGAGAGCGACCATCGGTTGTTATGGCGGCCCACACCATCAGCATGGCCGGCGCTTGAGTTCTGGTGGCCAACCGAAGGTGCACATTTTCAGCTGACCTTTTTGGCAAGAAAACACGATCATTTTCTTTGTTTACAAACTGCTGGGCAACGAGTGTTTTCTCATCGAAGAGGAGAAAACAAAATTCGGCAGTTCACCACTTTCGGCCAAGCGAAGCAACTCTTTACTAATTTTGAGTCTATTTTCTTTCTGTGGCGGTGTAAGTTCTTGCACTTTTTGGAACTTCAGTGGCTTTACCCCGAGCTCATTTTTAATATTTGCCGATTTGGAATATGTCCAGCTCACGAGCCACGAGCCATTTTTCGGCCACTGCGATGCGGGTTTCGATCAAGTCGCTTCTTTTAATAACTTTTTTCTGGAAAATTCTGACCAAAATGCTTTTGTTCGCTTGTAAACAATATTATGAGCTGTCACTGAAATAATTGTAACAGGTGTCGGACGAGTGGCTTAGAAATGACAGCAGTCTGAAATTGGTTGCAGTTTTTTCATCACACCCTGTATATGGGAGTTATACCTATATCTGAACCTATTTTCACTGAATGTGATGTACTTTCTTCTAGACTGAGTTTGGTCGGATGTGCCAAAATGCAGATCATTTGGACGGATATTTGCCATTTGGTGTAAAATTAACCCGAAATCGGTTGAAGATATCTATGGGAGCTATATCTAAATTCTAACCAATTCTCACAAATTTCAAAAGGGGTTGTCCTTGGGCCAATCAAATATTTTTTGGAAAAGTTCATCTCAATCCGATAATAAATGCGACCTGCATTTTGTTAAAAAAAAAAAAAATACATGGACAGTCGGACGGACATGCATAAATCGACTCAGAATGTTATTCTATGCTAATCATCAAAAGGAACTATCTCGTTTCCTTTTGCCTGTTACAAACAAATGCACAAATAGATAATACCCTAACCAACATGTGGTGTAGGATATAAACAGTTTAAAGAGACAACGAGAGAGAGAGATACTCATACTTACATATCACGTATGTTTTTTAGACCCCAAAATGCCTTTGGATGGATGTGCTCTATCACATTTCCATTTAAATCCCTGAAAAGAGAGAAAAGTAATTAAATTAAATGAAATGTCCAAGAATATCTAAAAAAGCAAATATTTGTTACAATTAATAAAAATTGCATTTTATTATTTTGTATCAATTTCTTTTCTATTTTTAAATTTGCAATTCATTAACTAATACCCGGCAAAAAAACAACTAGACGTTATAAAATTATTGACATTTTACAGATTGTCTTTTTTTTGTCTTCTGACACTGACACTCTTGTCTTGTGTTGAAACACTAATAAAATGACGATATTTTATGTAAATTGCAAAACATAAATTATTCTCCTCTCCCTTGGCGGAGAGTGAGAGCCAGAATGTGGCGAAAAGTACAGCAACAAAATACCCTATGTTGTGATGGCATTTTATTAAAAAAAAAGTAAATAAATTGGTTCATTATTTGTCGTTCCATCTTTTTTTTTGAGAGAGAGAGAGTGTGTGTGTGTGTTTGTGTGAAACAATGACGGTCGATATGTTGCCACAATTTATTGAATTTAAGAGAACAAATTATCTTCTCTGGCATTGAATTTGTACTCCACGTTTTGTCTATAAATATGAAAATAATGAGCTCTACTCCTCGGAGATGAGAAGCCACTTTAACGTATCATTGACTTAAAATGTCATAAATTATATTCCTTATGTTCGAATAAGAAAATATGTTTACGTATTTTTTTATATTGAATGTGGATAGTAAGATGATCAATAGTCTGAAGCGCTGAAATATGTGTCGGCGGGGACGATTTTTTAAAGCTTTAAGTAGCTAAATGGTAGTCGGTTGACAAAGTTTGGTTAATTTTGATAACGAAAATCATTTGGGCGCCATTTGACCATTTCATTTGTCAAAATTCCTTTTGTGATTATTTAAATTCAGAATGAGTGTAACAAGTAGATTATATTTTGAGCTTGGACATTCTGCCCTAGGTACTTTTCAGAGGACATCAATGCCAACTTATTAAATTCGAATAATATGTATGCTATTTTCAACTTACACCCTGGGTTATATTGCTAGAGAGGGTAAAGTGTGCCTCAGAAAAATAACGGTTTTAGACCCTAGTCTCTTTGGACCAAATCCGAATAATCTTAACAAAAGTCAAAATATATTTGGCTGAGGGTATACAGGGTTAGATGAAAAAACTGCAACCAATTTCAGACTGCTGGCATTTCTAAGCCTCGTCGTCCGGCAGCTTTTAAAATTATTCCGGCGACAGCTCATTATATTGTTTACAAGCGTACAAAAGCATTTTCGTGAGAACTTGCCAGAAAAAAAGTTATTCGTGATGGAATTCAAGCGTGATAGAGATGTGATTTCTTTATATTTGGCTGGAAAACCACAAGTGGCTATCGTTAGGGCACTCCAGCATTTAACTGTGAAAAAATCTTTTGTGGCTCGTACCATTGCTCGTTACCGTGATGCTGGTAACATACCTTCACGTGAAGTAAGTCGACGGAAGAAAACAGCAACGTCAGCAAAAATGGTTCGAAAAGTAAAGAAGCGAGTTAATCGAAACCCGTGTCGCAGTGGCCGAAAAATGGCTCTTGGATCGTGAGCTGAAAATATCCCAATATTCCATTCGGCAAATATTGAAAAATGAGCTCCGGGTAAAGCAATTGAAAATCCAAAAAGTTCAGGAACTTACACCGTAGCAGAAAGAAACTAGACTCAAAAGAGCTAAAGAGTTGCTTCGCTTGATCGGAAGTGATGAACTGCTGAATTTGGGTTTCTCTCTCCTCCAGATGAGAAAACATTCGTTGTCCAGCAGATTGTAAACAGACAAAATGATCGTGTTTACTTTCCAAAAAGGTCAGCTGAAAATTTGGACCTTCGGTTGCCCACCATAACTCAAGCGCCGGCCATGGTGGAGATATGGGCCATCATAACAGCAGATGGACGCTCTCTGCTCGTATTAATCGACCGTGGCATCAGAATAAATGCCGAATATTATAGCGAAAATATTCTGGAGGGTGTATTTGAAGGCCATAATTCGTGCCAAAGGTGACCAATTCGAACAAATCTAAACTTATTCTAAAATTTGATGCTATTTTCGATTTTTTTTCCTTCATTCAAAAAGAAAGAAGGTCTTCTGGCTATAGAAGGGCTTCAGTATGTCGTCCAGCTGTAGAAGAGCTTTAGAAGGTCTTCTAGCTGCAGAAGAGCTTCAGAAGGTCTTCTGGCTATAGAAGAGCTTCAGAAGGTCTTCCGGCTATAGAAGAGCTTCAGAAGGTCTTCTGACTGTAGAAGAGCTTCAGAAGGTCTTCTGGCTGTAGAAGAGCTTCAGAATGTCTTCTGGCTGTAGAAGAGCCTCAGAAGGTTTTCTGGCTATAGAAGAGCTTCAGAAGGTCTTCTGGCTATAGAAGAGCTTCAGAAGGTCTTCCAGCTCTGAAAGAGCTTCAGAAGGTCTTCTGGCTATAGAAGAGCTTCAGAAGGTCTTCTGGCTGCAGAAGAGCTTCAGAAGGTTTTCTGGCTATAGAAGAGCTTCAGAAGGTCTTCTGGCTATAGAAGAGCTTCAGAAGGTCTTCTGGCTATAGAATAGCTTCAGAAGGTCTTCTGGCTATAGAATAGCTTCAGAAGGTCTTCTGGCTATAGAATAGCTTCAGAAGGTCTTCTAGCTATAGAAAAGCTTCAGAAGGTCTTCAGGCTATAGAAGAGCTGTAGACGGTCTTCTGGCTATAGAAGAGCTTCAGAAGGTCTTCTGGCTATAGAAGAGCTTCAGAAGGTCTTCTGGCTATAGAAGAGCTTCAGAAGGTCTTCTGGCTATAGAAGAGCTTCAGAAGGTCTTCTGGCTATAGAAGAGCTTCAGAAGGTCTTCTGGCTATAGAACAGCTTCAGAAGGTCTTCTGGCTATAGAAGAGCTTCAGAAGGTATTCTAGCTACAGGGAGCGACATTTCCAACGAAAATGTATAAACAAACTTACATACTTTCTCCTCTCTTCCTTCTTCCTTCTCTCTTTTTCTTACTCTCTCTCTATCTCTCTCTTTACCACTACTAATGCGGGAAAGATTTAGCATTTCAATACTTACAACAAATGCAAATTATCCAGTTGAGTAAAAGTTCTTTCGCCAATGTATGCAATTTTATTGAAATCCAGAAGACTTTCAAGGCAGTCAGACATCCCCAGTCAGCAGCCATTCAGTTATCATTTGGATGACATTATTGTTTTATGATAATTTCACAAAAATAGAAATATGAGAGAAAGAATGAATAAAAAATATGAAAAATATTTAAGAACCAATGCAACAGAAGACGTAACATTTCCAGTGAAATATGGAAAATAAATGGAAATGGAAATTCTTTTTTCGCTTACAATTCATAGAGTAACGGCATCCTTGGAAATATTTCACCATCCAATGTCAACAGGTTATCGCTGAGGGCCAACCATTCGAGGGTTTGTAGATTTGTCGACAACTCCCGGCTAGGTAACTTCCTCAGGCGGTTGGAACTTAAAAATAACCACAGAACAGAGGTAAGACCATAAAATGCACCATCCGCTATTGAACTTATGCTATTATAACGTATATCAAGTCTCTCCAGATTGGTGAGATTTTCGAAAACGCCCACCGGTATCAGTTGTATATTATTGTACTTTAGTTTTCTATTAAAAACATTTTGAATACAATTTTGAAAAATTAAAACAAATGGTTTTCGGTTTCTACTTACAATATTTGTAAATTTGTATTGGATGCAAATGCCCCCCTGTGTAGGGTTATATTATTATGAACTATTATTAGGGTTTCGACCTGGAAATGAAAAAAAACAAGGATTTGATAAGTTTTTACTATTATGATAAGATCTAACCTATAGAAGAGCTTCTGAAAGGTCTCCTGACCTTTAAAGAGCTTTTGAAGGTCTTCTAGCTATAGAAGAGCTTCAGAAAGGCCTCCTGGCTATAGAAAAACTTCAGAAGGTCTTCTAGCTATAGAAGAGCTTAAAAAGTCTTCCAGCTATAGAAGAGCTTCAGAAGGTCTTCTGGCCATAGAAGAGCTTCAGAAGGTCTTCTGGCCATAGAAGAGCTTCAGAAGGTCTTCTGGCCATAGAAGAGCTTCAGAAGGTCTTCTGGCCATAGAAGAGCTTCAGAAGGTCTTCTGGCCATAGAAGAGCTTCAGAAGGTCTTCTGGCCATAGAAGAGCTTCAGAAGGTCTTCTGGCCATAGAAGAGCCTCAGAAGGTCTTCTGGCAACAGAAGAGCTTCAGAAGGTCTTCTGGCCATAGAAGAGCTTCAGAAGGTCTTCTGGCCATAGAAAGCTTCAGAAGGTCTTCTGGCTATAGAAGAGCTTCAGAAGGTCTTGTGGCTATAGAAGAGCTTCAGAAGGTCTTTTGGCTATAGTAGAGCTTCAGATGCTCTTCTGGGTATAGAAGAGCTTCGGAAGGTCATCTGGTCGTAGAAGAGCTTCAGAAGGTCTTTTGGCTATAGTAGAGCTTCAGATGCTCTTCTGGGTATAGAAGAGCTCTAGATGCTCTTCTGGGCTATAGAAGAGCTCTAGATGCTCTTCTGGGCTGTAGAAGAGCTTCCGAAGGTCCTCTGGGTATAGAAGAGCTTCAGAAGGTCTTCTGGCTATAGAAGAGCTTCAGAAGGTCTTCTGGCCATAGAAGTGGCTATAGAAGAGCTCTTGTGGCTATAGAAGAGCTCTAGATGCTCTTCTGGCTATAGAAGAACTTCAGAAGGTCTTCTGAAGCTCTAGAAGGTCTTGTGGCTATAGAAGAGCTCTAGATGCTCTTCTGGCTATAGAAGAGCTCTAGATGCTCTTCTCGCTATAGAAGAGCTCTAGATGCTCTTCTCGCTATAGAAGAGCTCTAGCTGCTCTTCTCGCTATAGAAGAGCTCTAGCTGCTCTTCTAGGCTATAGAAGAGCTCTAGCTGCTCTTCTAGGCTATAGAAGAGCTCTAGCTGCTCTTCTAGGCTATAGAAGAGCTCTAGCTGCTCTTCTAGGCTATAGAAGAGCTCTAGCTGCTCTTCTAGGCTATAGAAGAGCTCTAGCTGCTCTTCTAGGCTATAGAAGAGCTCTAGCTGCTCTTCTAGGCTAAAGAAGAGCTCTAGCTGCTCTTCTAGGCTAAAGAAGAGCTCTAGCTGCTCTTCTAGGCTAAAGAAGAGCTCTAGCTGCTCTTCTAGGCTATAGAAGAGCTCTAGCTGCTCTTCTAGGCTATAGAAGAGCTCTAGCTGCTCTTCTAGGCTATAGAAGAGCTCGAGCTGCTCTTCTAGGCTATAGAAGAGCTCGAGCTGCTCTTCTAGGCTATAGAAGAGCTCGAGCTGCTCTTCTAGGCTATAGAAGAGCTCGAGCTGCTCTTCTAGGCTATAGAAGAGCTCTAGCTGCTCTTCTAGGCTTCTGCGGACTGGGATGTCATAAAACACACAATAAGGATGCGTAACATATCAGGATACCTGATCAATATTATCGATAGCTACCTGGAAAATAAAACTCTGTTGTATGATACAGAAGAGGGTATCAAGCACTATAAAATAACATCTGGGGTCCCTCAAGGTTCCATCTTGGGTCCCTTCCTGTGGAACCTCATGTATGATGGCTTGCTAAACATAATATTGCCAAAAGGCGCAAAAATAGTTGGGTATGCTGACGATATAGCTCTTATCGTCGACCAACCATCAACAGAACTAGTCGAAATTACAGCAAACGACAGTTTGTCAAGGATCTCAAGGTGGCTTGTATCTAAAAAGCTATCCCTTGCCCCCCATAAAACTGAGGCGATTCTCATAACTCGAAGGAGAAATTTTAATCTTCCAAAGCTATTAGTTGACGGATATGATATTAAAATAGAAAACTCACTAAAATATCTAGGAGTAATTCTCGACAATAGGTTGTCTTTTACACAACACGTCAAAACAGTATCTGAGAAAGCAGTTAGAACTGCAAACAAGCTAGTTAGAATAATGCCCAACATTAATGGCCCAAACCAACTAACCAGGAGATTAATTGCTTCTGTAGCGTACGCTCAAGTTACGTATGCCGCACCAATCCTAAGCGATGTCATAGCAAGAAGCAAGAATTTACGTGGGCACCTAGAAAAGGTGCACCGTTTGTGTGCATTACGAATTGCATCCGCTTATCGCACTACGTCCACAGCAGCGTTGGGTATCCTAGCTGGAGTGCCTCCTATTACTCTAACGTTAGACGAAAGGAGATACATATATGAAAAGAGAAAATTATTACCAATCGGATACACAAAAAGAGATGTGTCTCAAATAAAACGACAAGCCAGAGATATACTATTTGCACAGTGGCAATCTATATGGAATAACTGTGAAAAAGGTAGATGGACTTTCAAGATAATACCTCAATTGGAAAGGTGGATAAATAGAAAACATGGAGAACTAAATTTCTATTTAACTCAAGTTCTCAGTAGCCATGGAAACTTCGGTAGTTACCTATATCGCTTTCATTTAAAAAATGAAGCAACCTGTGAAATATGTCACGAAAGCGAAGACAACGTGGAACACACACTTTTCTGGTGCAAACGCTGGGAGAACGAAAGAAGCGTCTATAATATATCGACTCAATGGTCCGTTGAGGATCTAGTTAAAAACATGTTGGAAAGTAAGGAAAGATGGTCGCAGTGCTCAATGTTCATTGAAAAAGTATTGACCGAAAAGGTGAAGTACCTGAACAGATATGAATCGAACCCCTAATCACAATCGAATGGACGGGGGAATAGAAATAAGCTGAAAGCCGTATGATCGGTTCACGAACACCACCTCGAAGTAATGCGAAAGCGGTCCCGGGTGGTTGTTCCGGTGTAGGACCACTATTGGTAGTGCGCTATCATTACGTCCAAAAAAAAAAAAAAAAAAAGGCTATAGAAGAGCTCTAGCTGCTCTTCTAGGCTATAGAAGAGCTCTAGCTGCTCTTCTAGGCTATAGAAGAGCTCTAGCTGCTCTTCTAGGCTATAGAAGAGCTCTAGCTGCTCTTCTAGGCTATAGAAGAGCTCTAGAGGCTCTTCTCGCTATAGAAGAGCTCTAGAGGCTCTTCTAGGCTATAGAAGAGCTCTAGCTGCTCTTCTAGGCTATAGAAGAGCTCTAGCTGCTCTTTTAGGCTATAGAAGAGCTCTAGCTGCTCTCCTGGCTATGGAAGACCTCTAGATTCTCTTTTAGCTCCAAAGGAGTATCAGGAGGTCTTCTTGATGCGGAAGAGCTTCAGGAGGTCTGAAGAACCTTCTCTTATATGAAGAGAATAACTTTTGAAGCTTTTCTATAGTTTTTTTTTTTAATTTAAAAAACTTACCTCTTCACTTATTTGCGGAATGCGCGTTAAGGATGCCTTAACGTTACAGTAAAGTTTAGTTTTACTGCAGATACATTTTTTGGGATATGTTGAGATTTCTGAAATGGAACACAAACAGAAAAAATTACCTTTCTCAAAACTGTTATCATGGGACAATTCTTAAAATTATTTGAAGTCCAGGTTGAGTCAAAGGCATGCATAAATTTGTCACTCCTTGTCTACTTTCATTTTCTTCTTTAATGGACCACAAATGTCCTTTTACTTCAAGCATTAATACTAATTATTGCCAACCTCACGTATAAGTAATGACAAAACGTATACGCCAGCGGTTACTAACCTCAGAATATTTCCAACCTACACAAAACTTTAAAATACTGGGTCATACTCCTTTCTTGTTCTGTTTTTTATTCTCTTTCAGACTTAAATAAGAATTAAAAGTCATAATAAAATAAAGAGGAATACTAAAAGAAATCTACAGAGAAAGAACTATGTGGCTGGAAAATAGTCAAGGAATTTAGGCTGGCCACAAACTATTCTCCCCCCCCCACACTTACTTACCACAAATGGTTGTGATATTAAGACGTTGCTGGGCCTTGTTGTATTTTGCCAGTTGTTGTCGTTGTTGTTGTTTTTGCTGTAGTTCATGTTGATATTTGTTGTCTGTTTCTTGGGTCTTGGTAAAATTTAAATCCTTGTGAATGAGTTCTATGTCCATTGACGAAGATGGCGTAGTCGTCGTCACATTTTCTCCCACATCCAAGGAGCCCACATTTTGTTGCAACTTCTGCCGCTGCCGTTCTATAATTTTACCGGTCATTTGTTTGCTGCCATAGACCATGCCGCACTCGACGGGATGTTCGTCGCTGCCATCGATACAGTTGGGATATTTGTCACATATCTGTCGTTGCGGCACACACAGCGTTCCATTGTCGCAGGCAAATGTGCCACTGGGACAGGGACCTAGAAAAAGTGGAGAGGAAAGAAAAATAGAAACATCAATAAATTGTTGAAATAAAATGTTGCGGCGACATATTTAACTAAATAATTTAAGAATCTGGGAAATTTCAAAAAGTAACCACCACCACCACCATTTCGACCATAAATTGTTGGGACATGCCATTTGGTGTGTCGAGCAGTTATCGAAGATTATTAACCAGTTAACACCATGTAAATTGTGGCTGTAAATGGAAGGATGATCCTAGAGTTTGTGGTAATTCAAATTGAAAATTTATTGGATAGGAAAAAAGATTATTTAACTTAAATCGATTATGTGAGAGAAATGAGAGCTAAAAGAGAAAAGCTCTCAGAGTAAGTCAGTGATAGATGTAACGATTTTTTTTTTTGTTAACATTTAAGGAGTTATGGCCATTTTAAAATATGCTATTTTTCCTCATTAATTATCTCAACACAAAACATAGCTAAAAACCCCGAAATGTCAATATTTAAGGAGTTATGGCCATTTTAAAATATGCTATTTTTCCTCATTAATTATCTCAACACAAAATATAGCTAAAAACCCCGAAGTGTCAATATTCAAGGAGTTATGGCCATTGTAAAATATGCCATTGTTCCTCATTAAATATCTGGTCACAAAACATAGCTAAAAACCCCGAAATGTCAATATTTAAGGAGTTATGGCCATTTTAAAATATGCTATTTTTCCTCATTAATTATCTCAACACAAAACATAGCTAAAAACCCCGAAATGTCAATATTTAAGGAGTTATGGCCATTTTAAAATATGCTATTTTTCCTCATTAATTATCTCAACAAAAAACATAGCTAAAAACCCCGATATGTCAATATTTAAGGAGTTATGGCCATTTTAAATTAAGCTATTTTTCCTCATTAAATATCTGATCACAAAACATAGCTAAAAACCCCGAAATGTCAATATTTAAGGAGTTATGGCCATTTTAAAATATGCTATTTTTCCTCATCAAATATCTGATCACAAAACATAGCTAAAAACCCCGAAATGTCAATATTTAAGGAGTTATGGCCATTTTAAAATATGCTATTTTTCCTCATTAATTATCTCAACAAAAAACATAGCTAAATACCCCGAAATGTCAATATTTAAGGAGTTATGGCCATTTTAAATTAAGCTATTTTTCCTCATTAAATATCTGATCACAAAACATAGCTAAAAACCCCGAAATGTCAATATTTAAGGAGTTATG
This sequence comes from Musca domestica, assembly GCF_030504385.1. Lineage (NCBI taxonomy): Eukaryota > Metazoa > Arthropoda > Insecta > Diptera > Muscidae > Musca > Musca domestica. The sequence goes on along the minus strand of NW_026712272.1, from coordinate 10,216,453 downwards.
GCCATTTTAAAATATGCTATTTTTCCTCATCAAATATCTGATCACAAAACATAGCTAAAAACCCCGAAATGTCAATATTTAAGGAGTTATGGCCATTTTAAAATATGCTAACTTTCCTCATTAATTATCTCAACACAAAACATAGCTAAAAACCCCGAAATGTCAATATTTAAGGAGTTATGGCCATTTTAAAATATGCTATTTTTCCTCATTAATTATCTCAACACAAAACATAGCTAAAAACCCCGAAATGTCAATATTTAAGGAGTTATGGCCATTTTAAATTAAGCTATTTTTCCTCATCAAATATCTGATCACAAAACATAGCTAAAAACCCCGAAATGTCAATATTTAAGGAGTTATGGCCATTTTAAATTAAGCTATTTTTCCTCATTAAATATCTGATCACAAAACATAGCTAAAAACCCCGAAATGTCAATATTTAAGGAGTTATGGCCATTTTAAAATATGCTATTTTTCCTCATTAATTATCTAAACACAAAACATAGCTAAAAACCCCGAAATGTCAATATTTAAGGAGTTATGGCCATTTTAAAATATGCTATTTTTCCTCATTAATTATCTCAACACAAAACATAGCTAAAAACCCCGAAATGTCAATATTTAAGGAGTTATGGCCATTTTAAATTAAGCTATTTTTCCTCATTAAATATCTGATCACAAAACATAGCTAAAAACCCCGAAATGTCAATATTTAAGGAGTTATGGCCATTTTAAAATATGCTATTTTTCCTCATTAATTATCTCAACACAAAACATAGCTAAAAACCCCGAAATGTCAATATTTAAGGAGTTATGGCCATTTTAAAATATGCTATTTTTCCTCATTAATTATCTCAACAAAAAACATAGCTAAAAACCCCGAAATGTCAATATTTAAGGAGTTATGGCCATTTTAAATTAAGCTATTTTTCCTCATTAAATATCTGATCACAAAACATAGCTAAAAACCCCGAAATGTCAATATTTAAGGAGTTATGGCCATTTTAAAATATGCTATTTTTCCTCATCAAATATCTGATCACAAAACATAGCTAAAAACCCCGAAATGTCAATATTTAAGGAGTTATGGCCATTTTAAAATATGCTATTTTTCCTCATTAATTATCTCAACACAAAACATAGCTAAAAACCCCGAAATGTCAATATTTAAGGAGTTATGGCCATTTTAAAATATGCTATTTTTCCTCATTAATTATCTCAACACAAAACATAGCTAAAAACCCCGAAATGTCAATATTTAAGGAGTTATGGCCATTTTAAATTAAGCTATTTTTCCTCATTAAATATCTGATCACAAAACATAGCTAAAAACCCCGAAATGTCAATATTTAAGGAGTTATGGCCATTTTAAAATATGCTATTTTTCCTCATCAAATATCTGATCACAAAACATAGCTAAAAACCCCGAAATGTCAATATTTAAGGAGTTATGGCCATTTTAAAATATGCTATTTTTCCTCATTAATTATCTCAACACAAAACATAGCTAAAAACCCCGAAATGTCAATATTTAAGGAGTTATGGCCATTTTAAATTAAGCTATTTTTCCTCATTAAATATCTGATCACAAAACATAGCTAAAAACCCCGAAATGTCAATATTTAAGGAGTTATGGCCATTTTAAAATATGCTATTTTTCCTCATCAAATATCTGATCACAAAACATAGCTAAAAACCCCGAAATGTCAATATTTAAGGAGTTATGGCCATTTTAAAATATGCTAATTTTCCTCATTAATTATCTCAACACAAAACATAGCTAAAAACCCCGAAATGTCAATATTTAAGGAGTTATGGCCATTTTAAAATATGCTATTTTTCCTCATTAATTATCTCAACACAAAACATAGCTAAAAACCCCGAAATGTCAATATTTAAGGAGTTATGGCCATTTTAAAATATGCTATTTTTCCTCATTAATTATCTCAACACAAAACATAGCTAAAAACCCCGAAATGTCAATATTTAAGGAGTTATGGCCATTTTAAATTAAGCTATTTTTCCTCATTAAATATCTGATCACAAAACATAGCTAAAAACCCCGAAATGTCAATATTTAAGGAGTTATGGCCATTTTAAAATATGCTATTTTTCCTCATTAATTATCTCAACACAAAACATAGCTAAAAACCCCGAAATGTCAATATTTAAGGAGTTATGGCCATTTTAAATTAAGCTATTTTTCCTCATTAAATATCTGATCACAAAACATAGCTAAAAACCCCGAAATGTCAATATTTAAGGAGTTATGGCCATTTTAAAATATGCTATTTTTCCTCATTAATTATCTAAACACAAAACATAGCTAAAAACCCCGAAATGTCAATATTTAAGGAGTTATGGCCATTTTAAAATATGCTATTTTTCCTCATTAATTATCTCAACACAAAACATAGCTAAAAACCCCGAAATGTCAATATTTAAGGAGTTATGGCCATTTTAAATTAAGCTATTTTTCCTCATTAAATATCTGATCACAAAACATAGCTAAAAACCCCGAAATGTCAATATTTAAGGAGTTATGGCCATTTTAAAATATGCTATTTTTCCTCATTAATTATCTCAACACAAAACATAGCTAAAAACCCCGAAATGTCAATATTTAAGGAGTTATGGCCATTTTAAAATATGCTATTTTTCCTCATTAATTATCTCAACAAAAAACATAGCTAAAAACCCCGAAATGTCAATATTTAAGGAGTTATGGCCATTTTAAATTAAGCTATTTTTCCTCATTAAATATCTGATCACAAAACATAGCTAAAAACCCCGAAATGTCAATATTTAAGGAGTTATGGCCATTTTAAAATATGCTATTTTTCCTCATCAAATATCTGATCACAAAACATAGCTAAAAACACCGAAATGTCAATATTTAAGGAGTTATGGCCATTTTAAAATATGCTATTTTTCCTCATTAATTATCTCAACACAAAACATAGCTAAAAACCCCGAAATGTCAATATTTAAGGAGTTATGGCCATTTTAAAATATGCTATTTTTCCTCATTAATTATCTCAACACAAAACATAGCTAAAAACCCCGAAATGTCAATATTTAAGGAGTTATGGCCATTTTAAATTAAGCTATTTTTCCTCATTAAATATCTGATCACAAAACATAGCTAAAAACCCCGAAATGTCAATATTTAAGGAGTTATGGCCATTTTAAAATATGCTATTTTTCCTCATTAATTATCTCAACACAAAACATAGCTAAAAACCCCGAAATGTCAATATTTAAGGAGTTATGGCCATTTTAAAATATGCTATTTTTCCTCATTAATTATCTCAACACAAAACATAGCTAAAAACCCCGAAATGTCAATATTTAAGGAGTTATGGCCATTTTAAATTAAGCTATTTTTCCTCATTAAATATCTGATCACAAAACATAGCTAAAAACCCCGAAATGTCAATATTTAAGGAGTTATGGCCATTTTAAATTAAGCTATTTTTCCTCATTAAATATCTGATCACAAAACATAGCTAAAAACCCCGAAATGTCAATATTTAAGGAGTTATGGCCATTTTAAAATATGCTATTTTTCCTCATTAATTATCTCAACACAAAACATAGCTAAAAACCCCGAAATGTCAATATTTAAGGAGTTATGGCCATTTTAAATTAAGCTATTTTTCCTCATTAAATATCTGATCACAAAACATAGCTAAAAACCCCGAAATGTCAATATTTAAGGAGTTATGGCCATTTTAAAATATGCTATTTTTCCTCATCAAATATCTGATCACAAAACATAGCTAAAAACCCCGAAATGTCAATATTTAAGGAGTTATGGCCATTTTAAAATATGCTATTTTTCCTCATTAATTATCTCAACACAAAACATAGCTAAAAACCCCGAAATGTCAATATTTAAGGAGTTATGGCCATTTTAAATTAAGCTATTTTTCCTCATTAAATATCTGATCACAAAACATAGCTAAAAACCCCGAAATGTCAATATTTAAGGAGTTATGGCCATTTTAAAATATGCTATTTTTCCTCATCAAATATCTGATCACAAAACATAGCTAAAAACCCCGAAATGTCAATATTTAAGGAGTTATGGCCATTTTAAAATATGCTATTTTTCCTCATTAATTATCTCAACACAAAACATAGCTAAAAACCCCGAAATGTCAATATTTAAGGAGTTATGGCCATTTTAAAATATGCTATTTTTCCTCATTAATTATCTCAACACAAAACATAGCTAAAAACCCCGAAATGTCAATATTTAAGGAGTTATGGCCATTTTAAATTAAGCTATTTTTCCTCATTAAATATCTGATCACAAAACATAGCTAAAAACCCCGAAATGTCAATATTTAAGGAGTTATGGCCATTTTAAAATATGCTATTTTTCCTCATTAATTATCTCAACACAAAACATAGCTAAAAACCCCGAAATGTCAATATTTAAGGAGTTATGGCCATTTTAAAATATGCTATTTTTCCTCATTAATTATCTCAACACAAAACATAGCTAAAAACCCCGAAATGTCAATATTTAAGGAGTTATGGCCATTTTAAATTAAGCTATTTTTCCTCATTAAATATCTGATCACAAAACATAGCTAAAAACCCCGAAATGTCAATATTTAAGGAGTTATGGCCATTTTAAAATATCCAACTTTTCCTCATTAATTACCTCAACACAAAACATAGCTAAAAAACCCGAAATGTCAATATTTAAGGAGTTATGGCCATTTTAAAATATCCAACTTTTCCTCATTAATTACCTAAACACAAAACATAGCTAAATACCCCGAAATGTCAATATTTAAGGAGTTATGGCCATTTTAAAATATGCTATTTTTCCTCATTAATTATCTCAACACAAAACATAGCTAAAAACCCCGAAATGTCAATATTTAAGGAGTTATGGCCATTTTAAAATATGCTATTTTTCCTCATTAATTATCTCAACACAAAACATAGCTAAAAACCCCGAAATGTCAATATTTAAGGAGTTATGGCCATTTTAAAATATCCAACTTTTCCTCATTAATTACCTAAACACAAAACATAGCTAAATACCCCGAAATGTCAATATTTAAGGAGTTATGGCCATTTTAAAATATGCTATTTTTCCTCATTAATTATCTCAACACAAAACATAGCTAAAAACCCCGAAATGTCAATATTTAAGGAGTTATGGCCATTTTAAAATATGCTATTTTTCCTCATTAAATATCTGATCACAAAACATAGCTAAAAACCCCGAAATGTCAATATTTAAGGAGTTATGGCCATTTTAAAATATCCAACTTTTCCTCATTAATTACCTAAACACAAAACATAGCTAAATACCCCGAAATGTCAATATTTAAGGAGTTATGGCCATTTTAAAATATGCTATTTTTCCTCATTAATTATCTCAACACAAAACATAGCTAAAAACCCCGAAATGTCAATATTTAAGGAGTTATGGCCATTTTAAAATATGCTATTTTTCCTCATTAATTATCTCAACACAAAACATAGCTAAAAACCCCGAAATGTCAATATTTAAGGAGTTATGGCCATTTTAAAATATGCTATTTTTCCTGATTAATTATCTCAACACAAAACATAGCTAAAAACCCCGAAATGTCAATATTTAAGGAGTTATGGCCATTTTAAAATATGCTATTTTTCCTCATTAATTATCTCAACACAAAACATAGCTAAAAACCCCGAAATGTCAATATTTAAGGAGTTATGGCCATTTTAAAATATGCTATTTTTCCTCATCAAATATCTGATCACAAAACATAGCTAAAAACCCCGAAATGTCAATATTTAAGGAGTTATGGCCATTTTAAAATATGCTATTTTTCCTCATTAATTATCTCAACACAAAACATAGCTAAAAACCCCGAAATGTCAATATTTAAGGAGTTATGGCCATTTTAAAATATGCTATTTTTCCTCATTAATTATCTAAACACAAAACATAGCTAAAAACCCCGAAATGTCAATATTTAAGGAGTTATGGCCATTTTAAAATATGCTATTTTTCCTCATTAATTATCTCAACACAAAACATAGCTAAAAACCCCGAAATGTCAATATTTAAGGAGTTATGGCCATTTTAAATTAAGCTATTTTTCCTCATTAAATATCTGATCACAAAACATAGCTAAAAACCCCGAAATGTCAATATTTAAGGAGTTATGGCCATTTTAAAATATGCTATTTTTCCTCATCAAATATCTGATCACAAAACATAGCTAAAAACCCCGAAATGTCAATATTTAAGGAGTTATGGCCATTTTAAATTAAGCTATTTTTCCTCATTAAATATCTGATCACAAAACATAGCTAAAAACCCCGAAATGTCAATATTTAAGGAGTTATGGCCATTTTAAAATATGCTATTTTTCCTCATTAATTATCTAAACACAAAACATAGCTAAAAACCCCGAAATGTCAATATTTAAGGAGTTATGGCCATTTTAAATTATGCTATTTTTCCTCATTAATTATCTCAACACAAAACATAGCTAAAAACCCCGAAATGTCAATATTTAAGGAGTTATGGCCATTTTAAATTAAGCTATTTTTCCTCATTAAATATCTGATCACAAAACATAGCTAAAAACCCCGAAATGTCAATATTTAAGGAGTTATGGCCATTTTAAAATATGCTATTTTTCCTCATCAAATATCTGATCACAAAACATAGCTAAAAACCCCGAAATGTCAATATTTAAGGAGTTATGGCCATTTTAAATTAAGCTATTTTTCCTCATTAAATATCTGATCACAAAACATAGCTAAAAACCCCGAAATGTCAATATTTAAGGAGTTATGGCCATTTTAAAATATGCTATTTTTCCTCATTAATTATCTAAACACAAAACATAGCTAAAAACCCCGAAATGTCAATATTTAAGGAGTTATGGCCATTTTAAATTATGCTATTTTTCCTCATTAATTATCTCAACACAAAACATAGCTAAAAACCCCGAAATGTCAATATTTAAGGAGTTATGGCCATTTTAAATTAAGCTATTTTTCCTCATTAAATATCTGATCACAAAACATAGCTAAAAACCCCGAAATGTCAATATTTAAGGAGTTATGGCCATTTTAAAATATGCTATTTTTCCTCATCAAATATCTGATCACAAAACATAGCTAAAAACCCCGAAATGTCAATATTTAAGGAGTTATGGCCATTTTAAATTAAGCTATTTTTCCTCATTAAATATCTGATCACAAAACATAGCTAAAAACCCCGAAATGTCAATATTTAAGGAGTTATGGCCATTTTAAAATATGCTATTTTTCCTCATTAATTATCTAAACACAAAACATAGCTAAAAACCCCGAAATGTCAATATTTAAGGAGTTATGGCCATTTTAAATTATGCTATTTTTCCTCATTAATTATCTCAACACAAAACATAGCTAAAAACCCCGAAATGTCAATATTTAAGGAGTTATGGCCATTTTAAATTAAGCTATTTTTCCTCATTAAATATCTGATCACAAAACATAGCTAAAAACCCCGAAATGTCAATATTTAAGGAGTTATGGCCATTTTAAAATATGCTATTTTTCCTCATCAAATATCTGATCACAAAACATAGCTAAAAACCCCGAAATGTCAATATTTAAGGAGTTATGGCCATTTTAAATTAAGCTATTTTTCCTCATTAAATATCTGATCACAAAACATAGCTAAAAACCCCGAAATGTCAATATTTAAGGAGTTATGGCCATTTTAAAATATGCTATTTTTCCTCATCAAATATCTGATCACAAAACATAGCTAAAAACCCCGAAATGTCAATATTTAAGGAGTTATGGCCATTTTAAAATATGCTATTTTTCCTCATTAATTATCTAAACACAAAACATAGCTAAAAACCCCGAAATGTCAATATTTAAGGAGTTATGGCCATTTTAAATTATGCTATTTTTCCTCATTAATTATCTCAACACAAAACATAGCTAAAAACCCCGAAATGTCAATATTTAAGGAGTTATGGCCATTTTAAATTAAGCTATTTTTCCTCATTAAATATCTGATCACAAAACATAGCTAAAAACCCCGAAATGTCAATATTTAAGGAGTTATGGCCATTTTAAAATATGCTATTTTTCCTCATTAATTATCTCATCGTAAAACATAGCTAAAAACCCCGAAATGTCAATATTTAAGGAGTTATGGCCATTTTAAAATAAGCCATTTTTCCTCATCAAATATCTGATCACAAAACATAGCTAAAACCCCGAAATGTCAATATTTAAGGAGTTATGGCCATTTTAAAATATGCTATTTTTCCTCATTAATTATCTCAACACAAAACATAGCTAAAAACCCCGAAATGTCAATATTTAAGGAGTTATGGACATTTTAAAATATGATATTTTTCCTCATTAAATATCTGATCACAAAACATAGCTAAAAACCCCGAAATGTCAATATTTAAGGAGTTATGGCCATTTTAAAATATGCTATTTTTCCTCATTAATTATCTCAACACAAAACATAGCTAAAAACCCCGAAATGTCAATATTTAAGGAGTTATGGCCATTTTAAAATATGCTATTTTTCCTCATTAATTATCTCAACACAAAACATAGCTAAAAACCCCGAAATGTCAATATTTATGGAGTTATGGCCATTTTAAAATATGCTATTTTTCCTCATTAATTATCTCAACACAAAACATAGCTAAAAACCCCGAAATGTCAATATTTAAGGAGTTATGGCCATTTTAAAATATGCTATTTTTCCTCATTAAATATCTGATCACAAAACATAGCTAAAAACCCCGAAATGTCAATATTTAAGGAGTTATGGCCATTTTAAAATATGCTATTTTTCCTCATTAATTATCTCAACACAAAACATAGCTAAAAACCCCGAAATGTCAATATTTAAGGAGTTATGGCCATTTTAAAATATGCTATTTTTCCTCATTAAATATCTCAAAACAAAACATAGCTAAATACCCCGAAATGTCAATATTTAAGGAGTTATGGCCATTTTAAAACATGCTATTTTTCCTCATTAATTATCTCAACACAAAACATAGCTAAAAACCCCGAAATGTCAATATTTAAGGAGTTATGGCCATTTTAAAATAAGTTATTTTTCCTCCTTAAATATATGGTCATAAAACATGGCTAAGAACCCCGAAATGTCAATAATTAAGGAGTTATGGCCATTTTAAAATATGCTATTCTTCCTCATTAATTATCTCATCGTAAAAAATAGCTAAAAACCCCGAAATGTCAATATTTAAGGAGTTATGGTCATTTTAAAATTAGCCATATTTCCTCATTAATTATCTCACCACAAAACATAGCTAAAAACCCCGAAATGTCAATATTTAAGGAGTTATGGCCATTTTAAAATATGCTATTTTTCCTCCTTAAATATATGGTCATAAAACATGGCTAAGAACCCCGAAATGTCAATAATTAAGGAGTTATGGCCATTTTAAAATATGCTATTCTTCCTCATTAATTATCTCATCGTAAAAAATAGCTAAAAACCCCGAAATGTCAATATTTAAGGAGTTATGGTCATTTTAAAATTAGCCATTTTTCCTCATTAATTATCTCACCACAAAACATAGCTAAAAACCCCGAAATGTCAATATTTAAGGAGTTATGGCCATTTTGAAATATGCTATTTTTCCTCCTTAAATATATGGTCATAAAACATGGCTAAGAACCCCGAAATGTCAATAATTAAGGAGTTATGGCCATTTTAAAATATGCTATTATTCCTCATTAATTATCTCAACACAAAACATAGCTAAAAACCCCGAAATGTCAATATTTAATTAGTTATGGCCATTTTAAAATTTGCTATTTTTCCTCATTAATTATCTCAACACAAAACATAGCTAAAAACCCCGAAATGTCAATATTTAAGGAGTTATGGCCATTTTAAAATATTCTATTTTCCCGCATTAAATATCTGATCACAAAACATAGCTAAAACCCTAAAATGTCAGTATTCAGAGAATACTGAATACTACAAATACAAATAATGCCATTTTAGAAGTTTAATACAATTTTAAAACTTTTTGTTATCTTAAAATTCGAATTTCCAAAAACCCTTTTTTAAAGACAACTTATTAAAGTAGAAATTCATAAAATTCACTTTCCAAAGGCAAGAGTTTAATGAAGCGTTATTTCTTAATGACAGGGCTTAGAGGACCCTTACTTAACGATTGGAACTTAAGCGGAAATTCTAATAAACTGGCTTCCATAAAGCAAAAGGCTCCGCATATTTCTTTTTTGATAGAAAATATCTGTTAAAAATAGCTCTTTAAGTAAATTACCTTCTGTTCCGTATAAAGACCTCTTTCTTAAAGGAAAGAATCTGTAAGGCCCTCTTGACAATAAACAGTTAATTTGTAAACCTCTTTTCCTAAACATTTTTCTCTCTCCCTCTCTCTCGATTACTTTAAATGAAGGCAATCTCCATCAATAAATTGTGAAAAACTTGTATTTTCAAATTTTTATCTTTAATTAAATCTTCTATATCCCCCATAAAAAAAAACAAAATTCCAATAAATTTCATTTAATGTTCAAAATTGTTTAAACATTTTTTTTTTTTGGTCAAAACTTTAATAATGTCCCAAAATCTATCCAGCCGGAAGTCGTTGAGACGACCATTAATTTCCTTAAGTATCAAATATAGACCAATTTTCTCCATTGTATCCAAGAAACAAGTGGCCTTGAATTTATGAGGCTCTGAAGTGATGCTATTTACAAAAAAACCGCACTTAATAGGGGGTGGTGGGGAGAGGAGATAATTCTCTCCCATAATTCCAATTAGATTCCAATAGAGAAAATCAGTTAGTTGGAATGAAAGAGGCACGCAAATTATATTTTTATTATTGTTTATACACTTGTTTATTGGTTGGGTATTTGTGTGTATGTGTGAGTGGGTCTGTTTATTAATAGTTTATTATGGCGGCTATGACACCCACATCCACACACACACACTAACATAACTGTCCCTTCGTAGTGTTGAGACTACTAATACACTACTCTCATGAATGGTCCACAAAAAAACGTTATTTTTGATTCCAAACTCACTTCATAAATACATAAGAGAAATGTATGGAGAGAGAGGAGAGCAAAGGAGAAAGGAGTGTATAAACGTTGAAAACAAATAAATGAATGGACCACAGCTAGCCCATAACACGATTGCCACTTCAGCCAATTGTTAAGCAAGTGTTAGCCTTTTTCATTTGTATTCTCCGTTGTCGTGAGTGGCAAGCAAATGAAATCTTAATATGAAGAGATTATGGGAAAGAGCAAATGAAAGAGAGTGAGAGTGTGAGGGAGAGAGAGTGCCAGAAGTTGCTTGCCTTTGTGGTCTATTAAATTGCAATTTATGAACATTAGCCTTTGTTGTTGTTGCTCATTAACAATTGGCCTTTTGCTTAAGATTTGATAGGAGCCAGGACGAACTTCTTTCGTCGAAGAGGCCAACCAGTGTAGGCGACATTTATTTAGTAGTTTGTTCGTTTGTTTGTTTGTCAGCCTCTTTGGTAGTCTTGCGGCCATTTAATGTGGTAAATTATGCATGGCTGTTATCATCGTCATCATCATCATTGAGTTGGTTGGCTAGTCCGATGTTGAAAGTTCATTCTCCACATTTTTATGGCTAGCTGCTTAAGAAACTGCCAACTAAGTCATTATAGATTATCCTCTTAAATGTGGTGATAATTCCTAATGAGCTCCCAAAAACAAGAACCAAAAACACCTGGTATGATAACTTCTTTTTCATTTAATTTATTCAAATTAAAAATTTGTACCAACATAGGTAACCATACAAAAATAGTAACAAGATTAGGTTAAATTGGATTCTGGAGAAATGTGTATAAACTTCAATAAGTACTTTTAAGAAAGAACTTCTTAATAAGATGAGAGAATGTGTTAAAAGAGAGGACTAGGAATTTATATAAAATAATAATAAATAAATAAATAATACAATAACTGGCTGAGAATCAACGCCCTAGAATTTCGAAATTTTGCTCGAGGGTAAGTCTGTTGTGTTGGCTGGATTTTTGGAAATTCGTTTTAAAAGGTAACGACAAGTACTAAAAAAACTCAAAATTTAATACTTTGTATTGGACAAACGGATGAGCTTGAATTTTGAAATTTGGAATGAGAGTCTCTGATGGAGTGCAGGATAGATGTACCAAAGGGTTTTAGGAAATTCGAACTCTAAGTTTACTAAAAGTATTCTGATACTCTGTGAATTTCTAAAGACTTGAAATTTGGTTTAAGAATCGAGGTTGGAGAGTAAGTTTAATATGTGAAGGGGGTTTTGGAAACGTGTACTAAGTGTGCAAGCTGTACTAAATGGTAACCAATTTGGGTTAAGGTGAACGGATGAAGGTGGCATTTGAAATTTTGCATTGCGGTACCTGATGGTGGTAGGTTTGGGAATTAAAGTTGGTTTTGGAAATGTGTCCAAAAATTGTGGTACTAAATTTGGGTGAAGCAATATCTCACTGCTGGTCTCTGTGGTTATATTATGGAGGTGGTCTTAGAAATGGCAGCTATATTAGTACGAAAAGTACAAAATAGTACTATATTTGGTATAATTTGGTATTAGGTAAACAGATTTTACTTGAATCTGAAATTCGGTATTAGGGTCGCTGTTCATGTGTTGCCTGGAAACTTAACTGAATGGTATCATGTTTGGTATTGGGTGAAGGAATAGGGCTGAAATCTTAAAATTTGATATTGGGGTCTCTATTGGTATCTGGAATTGAGATATGGAGGTGATTTAAAAAATGTGGACTATAATTGAACTTAAAGTATTAATTTTGAATCACTGTTGGCGGCTGGGATAGAGATATATAGGATGTAATGGGGGATATATTTGTTAAAAAAAATCCAATATTTTTATTTTTTTAAATCCACGCCTAGATGGCTTTGGAAATATTTTTTTTAAATCCATGCCTAGATGGCTTTGAAAATATTGGTTAAAACCCCCGCCTAGATGGCTTTGGAAATATTTTTTTTTTTTAAATATCCACGCCTAGATGGCTTTGGAAATCTTTTTTTTTTTAAATCCACGGATTGATGGCTTTGGAAATAATTTTTTTTTAAATATCCACGCCTAGATGGCTTTGGAAATATTTTTTTTTTTTTAATATCCACGCCTAGATGGCTTTGGAAATATTTTTTTTTTAAAATCCACGACTGGATGGCTTTGGAAATATTTTTTTTTAAATCCACGCCTAGATGGCTTTGGAAATATTTTTTTTAAATCCACGCCTAAATGGGTTTGGAAATATTTTTTTTTTAAATATCCACGCATAGATGGCTTTGGAAATATTTTTTTTTTAAAAATCCACGACTGGATGGCTTTGGAAATATTTTTTTTTTTTTTAAATCCACGCCTAGATGGCTTTGGAAATATTTTTTTTTAAATCCACGCCCAAATGGTTTTGGATTTTTTTTTTAAATCCACGCCTAGATGGCTTTGGAAATATTTTTTTAATCCATGCCAAGATGGCTTTGAAAATAATTTTTTAAAAATCAACGCCTAAATGGCTTTGGAAATATTTTTTTAAAAATCCACGACTAGAAGGCCTTGTAATATTGGTTAAAAATCCACGGATGGCATTGGAAATATGGGTTAAAAGTCCACACCTAGATGACTTTAGAAATATTTTTTAAAAATCTACGCCTAGATGGCTTTGGAAATATTTTTTTTAATCCACGCCTAGATGGCTCTGGAAATATTTTTTAAAAATCCACCCCTAAATGGCTTTGGAAATATTTTTTTTAAATCCATGCCTAGATGGCTTTGGAATTATTGGTTAAAAACCCACGCCTAGATGGCTTTTTAAATATTATTTTTAAAAATACACGCTCAGATGGCTTTGAAAATATTTTTTAAAAAATCCATGCTTGGATGGCTTTAGAAATATTTTTTAAAAATTCACGCCTAGATGGCTTTGGAAATATTTCTTTTTAAAAATCCACGCCTTTGAAATATTTTTTTTAAAATCCACGCCTAAATGGCTTTGGAAATAATTTTTTTTAAATATCCACGCCTAGATGGCTTTGGAAATATTTTTTTTAAAAATCCACGCCTAGATGGCTTTGGAAATATTGGTTAAAAATCCAAGCCTAGATGGCTTTGGAAATATTTTTTTTAAAATCCACGCCTAGATGGCTTCGGAAATATTCTTTAAAAAATCCACGCCTAGATGACTTTGGAAATATTTTTTTTTTAAATCCACGCCTAGAAGGCTTTGGAAATATTTTTTTAAAAATCAACGCCTAGAAGGCTTTGGGAATATATTTTTTAAAATCCACGTCTAGATGGCTTTGAAAATATATTTTTTTTAAATCCACGCCTAGATGGCTTTGGAAATATTTTTTAAAAATCCACGCCTAAATGGCTTTGGAAAGATCTTTTTTAAAATCCACGCCTGGATGGCTTTGGAAATATCTTTTTTAAAATCCATGCCTAGATGGCTCTGAAAATATTTGATAGCTTTGGATATTTTTTTTACAAATCCGCGACTAGAAGGCTCTGGTCAAAAATCCACGGATTGATGGCATTGAAAATATTGGTTGAAAGTCCACGCCTAGATGGCTTTGGAAATATTGGTTAAAAATCCACGCCTAGATGGCTCTGGAAATATTTGATAGCTTTTGATATATTTTTTACAAATCCACGACTAGAAGGCTCTGGTCGAAAATCTACGGATTGATGGCATTGGAAATATTGGTTAAAAATCCACGCCTAGATGGCTCTGGAAATAATTTATAACTTTGGAAATATTTGTCACAAATACACGAATAGAAGGCTCTGGAAATATTGGTTAAAAATCCACACCTAGATAACCATGGTTAAAAAGCGAAATTATTTTAAAATTTAGCATTTTCATTCCAAAAAGTTTAGGAAATTACAAGTTCTACCCGATCGAGATTTTTCTGTTTGTTTTTATGGCTGTTTCCTTATTTGTTTTTATAACTCCATGATACTTTCTAATTTCCCCCTATTATTTTCATTTCTTTTAAATAATATTCTTTCAATCATATGTTAATAATATTAAAATATTTCCCACATAAAAATAATTTGTTACTTCTTTGAAAACGTTTTTCAAGAATATTAAAAATTCATACGTGTTCGGAATTTCGTTTAACAATTTTGCTCAAAACAGATGTTATGGCATTTGAATAACGTTTGCAAAAACAAAATTCATATTCCACGTGCGTGTATAAAATAATTTTATGGCCTACTTTTAGGGGCTGAAAAGACAACTCTTTGCCATTTGTGTGTGTGTGTTAGTCAAAATAAATGTAAATGTATTAATATGAGGGATTTTAATGGGCTTTTAAGTGGAGACATAAAATACAATTGTCAAGATTATGACGTGGAAAATGTGATCCTAGGACAATTTTTCAGAGGTATTTAAAATTATAAAATAAGTAAAATTGTTATATTTTATAGAGATATAATATTTAAAATAAGTAACAAAGCAGTAAGTTCGTCTCGGCCGATCTTTGAATACCCTCCACAATTTGAAACGAATTTGGCAATTTTCAAAAAAAATAAAATCCGTTAAAAATTCTGTTAAAATCGTAAAAATACCGAAAGTGAAACTTGAATAAAAAATTCGGTGAATAATGCAGCTAAAATCATCAAAATTCCGAATATAGGGAGGGTATCGTTATATCGGGGCTATACGAAGACGTGGACCTGCACAGACAATTTTCTGTCATAGGCTGTAGTATCCATTACGAACTTCAAAGACCAAATTTGAAACAATTCCGGTGAATAATGTCGCTAAAATCATCAAAATACCTAATATCGGGAGGTACCCTTATATGGGGGCTATACGAAGACGTGGACCTGCACAGACAATTTTCTGTCTTAGGCAGTAGTACCCATTACGAACTTCAAATACCAAATTTAAAATAATTCCGGTGAATAATGTCGCTAAAATCACCAAAATACCGAATATAGGGAGGTACCATTTTATGGGGGCTATACGAAGACGTGAACCTGCACAGACAATTTTCTGTCATAGGCTGTAGTACCCATTACGAACTTCAAAGACCAAATTTGAAACAATTCCGGTGAATAATGTCGCTAAAATCACCAAAATACCGAATATCGGAGGTACCCTTATATGGGGGCTATACAAAGACGTGGACCTGCACAGACAATTTTCTGTCGTAGGCTGTAGTACCCATTACGAGCTTCAAATACCAAATTTGAAACAATTCCGGTAAATAATGTCGCTAAAATCATTAAAATACCGAATATTGGGAGGTACCATTATATGGGGGCTATACGAAGACGTGGACCTGCACAGACAATTTTCTGTCATAGGCTGTAGTACCCATAACAAACTTCAAATACAAAATTTGAAACAATTCCAGTGAATAATGTCGCTAAAATCACCAAAATTCCGAAAAAGGGAGGTACCGTTATATTGGAGCTATACGAAGACGTGGACCTGCACAGACAATTTTCTCTCTTAGGCTGTAGTATGCATTACAAGCTTCAACTACCAAATTTGAAAAAATTCCGGTGAATAATGTCGCTACAATCATCAAAACATCGAATATCGGGAGGTACCATTATATACGAAGACGTGGACCTACACAGACAATTTTCTGTCATAGGCTGAAGTACCCATTACGAACTTCAAATACCAAATTTGAACCAATTCCGGTGAATAATGTCGCTTAAATCACCAAAATACCGAAAAAAGGGAGGTACCATTATATGGGGGCTATACGAAGACGTGGACCTGCACAGACAATTTTCTGTCTTAGGCAGTAGTACCCATTACGAACTTCAAATACCAAATTTAAAATAATTCCGGTGAATAATGTCGCTAAAATCACCAAAATACCGAATATCGGGAAGTACCGTTATATGGGGGCTATACGAAGACCTAGACCTGCACAGACAATTTTCTGCCTTAGGCTTTAGTATTCATTACGAACTTCAAACGCCAAATTTGAAACAATTCCTGTGAATAATGTCGCTAACATCATCAAAATACCGAATATCGGGAGGTACCGTCATATGGGGGCTATACGAAGACTTGGACCTGCACAGACAATTTTCTATCATAGGCTGTAGTATCCATAACGAACTTCAAATATTTGAATTTGAAACAATTCCGGTGAATAATGTCGCTAAAATCATGAAAATACCGAATATCGGGAGGTACCGTTATATGGGGGCTATACAAAGACCTAGACCTGCACAGACAATTTTCTGTCTCAGGCTGTAGTATCCATTACGAACTTCAAACGCCAAATTTGAAACAATTCCTGTGAATAATGTCGCTAACATCATCAAAATACCGAATATCGGGAGGTACCGTCATATGGGGGCTATACGAAGACGTGGACTTGCACAGACAATATTCTGTCTTTGGCTTTAGTATTCATAATGAACTTCAAATACCAAATTTGAATAATGTCGCTAAATTCATTAAAATACCGAAAAAAAGGGAGGTACCATTATATGGGGGCTATACGAAGACGTGGACTTGCACAGACAATTTTCTGTCCTAGGCTGTAGTATGCATTACGAGCTTCAAATACCAAATTTGAAACAATTCCGGTGAATAATGTCGGTTAAATCATCTAAATACCGAAAATAGGGAGGTACCGTTATATTGGAGCTATACGAAGACGTAGACCTGCTCAGACAATTTTCTATCCTAGTCTGTAGTTTCCATTACGAACTTCAAATACCAAATTTGAAGCAATTCCGGTAAATAATGTCGCTTGAATCACCAAAATACCGAATATCGGGAGGTACCATTATATGGGGGCTATACGAAGACGTGGACCTGCACAGACCATTTTCTGTCATAGGCTGTAGTACCCATAACAAACTTCAAATACCAAATTTGAAGCAATTCCGGTGAATAATGTCGCCTAAATCACCAAAATACCGAATATCGGGAGG
Source organism: Musca domestica (assembly GCF_030504385.1). NCBI lineage: Eukaryota > Metazoa > Arthropoda > Insecta > Diptera > Muscidae > Musca > Musca domestica. The sequence continues at coordinate 10,198,488 of NW_026712272.1, read as the reverse complement.
TACCATTATATGGGGGCTATACGAAGATGTGAACCTGCACAGACAATTTTCTGTCCTAGGCTGTAGTATCTATTACGAACTTCAAACACCAAATTTGAAAGAATTCCCGTGAATAATGTCGCTAAAATCATCAAAATACCGAATATAGGGAGGTACCGTTATATGCGGGCTATATGAAGACGTGGACCTGCACAGACAATTTTCTGTCCTAGGCTATTGTATCCATTACGAACTTCAAATACCAAATTTGAAACAAGTCCGGTGAATAATATCGCTAAAATCATTAAAATACCGAATATCGGGAGGTACCGTCATGTGGGGGCTATATGAAGATGTGGACATGCACAGACAATTTTCTGTCATATGCTGTAGTACCCATTACAAACTTCAAATACTAAATTTGAAACAAATCCGGTAAATAATGTTGTTAAAATCATCAAAATACCGAATACAGGGAGGTACCATGATATAGAGGATATACGAAGACGTGGACCTGCACAGACAATTTTCTGTCTTAGGCTGTAGTATCTATTACGAACTTTAAATACCAAATTTGAAACATTTCCGATGAATAATGTCGCTAAAATCTTCAAAATACCGAATATCGGGAGGTACCGTCATATGGGGGCTATACGAAGACTTGGACCTGCACAGACAATTTTTTGTTATAGGCTGTAGTATCCATTACGGACTACAAACACCAAATTTGAAATAATTCCGGTAAATAATGTCGCTTAGATCACCAAAATACCGAATATAGGGAGGTACCATTATATGGGGGCTCTCCCAAAACGTGAACCTACATCATCCATTTTCAATACCAAAAGTGCTACAGATATACTACACAATTGAGTAAAATTTTATCAACCTATCTCATTTCGTTCGGCTAGAGATAGAGTGATTTCCACAGACGGACATCGCTAAATCGCCATAAAATTTTATGCTGATCAAGAATATGTATACCTTGTGGGGTCAGAAATGTATATTTCGAGGTGTTACAAACGGAATGACGAACTTAATATACCCTCCATAATGTGGTGGAGGATATAAAAATTATGGTCATGAAATGTAAAATACTAAATAAATAAATAAATACGATACTAAATAAATAAATAAATACTAAATAAATATAAATAAATAAATAATAATATAATATAATAAATATAATAATAATAATAATAATAATAATAATAATAATAATAATAATAATAATAATAATAATAATAATAATAATAATAATAATAATAATAATAATAATAATAATAATAATAATAATAATAATAATAATAATAATAATAGTATATAATAATAATATAATAATAACAAATAATACTATAAATAAATAAATATAAATATAAATACTATAAATAAATACGATACTAAAGGGATTAACTTAGATGTTGAGAGAAAGAGAGAGAGAGAGAGAGAAAGATCTTCCCCGTCTCTCATTCTCTCGAGATTTACTTACCCAAACTGAAATAGAAGATTAATGCCGACAATGCACAAACGATGGCCAGAAATAATACGCCAATTGCTATGCTCCTGCCATAGACCATGCTAACCGGTACTGCAGCTGCCTGGCTTTTTCTTCTTTGTCAATGTTTGAAATGGAGATGGATGGGGCGGGTTGGTAATGGGAAATATGAAGAAAGCACTTCCCCTCTTTCCACAGAAATTTTCCCAAAAAATGTATTTAAAAAAAAAATTGCAAGGAAAATTATTCTACACTGAAGTGAAATTTAATCCATTCAACATTGATGAAAATTAAACAATTTTCCAGTTCATTTTTATTTTTCAGGATTGTTGTTGTTGGTCTTTTTTATTTGTTGGTGTTTTTTTTGCTGATTCTTTCACACTTATCTCATGGCATTTTTATAGCTTCATCAGACTAGCTTTTATGAATGACTTGGAGTCTATGTAGCTGGAATGGCAGGCAGGCATGCTGGTGTTTGGACGGACATTCCATTCGGTCTTAAATCTCATGCAGAAAATCACACACACATACTTATCTTTTATTTATCACAATTCAAGTCATGTTGACGCTGTTGTTGTTGATGATGAGAGTGATGAAGACGATGATGCAGCAGCAAAAGCAGCATCTTTGACAAGCTCCTTCGCCGAACCACAACAAAAATAAAAAAAAATGCAGTCTAAGTACGAAAATATAGTTTTCACTTCTAGGGATTGGGGTTTTTTCACTTTTTATTTTATTCTTAAACTAATATTGAGTCATTAATCATGTCTTCTTTTTCTCTTTTTTGAATAGTCAATGGATGGATGGGTTATAGACACAACTCCGGATGTTAGTTTTCAATTGGAGACACATTAACTCAGACAATATTTGGATAGCTCCTTTTTCTGTGACTCAAAGTAGAGGAGTTGATTATTCGATTATTTAAATATATTTTGACTACTGTTTTTGACCCTTTATTAGGTTTCGAAGGAATGGCCAATATTGTCCATTTCGTGTCGGACCTAAATAAATATGATATAAATATTGCGATGTGCCAGGTTTGGACTATATCGACTGCATCCTACACTTTATATGAGGTATGCAATAATTTAAAAAAACAGAATCTCTGACTTGTTTCGCAAGATATGACAGATATAAGTAAATTGGTTGGTAATAAGTTGGAAATTGTGACCCTTTGTGGTGAGGTAGCAGAAGGGGTTGGCAGATATATATCATCATCATAACAGATCTTGCTTTAGCAAAAATACAGGGTGAGTTGGAAAAAACTGCAAATAACTTCAGACTGCTATCATTTCTAAGCCATGATCGCTTTTACTTGCCAAAGAGGTCCGCTGAAAATGTGCACCCTCGGTTGGCCACCAGAACTCAAGCGCCGGCCATGGTGATGGTGTGGGCCGCCATAACAGCCGATGGTCGCTCTCCGCTCGAATTAATCGATCGTGGCATCAGAATAAATGCCGAATATTATCGCGAAAATATTCTGAAGGGTGTATTAAAGCCTTGGGCACGCAAACATTTTGGCCGCAGACCTTCGACATTCCAATAGGACTCAGGACCATCCCACTCAGTACGCGCCACCCAAGAATTCCTCGCTTCATTTCCCGGCGCTCAATGGCCAACAAAATCTCCTGATACCAATTCGTTGGACTATTGTGTCTGGAGTATTTTGGAAAGCAAGGTTGGCACTTAAAAATACCAAAGTGTCGATCACCTCAAGCAAGCGCTTCACCGGGAATGGGTCAAAATACCGCAGAGCAAAAGCTTTAAAATCTATTTGTTTCATAGAAAAATCTCTCTAAAGTCATTCTATTCGCAGAGATCTTTCTAATATATTCCACTCATAGAAAATCTTTAGAGTTCTACTCATTGAAGAGCTTCAAGAGCTATTATTTTCATTGAAAAGCTCTGTAAAGTCGCTTTGAAAGGCCTTCTAGTCTCAGACGAGTCTTCGAATATATTATATTCGGTTAGAGGACAGTTTGAACGTACAAGAGCTTTAGAAGCTTTAAAGAGCATTCTTTAAAAAGAAGGCCTGTAGAAAATCTTCTAATTATAAAACAGCTTTGGAAGGCCTTATATATCCATTGAAACACCTTAGAAGATCTTCTACAAATAGAAGAGCTTTGGACATTTTCTATACCAAAGAAGTGTTTGTGAATATACGCTATTCATAGAACAGCTTCCGAAAAGCTTTGTTCCCAAAAAGATTTCGAAGGTTCTCCTCCATCATCTTTATATTCCACTAGAAAAGCTTCCGATTTACTTATATTTATGGAGGATCTTTTTCCATAGAAGCCTTAGCATTTTTATTGCACATTTTCAGAAGGTCTTCTTTCATAGAAGAACTTTAGAAGGACTGAAGATCTTCTTTTTATAGAAGAGCTTCAGAAGATCTTTTTTTCATAGAAGAGCTTCCGAAGGTCTTCTTTTCAAGGAAGAGCTGCAGAAAGTATTCTTTTCATAGAAGACCTTCAGAGGTCTTCTTTTCATAGAAGAGCTTTCGAAGGTCTTCTTGTCATAGAAGAGCTACCGAAGGTCTTCTTTTCATAGAAGAGCCTCCGAAAGGTATTATTTTCATAGAAGGGCTTCCAAAGGCCTTTTGGTCATAGAAAAGCCTCCGAAGGTCTTCTTGTCATAGAAGAGCTTGCAAAGGTTTTCTTGTCATAGAAAAGCGTCCGAATGTCTTCTTGCCATAGAAGAGCTTCCGAAGGTCTTTTTTTCATAGAAGAGCTCCCGAAGGTCTTCTTTTCATAGAAGAGCTCCCGAAGGTCTTCTTTTCACAGAAGAAGAAAAAAAGTGAAAATTGTTGACAAATCACTTACGGACCGAAAGTCAAGGAGTCTCTATAGACAAATTGAAGGCCAGGGAATCTCTGTAGACGAGCTGAAGGCCAGGGAGTCTTTATAGACGTGTAGAAGGCCAGGAAGTCTATGTTGGAGGACTGAAGGCCAGGGAGTCTCTGTAGACGAGCTGAAGGTCAGGGAGTCTCTATAGACGTGCGAAAGGCCAGCTGAAGGCCAGGGAATCTCTATAGGCGAGCTGAAAAGCCAGGAAGTCTCTATAGACGAGCTGAAGGCCAGGGAGTCTCTATAGACGAGCTGAAGGCCAGCGGGTCTCTATAGACGAGCTGAAGGGAGTCTCTATAGAAGAGCTGAAGGGCCAAGGAGTCTCTATAGAAGAGCTGAAGGGCCAAGGAGTCTCTATAGACGAGCTGAACGGCCAGCGGGTCTCTAAAGACGAGCTGAACGGCCAGCGGGTCTCTAAAGACGAGCTGAACGGCAAGCGGGTCTCTATAGACGAGCTGAAAGGCCAGGGAGTCTCTATAGACGAGCTGAAAGGCCAGTGAGTCTCTATAGACGAGCTGAAAGGCCAGGGAGTCTCTGAAGGGCCAGGGAGTCTTTATAGACGTGTAGAAGGCCAGGAAGTCCATGTTGGCGGACTGGATGCCAAGGAGTCTATATAGACGTGTTGAAAGCCAGGGAGTCCCTATAGACGAGCTGAAGGCCAGGGAGTCTTTCTAGGAGAGTTGAAGACCAGAGAGTCTCTATAGACGAGCTTAGGGGCCTGGGAGTCTCTATAGACGAGCTTAGGGGCCTGGGAGTCTCTATAGACGAGCTGAAGGCCAGGAAGTCTCTATAGGCGAGCTGAATGCCAGGGAGTCTCTATAGGCGAGCTAAAGGCCAGGGAGTCCCTATAGACGAGCTGAACGGCCAGGGAATCTCTGTAGGCGAGCTGAACGGCCAGCGGATCGCTATAGACTAGCGGAAGGCCAGGGAGTCCGAAGGAATGGAGAGTCTGGTAACTTTACGGTACCCTCTCATTTAAAACATTTCGACGATTTTTTGCATATTTTTCAACGGAGTTGCCCTAATCATGCATTTTGCAAAAAAAACAGTTCATATGAACCACATTCCATGTGTCCTATTCACAACACAGGTTTGCTCATTTTCACTCAGGAGCAGGAGTGTTCGAAGAATAGGAGTGCTTTTCGGAGTCTAAGAAGGGGGTAAAGTGCTCGGCAAGAGTGGAATCAGCTCTACTTTTGAATTCTGCTCCCATTTAAAAATGAGGAAATTACGATCGCTCATATTATTTTAGCTACATCGAAAAATTGGATTTGCTCGATTTTCTTCTTCTGCTCCCAGAATTATACTCGCAAGTTTTTCGGAGGCCTGGTTCTATTTGAAAAATGGTAACGAGTCTTCTCTTCGATTTCAGAACTTGAATCGTTGCTTTTAAATTGAACCTCTAATTTGTATATGTTGTAGGAACCCCTAAAGAAGGGTTTGTATTAATATTTAGACGTCTCTAGGAAGAATTTTTTCCATCTGGGGAACACCTTTGAAAGGTTTGCCATCTATACAACACCTCCGCAGGGCCTTCTATGTCTAATAGCCTTTCTTTGTTTACTTTATTTGTCTTGTTTACATAGTTTCTCATTTCTTATTACCAGACATTTGCTCCATGAATAATTTTCACTGTTCCACTACTCCCATCGACAGGGTCCAATGTCCATTGTTAGAATTCCGCTAGGGTCCTTTTGATATTAAAATTCTGTTTATTTTTAACATTTCGTTGTAATTTGATACTCTGTTTTGTTATTATGCGGCGTTCTCTACAGCTTCTTTCGGTCGCTGTATCTGTCTGTGTCTTGGCTTGGCCCCATCGAATTCTCAAAGGCGTAATAGCATTTCAAAATTTGCATTGCAGATACATTCGTCACGTTCATTTGTTAAGCTTTTGTTAATAGGTCCTGGCGTTAATGTCGCTGTATTTGTGTTGGTGTTGGTTTGAAAACGTATGTTCGGTCGTTGTGTTCGAGTTAGGATAACAACAATGTTAGAAAGAGAAAAAACATTTGGAAACTGTTGAATCTGCATTTTTCCCCCTCTTTTCATGTCTTCTCTTTGTTTGCTTTGTTGCCATTAAAATAATATTTTCTCTTGACTAGCCTCTTTTTTTTTTTTGAGAGAGAGAGAAATTATCAACAACAATTGCCTGGCTTGACCATATTTGTTGAGGTAATAAATATTTATGACCATTCGTTTTGTCAGTTACCTTGGCGATTCTAAGAGAAGTCAAAAGGGAGTCTTTCATTCGAGAGATGTTGAAAAGTAATAATTGGCGTTATGCATGAAATTATCATCAAAAGGGAGAATATGAAGACATCAAATGGCCTATTGACACGTATCGCAATGTTAACAAACCGAGCGACCTTGACTAGACAGGTAAATTAAGGAGACCAGGGAATCTCTGTAGGCGAGTTGAAGGCCAGAGAGTCTCTATAGGCGAGCTGAAGGCCAGGGAATCTCTGTAGGCGAGTTAAAGGCCAAGGAGTCTCTATAGGCGAGCTGAAAGCCAGGGAGTCTCTATAAGCTAGCTGAAGGCCAGAGAGTCTCTATAGGCGAGCTGAAGGCCAGAGAGTCTCTATAGGCGAGCTGAAGGCCAGGGAGTCTCTATAGGCGAGCTGAAGGCGAGCTGAAGGCCAGGGAGTCTCTATAGGCGAGCTGAAGGCCAGGGAATCTCTGTAGGCGAGTTGGAAGCCAGGGAATCTCTGTAGGCGAGTTGAAAGCCAGGAAATCTCTATAGGCGAGCTGAAGGCCAGGGAGTCTCTATATGCGAGCTGAAAGCGAGGGAGTCTCTATAGGCGAGCTGAAGGCCGGGGAGTCTCTATAGGCGAGCTGAAGGCCAGGGAGTCTCTATAGGCGAGCTGAAGGCCAGGGAGTCTCTATAGGCGAGCTGAAAGAGAGGGAGTCTCTATAAGCGAGCTGAAGGCCAGGGAGTCTCTATAGGCGAGCTGAAAGCGAGGGAGTCTCTATAAGCGAGCTGAAGGCCAGGGAGTCTCTATAGGCGAGCTGAAGGCCAGGGAGTCTCTATAGGCGAGCTGAAGGCCAGGGAATCTCTGTAGGCGAGTTGAAAGCCAGGGAATCTCTGTAGGCGAGTTGAAAGCCAGGGAATCTCTATAGGCTAGCTGAAGGCCAGGGAGTCTCTATAGGTGAGCTGAAGGCCAGCGAGTCCCTACAGACGAGCTGAAGGACCAGGGAGTCTCTATAGACGAGCTGAAGGACCAGGGAGTCTCTATAGACGAGCTGAAGGACCAAGGAGTCTCTATAGACGAGCTGAAGGGCCAGGGAGTCTCTATAGCAAGCTGAAGGGCCAGGGAGTCTCTATAGACGAGCTAATGGCCAGGAACTCTCTAGCTGAGAGCTGATGGCCAGGGAGTCTCTATAGGCAAGTTGAAGGCCGATAGTCTCTATAGGCGAGCTGAAGGCCAGTAAATCTCTGTAGGCGAGTTGAAGGGAGTCTCTATAGACGAGCTGAAGGGCCAGAGAGTCTCTATAGGCGAGCTGAAGGCCAGGGAGTCTCTATAGGCGAGCCGATGGCCAGGGAGTCTCTATAGGCGAGCTGATGGCCAGGGAGTCTCTATAGGCGAGCTGATGGCCAGGGAGTCTCTATAGGCGAGCTGATGGCCAGGGAGTCTCTATAGACGAGCTGAAGGACCAAGGAGTCTCTATAGACGAGCTGAAGGGCCAGGGAGTCTCTATAGACGAGCTGAAGGGCCAGGGAGTCTCTGTAGACGAGCTGAAGGGCCAGGGAGTCTCTGTAGACGAGCTGAAGGGCCAGGGAGTCTCTGTAGACGAGCTGAAGGACCAAGGAGTCTCTATAGACGAGCTGAAGGGCCAGGGAGTCTCTATAGCAAGCTGAAGGGCCAGGGAGTCTCTATAGACGAGCTAATGGCCAGGAACTCTCTATAGACGAGCTGATGGCCAGGGAGTCTCTATAGGCAAGTTGAAGGCCGATAGTCTCTATAGGCGAGCTGAAGGCCAGTAAATCTCTGTAGGCGAGTTGAAGGGAGTCTCTATAGACGAGCTGAAGGGCCAGAGAGTCTCTATAGGCGAGCTGAAGGCCAGGGAGTCTCTATAGGCGAGCCGATGGCCAGGGAGTCTCTATAGGCGAGCTGATGGCCAGGGAGTCTCTATAGGCGATCTGATGGCCAGGGAGTCTCTATAGGCGAGCTGATGGCCAGGGAGTCTCTATAGGCGAGCTGAAGGCCAGTGAGTCTCCATAGGCGAGCTGAAGCCCAGTGAGTCTCCATAGGCGAGCTGAAGGCCAGTGAGTCTCTATAGGCGAGCTGAAGGCCAGGGAGTCTCTATAGGCGAGCTGAAAGCGAGGGAGTCTCTATAAGCGAGCTGGAGGTCAGGGAGGTTCTATAAGCGAGCTGAAGGCCAGGGAGTCTCTATAGGCGAGCTGAAGGCCAGGGAGTCTCTATAGGCGAACTGAAAGCCAGGGAGTCTCTATAGGCGAGCTGAAGGCGAGCTGAAGGCGAGCTGAAGGCCAGGGAGTCTCTATAGACGGGTTGATGGCCAGGGATTCTCTATAAGCGAGCTGAAGGTCAGGAAGTCTCTATAAGCGAGCTGAAGGCCAGGGAGTCTCTATAGGCGAGCTGAAGGCCAGGGAGTCTCTAAAGACGGGCTGATGGCCAGGGATTCTCTATAAGCGAGCTGAAGGTCAGGAAGTCTCTATAGACGAGCTGAAGGACCAGGGAATCTCTATAGGCGAGCTGAAGGGAGTCTCTAGAGACGAGCTGAAGTACCAGGGAGTCTCTATAGACGAGCTGAAGGACCAGGGAGTCTCTATAGACGAGCTGAAGGACCAAGGAGTCTCTATAGACGAGCTGAAGGGCCAGGGAGTCTCTATAGACGAGCTGAAGGGCCAGGGAGTCTCTGTAGACGAGCTGAAGGGCCAGGGAGTCTCTGTAGACGAGCTGAAGGGCCAGGGAGTCTCTGTAGACGAGCTGAAGGGCCAGGGAGTCTTTGTAGACGAGCTGAAGGGCCAATTCTCCAATTTCAATGAAATCTGGAATTTTTTATGCATATAAAAGCAAAAAGGGTTGCGAAGCGCACCGGGCTTCGCTAGTCTCATATAAAGTGAAGGAAGTAACCAATATACTCCAAATCGGGCACCTCTCACTATATATATCATATTTATTTAGGTCCGATACGAAATGTTCAATATTGGCCAAATCCTTCAGAATCTGCTCCATAGAGGGTCAATAATTTGAATAATCATAACAGAACAGAACAGAAATATATTTAAATAATCGAACATTGGCAGAGGAAATGCATCTGTCGGCATAACCGACTGATACTTTTGAACTTGTAAAACTATCCGTATTTTATCCAAAAGAAAAAATCTTCCGAAAATTATGTTTTTTTTACTGAAATTTATATCTTCTTCATGCTCTATTATTAACGAATAAAAGACCATTCGGTAACATTATATTGCGGATACTTTAATCCTTAAGAGGTCCCAAATTGGGAATATTTTTCTCAGAACAGCGTTATTGTCCATTTTAATTTTGTGGCGTCCAAATACTGGACCCTAATAATTGAAAATTATTTCAAGCTTTTTAATCTCCCTGTGTCGACTATCCAAATGAATTCATTATTTTTACACAAATATTAAGTTTAACTATTAATTATTATTTCATCTTCATCTCATAATTTTTGTTGTTATTGAAAAAATCTCTTTGCACTTAACCTCATTGTGGTAAACGGAGACACACACACACACACAGAAGCAAAGGAAAAAAGGTCATAACTTAATTTCAAAGGACATTGAACAGACCACTGAACTCAACCATAAAATAACACTGAATTTCCACTTCCTTGTTGGCGCTGGTAGGAGTTAAAGATTTATTCCGAAACAATAACAGCGATAACACTCAAGCACACAAACGCACTTTTAATTAAATATGTTATTTTATTTAATTTATTTATTTATTATTTTAATTTCAAGAACTTAAATAAATTTTAATTTTTTCATTTTAAATTTCAACAACTTTAATGAATTTTGTGATTTTTTAATGTTATACATTCTTAATTGTCAATATTTTATTTAAATATCTCTCCCTTTATTTTTATCTCTTCAAAGAAATTTTAATCTCAATTTAAATTCAAATTGAACGTTACAAATCACTTCGTTCTTTTTATGTTTACGAAATTAGATTTTCTTTTTTTCTAACGACTTTCGTTGACGAATTGAATGAGAAAAATTCACTCTCTCATTTTTTTCAAGCCGACAAGACGTCCGAATTGTATCACGTTCCGTTTGTAACTGATGCTTTCGTTTTTCAACTGGATTTCAGCTACCAACCATCCAACCAACCAATGATAATGGTAATTGTTTTATATTTCCAAAAACAAGAAGAAAATAACACAGAAGAAAAAAAACAAAACCCTCACAGCAAAGAAGTATTCTCACACAAATACACCGACACACACAACTGAGTTGATGGCATTGCCACACACGCACACTGTTACCACAAACTCATTGAAACCGATTTTGTTTACATTTGCCAAAACACACATACGAACAACAGTAAATAAAACAAGAGTAGAAACATTGCCGGCAAAATGTGACAATAATCTCAGAGTGATAACAACACTCACACATAGACAATGTGTTGTGATGCTCTCCCTCTCTCTCAATTCTTCTTTCTCATTCAAGCAATGAAATGATCATTACATTTTTTATTTGGTTTTATTTTGTCTTTGATTTCTTGTTGTTGGTCTTTCCAACAGCTGTTGAGAATAAAAACAGTGGACATCATGGCGTATGGGTGTTTCAATTGGTCGATTGTTAGAAAAAGTATACGCGCCATGGGCCACCATACAAAATACGTTCAGCATAGAAGAAATTAAATATATTCAAGAAAATTCCTGCAGATAATAAAAGTAAACTTAACAAATTAAAAAGTATCGGTCGGTTTTGGCTACAGATGGATACCCTCAGCCAATGTTCGATTATTTAAATGTATTTTGACTTCTGTTATGATTATTCAAATTGTTGACTCTCTATGGAGTAAGTTTCGAAGGAATGAGCCAATATTGTACATTTCGTATAGGTCCTAAATAAATATGATATAATTATTGTGACGCACCAGGTTTGATTATATAGACTTCTTCCTTCAGTTTATATGAAATACCAGATATAGTCGACCGAAGTGTTCTATTTTCACACTTCGTCTAATACAGATAAAAATATTGGTATGGGTAGAATTACAAGAAAATCGAACAGTTATATCCAATTCTATGCGAAATCATAAATTCCATATTCTTCTCAGGTTTCTGGTAGAGAAAAATGTTCAGATATACCAGAATGAGTGGACCGATATATCTTCATCTTCACAGCAAATATTAATGGGATGTGAGGATTACGAAGAGAAACGGATGTTTATTTCGGATTTTATAAACGTTTTTGGTTATTCAAAATTTCGATCTTTTGTGGGGGAGGTACCAGAAGGAGTAGACTGATATCTACTATCTATATAACAGATCTTGTGCTGATGGAAACACTGAGACGTACCAAGTCTGAATGAAATCGGATGTTAATTTTGCATTTTATGAGCTTCATGGATATTCAAAATTTTGATCCTTTGTGGGTGAGGTACCAGAAGCAGTGCGCCGATGTCTCCCATCTTCACAGTAGATCTTGTGTTAGTAGAAATAATGGGATGTGTGAAATATGAAGAGAACCGGATGCTTATTTCGGATTTTGTGCTCCTTTTAGTTAATTAAAACTCTGACCCTTTGTGGGGGAGGTACCAGAAGGAATGGTCGGACCCCCACCTTCTTTATAACAGATCTTGTGTTGATAGAAATATTGAGATGTGCCAAATCTGAATGGAATTGGATGTTAATTCGCATTTTATGAGCGCAATTTATATTCAACATTTTGACACTTTGTGGGGGAGGTATCAGAAGAAGTGGACCGATATATCCCATCTTCACAGCTGATCTTATGTTAGTAGAAACAATAGGATGTGTGAAATATGAAGAGAAACGGATGTTTATTACGGATTCTATAATTGTTTTTGTTATTCAAAACTTTGACTCTTTGTGGGGGAGATACCAGAAGGAATGGACCGATCTTTACCATCTTTATAATAGATCTTGTTTTGATATAAATATTGAGATGTGACGAGTCTGAATGGAATCGGATGTTAATTTTGCGTTTTAAGGGTTTCATGAATATTTAACATTCTGACCCGATGTGGGGGAGGTACCAGAAGGAGTGGACCATCTTCAAACTAGACCTTGGGTAAATAAAAATATTGGAATGTGTAAAATTTGAAAACGTTCGGATCCTTACATCACATTTTATAAGAGTTATAATTATTCAAAATGTTGACCCTTTGTGGGGGAGGTACTTGATGGAGTGGACCGATACTGTCCATTTTCGCCACCCAACCTAGCACTGACGCAAATATTAGGATTTGCAAAGTTAGAGCAAAATCGGGTAATCGTTCCTCTTTCTGTGCAAAAAATATATTTTATATATATTTTTTGAAAATTTCGACCCTTTGTGCGGGGAGGTACCAAAATAAGTGGACCGATATATTCCCTCCTAACACCAGACCTTGTGTTACAAAAAAATATTGTGATATGTGAAATTTGAAGACAATCGGACACTTACATCGTATTTTATAGGGGTTACAAATATTTTAAATGTTGACTCTTTGTGGGGGAGGTACTTGATGGAGTGGACCGACATTGTCCATTTTTGCACTTGATCTAAAATTGACGCAAATATTAGGATTTGCAAAGTTCGAGCAAAATCGGATTATTGCTTCTCTTTTTGTGCAGTTAAATATGTCTTTTTTCGAAAATTTCGAAGTGGACCGATATTGTCCATCTCCGAACTCGATGTAAGTTTGATAATAATATTACAATGTACCAAGTTGGGACCAAATCGGACGCTCTTTTCGAGAATTATGTTGCGCCTCACCAGCCAAACAGATGGACAGACGAACATCGGTAGATCGACTCCAAATGTCCTGAAACGGATTTGGCCCAAAGAGGCCTGGGGTCTAAAAACGTTATTTTGATGAGGCATGTTTGGGCCGTATCAAATTATATATACCCACCATTTGGTAGGAATTTGCCAATTCTCAAAAACAATAAAATCCTTTAAAAATTCTGTTAAAATCTTAAAAATACCGAATGTAGCTAGGGTCTATACGACGACATGGACCTGCATAGGTAACTTTTGTCATAAGGCATTACAATATTCAAATGCGAAACTTAAAAAAATCAGTGAATAATGTAGCTAAAATCATCAAAATACCGAATATCGGGAGGTTCCGTTATATGGGGGCTATATGAAGACGTGGACCTGCACAGACAGTTTTCTGTCTTAGGCTGTTGTATCCATTACGAACTTCAAATACCAAATTTGAAAAGATTCCGGTGAATAATGTCGCTAAATTTTTTCAAACAACTTCAGTTCGTTCGGAAGCTAGAGTGATTTTCACAGACGGACGGACGGATATTGCTAAATGCACGTAGAATTTTATGCTGAACCAGAATATATATACTTCGTGGGGTCTAAAATGTATATTTCGAGGTGTTACAAACGGAATGACAAACTTAATATACCCTCCATACTATGGTGGAGGGTATAAAAATTGCATCAATGTGCGCAAAAATATTCCACAAAATTTTTTGATTAATTTTTTCTTGGAATTTTATCGAGAGTTTGCCAAGACTGACCCTCGTGCAAAATTTTAAGTTTCTATCTTCTGCCGTTTCGTCTGGGCGTCAGTCAATCAGTTACTCTTTTGCATCAACCACAATGAAGTCCCGTTCTCTTACCCCCAAAAACCCCCCAGACAAAAAAACAAATACCCTGTTTTGTTATGCTTTAGCTAATTTGCTTAAAAATTGCATTGTTAAACAGCATTTGTTTTTGTATTTTTTTTAATTTATTTTATTTAATATTTGCACTAAATTGAAGCATATTTTTTTCATTTGAATTTGATTTGAAATACAATATTCATAACTGTTTTTTTTAAGCATTATTATTTAATTAATTAATAATTAATAAAAAAATAACTAATAAATGGTGCACACAAAAAATGTATATTATTTTTTATAAATATATATAGTAACTATATTTTTGATTTCAGATTTTAAGATAAAGGAATGATGATGAGGAGGAATACAATACAATCGAAAAAAATATGGACAATTATCTATGATGGTAACTGTTGGAATAATGGACTACAAATATACTAAAACTAATGGAGAAAGGGGGAATAAATGTTATTAACAATTATAATAATTAATTATGTATATAATTTTCTTTGAGAAAGTTAAAGTTTCCATGTGGGGAAAAAAACATTGCTTATAAGGAATTTATTTTATTTTATTTTTTTTTTTTAATAAAGAAACTTGTTGTTTTTTTTTAATTTTAAATTATTATATTTTTTTTTATTTATTTGCTAAGCCTATTTAATATGGTGTATATGCCTGTTAATATAATAATGGTGTTTATATTTCTTTTTCTCTTTTTTTTTTTTTTTTTTTGTTATATAAAGAAACCCATATGTTTTGTTGTTTTGTAAATGCCAAAAACTGAATTGTACTTTTTTTAAATTTCTTTTCTGTTTATAAAAAAACCTAATAATTAAATATTTGTTGTTTTGTTTTTTTGGAACTTAACAACAATTAACAATACTTAAATGATAAATCAAAACAAGCTACCAAAAATTCTTTTAATACTTAATTTTAATAATTAAAAATACAGGATGAGATGAAAAAAAAATGCAACCAACTTCAGACTGCTGTCTTTTCTAAGCCTCGTCGTCCGGAAGCTGTTAAAATTATTCCAGTGACAGCTTATTACATTGTTTACAACAGCTCATTACAATGTTGGCTTGAAAATCACAAGTGGCTATCGTTAGAGCACTCCAGCATTTAAATGCGAATAAATCTTTCCATTCGGCAAAAATTCGGCGCAAAGCCATTGAATTTCCAAAAAGTCCAAGAACTTACACCGCAACACAAAGAAAATAGACTCAATAGAGCTAAAGAGTTACTTCGCTTGGCCGAAAGTGGTGAACTGCCGAATTTGGTTTTCTCCGTTTCCGATGAGAAAACATTCGTTGTCCAGCCGGTTGTAAACAAACAAAATGATAGTGTTTACTTGCCAAAGAGGTCAGCTGAAAGTGTGCACCTTCGGTTGGCCAACAGAACTCAAGAGTCGGCCATGGTGATGGTGTGGGCCGCCATAACAACCGATGGTCGCTCTCCGCTCGTATTAATCGACCGTGGCATCAAAATAAATGCCAAATATTACCGCGAAAATATTCTGGAGGATGTAGTAAAGCCTTGGGCACGCAAACATTTTGGCCGCAGACCTTGGACATTCTAACAGGACTCAGTACGCGCCACCCAAGAATGGTAACAAAATTAGGGTTTTCACTTCATTTCCAGCGCACCACAATGGCCACCAAAATCTACAAATTACCAATCCGTTGGACTATTGTGTCTGGAGTATTTTGGAAAGCAGGTTGGCCCTAAAAAAATACGAAAGTGTCGATCACCTCAAACAAGCGCATTGCCGGGAATGGGCCAAAATACCGCAGAGCAATATTCGGGCAGCGTGTGACGGTTTCATTGGCCGGTTTCGAAGGCCATACCAAAGTGTCGATCACCTCAATTAGGCGCTTTGCCGGGAATGGGCCAAAATAACGCAGAGCAACATTCGGCCAGCGTGTGACGGTTTCAAGGCCATAATTCATGCCAAAGGTGACCAATTCGAGCAAATCTAAACTTATTCTAAAATTTGATGCTATTTCCGACATTTTTTGCTCTCATTCAATAAAATTTAAAAAAAAAAATTAAATTATAATTTCACTTTGTTGCATATTTTTTTATCTCACCCTGTATGTGTTTCTTTTTTTTTTTGTTCTGTTAAATTCCTACAAAATAAAGGCGGCAATATTAAACTTAATTGCATTGTATTGTGGGCTAGTTTTCTAGTGACCATTTTTGTTTTTTTCTTTTTTTTTTGTTATTAAATATACAAAAGAATTAAATTTAAAATATATATAAATAAAGTAATTAAAGCATAATGGCAATTAAACGTGAGATTGACAGTGTTTGTTGTTTTTTATGTTGAGAGATTTTCTAACATGTTTTTTTTTTTTTGATTTCGAAATAATATACAAGTATTTAAAAGACTAGATAAAAAAGAATTATAAAAACATAGTTAAAAAATACTATTAACAAAACTATAGCAGTGTAATTTTTTTTTCATTATCATAATATAATGCACCTGTAGTAAAACTTAGAAACTACAATTAAAATAAAATAAAATAAAATAAAATAAAATAAAAAATAATAACTATATTAAATTTGAAACACTTTCGTGTTAAAAAAGTTGTGTGTGTTTTTTTTAAAGAATAAAGCTGACAATGTAAAAGGTTCTTAATATAAAATTGAAGTCTAGCCAGATTTAGGTCTGTTGATCTCTATAATATCTCCCCACATATTTGGGTATCTCCCCCCCCAAAGATCAAGATTTTGTGTAACATTAACATTAATAAAATTCGAAATTACATCAAGATTTTTTTCACATTTTAAACAATTCAATATTCAATGATTTTAAAACTGGATACCATTTAAAATGTAAATTACTCCTCATGAGGTCTTTAAGAAAGAGGAGACCTTTTAGTATATTTTCTATCGAAGAAGACCTGTCTCTACATCTACCATAAACTCATGACCTCTCAAAGGATTTCCTTTAAAGGTATTACACAGAGTTGTAAGTCTTTTCTACCAACAAAATAGACTTTAAATTCCATCCTAAAAATATAAAAGAAAGGCGGCCTTTCCGGATTTTAAATTCAAATAAAAACCTAACATCAATCGACTTTCATTCAATTACCCATAAACTGCATGCTGTGTGTATGTGTATCAATATATAAAGACTTTGTTATAGTTTTCCAAACGATTAAATTTGCCAAGAATAGTAAATGGGGAAAAACCTTTTAGTTGTGTTTTTATCTAAATTCCCTAAATTTTCAATGTAGTTTCTCTAAATTCTTCAAAAACAAAGAACCATTAGCTATTTATTTCTAACATTTCTAGGTTATGTTAAGGGGACTTTCTTTCGGGTAAATCAGTTACACCATGTTTTGGATGCGATATGTTTGCATTTTGTGTCATCGGTTGTGTCATTAATACAGTTTTTGATTTAGTTGTTCCCACCATGATATGGTTTAAATATTTTTTGTTCAACAGGCGGATAATAAATATTGTTACTTCTTAAAGATATGGAATAAAGGTTTTAGTATTTGTTGTGGGAGAATAAATAAATAAATTAGATACCATTTGTTGGCTATTGAATCGATCTGTCTATTGTTGATATGGGTATAAACGGGAACGGGAATTATTACTTCCAATCATTTAAACCCAAACACCATGGGGATTTTTACTAGTGGGTACAGCATTTTCCAATTGCCTTGGGGATCCGATTATGCGACGGCTGCTGCCAGGTTTATTGGAACCTAAAAAAAGAAAAAGAAAATGAAATTAATTAAGAAAATTATTTGATATATTTTTTTATACCCTCAGCCATATGGCTAGAGAGGGTATATATCATTTGATAAGGCCAGACTTTGGTCAGATACGAATTGGACAATTTTGGCCAAATTTGGTTAAATTGTTATACCCTCAGCCATATGGCCACAGACGGTATATATCCTCTCTGATACGCCAAAACGTGCCTCGTCGAAATAACGGTTTTAGACCCCGATTTGGTCCAAACTTGGTACATCATAATATTATTATCAAACTTAAATCGAGTTCGGAGATAGGCAATACCGGTCCATTCCTTCTGGTACCTCCCCACAATTTTAATTTTTCAAAGAAAATAATTTACCGCACAGAAAGAGAAATGATAATCCGATTTTGCTCCAATTTTGCGAATCCTAATATTTGCATCAGTGCTAGGTCAGTCGCGAAAATGGACAATATCGGTCCACTCCATCAAGTAATTCCCCAACAAAGCGTCAGAATTTTGAATAATTATAATTCATATAAAATGTGATGTAAGTGTCCGATTGTCTTCAAATTACACACATCGCAATATTTTTATTAATCCAAGGTCTGGTGCGAAGATGGGATATATCGGTCCACTCCTTCTGGTAGCTCCCCCACAAAAGGGTCAAAAATGTGAATATCCATGAAGCTCATAAAACACGAAATTAACATCCGATTCCATTCAGACTTGGCATGTCTTAATATTTCGATCAGAACAAGATATGTTATAAATATGATGGAGATCGGATCATCCAAAAGGGGTCAAAGTTTTGAATAACCCAAACGATCATAAAATCCAAAAAAGCATCCGGTTCTCTTCAAATTACAAACATCACAATATTTTTATTAACCAAAGGTCTGATGTGAAGATGGAATATATCCGTCCACTTCTTCAGGTACCACCCCCACAAAGGATCAAAATGTTGAATATTCATGAAGCCCTTAAAACGCAAAATTAAAATCCGATTCCATTCAGATTTAGTACATCTCCTCATTTCTACCAAGACAAGATTTTTTATAAAGTTGGTGGAGATTGGACCATTCTTTCTGGTGCCTCCCCCACAAGGGTTTAAAATATTAAATATTTATGAAGCTCATAAAACGCGAAATTAACATCCGATTCCATTTAGACTTGGCACATCTGAATATTTCTATCAACACAAGATCTGTTATAAAGTTGGTGGAGATCGGACCATTCCTTCTGGTGCCTCCCCCACCAAAACGATCACACAATCCGTAAAAATCATCCGGTTCTCTTCAAATTACAAACATCACAAAATTTTTATTAACCCAAGGTCTGGTGTGAAGATAGGTAATATCGGTCCACTCCTTCTGGTACCTCCCCCCACAAAGGGTCAACATTTTGAATATCCATGAAGCTCATAAAACACAAAATTAACATCCGATTCCATTCAGACTTGGCATATCTCAAAATTTTTATCAACTGAAGATTTGTTATAAAGGTGGTAGATATCGGACCATTCCTTATGGTACCTCTACCACAAAGGATCAAATTTTTGATTAACCAAAACAATTATAAAATCCGAAATAAGGAAATAAGCTTCCAGTAGTCTTCATATTTCACACATCACAATATTTTTATTAATCCATGGTCTGGTGTAAAGATGGGATATATCGGTCCACACCTTCTGGTACTTCTCCTACAAAGGGTCAAAAATTTTGAATATTCATGAAGTTCATAAATCCCGAAATTAACATCCGATTTCATTCAGACTTGGGACGTCATAATATTTTCATCAAAGCAATATCTGTTATAAAGTTTTTAGAGATCAGACCATTCCTTATGGTACCTCCACCACAAGGGGTCAAAGTTTTGAATAACCTGTCTTCCTATTTCGCACATCACAAAATTTTTATTAACCAAGGTCTGGTGTGAAGATAGATAATAACGGTCCACTCCTTCTGGTACCTTCCCCACAAAGGGTCAAAATTTTGAAAATCCATGAAGCTCATAAAACACAAAATTAACATCCGATTCCATTCAGACTTGGCAAATCTCAATACTTTCATCAACTGAAGATCTGTTATAAAGGTGGTAGATATCGGTCCACTTCTTCTGGTACCTTCCCCACATAGGACTCAAGATTTTGAAAAACAAAACGCTCAAAGAAAGCGAAATAAGCATCCAATTCTCTTCAAATTTTACTCATCCAAATTTTTTTGCTAACGCAAAATCTTTTGTAAAGATAATATATATCTGCCGACCCCTTCTGGTACCTCACCCACAAAGTGTCACAATTTTTAATTCATTTATCTGTCACAGCTTGCGAAACAAATCGGCGATTCTTTACAATTTGCTATATCTAAATATTTCTCCTAACCAGAAATCTGATATGAATAGGTAATTTATCGGAATTTATGATTTCACATAAAAGTAGACATACATAAATGTTCGATTTCCTTCAAATTTTGCCCATACCAATATTTTGATCTGTATTAGATGAAGTTTGAAAAGGGAATATAAATAAATAAATGAAATGAAATACTTCAATCGACTATATCTGTTACCTCACGCATTTTTTTTTTTTACATTTTCCACAAATTTGCACATATCTCATATAAAGTATAGGAAATAGTCGATATAGCCCAAATCTGTCACGTTTTAATATTTATGTCAGTCTTAGGCCAGTTACGAATTGGTCAATATTGTCCAACTACTTCGGAACATCCCCCATAAATGGCCAGGGTATACATTTGTCGGCAGAACCGACTGATATCATTTTACTTCTTCTTATTTCAATTCATACTCTTTTGTTGACCTTTTTAATGGAAGGAAAAAAAACTTACCCTCTAAAAAATGTTTAATCTCCTCGGAGGTTGTCACTGTCAAACTTTGCAAGTTAACTTCTTTCATTTCGTTGACCAGTTGTTCCACCTTCAAAAACAAAACAAAAAATGATATTTCATTGATATGCTGTCATCCAAAATCACTGTAAATTTCCCAATCATTTACCTGTCTCTTCTTCTCTTGTATTGCATTTTCAATTAACAGAATTTCCTTTTTCAAACTTTCGGCCGTTTTATTTGATGTGTCCGTATTGTGTATGGCCTGATCTATTTCGCTTTGTATGCGCTCCATTTCCATTAGGAAATCACGTTCAACATTTTGTCTGAAATTAAACGAAGGTTTTAATTAATTACACAAATATATATTTTTTTGTATTTAAAGTTTACAACTTTACCTCATATTTTGTTTGGAATTTGCCCGCTGCTCAATTTCAATATCATCCATTAGCAAGCGTATTTTATTTTTACACTGCAGTAATTCCGTTTCACAATTAGCCAGCTTTGAACGCAACAATGCAATTTCAGACTTGAGAGTTTTCTCCTGCTGCTTGACCAATTCATTTTCTTCTTCGACATATTGTAGGGTTTGGAGCTAAGAATGAGAAAGAGAAACAAATGAATTTGTAAATTTTTGAAAATTTACAATTAATTATGGTCTCATACCTGTTCACTTCCTTGTCTGAACAATTGATCAGCTTTTGTTATTTCCCTAGAGATAGCTTCCAATTCCTGAGCCTGATCACGTTCTTTGGATTCCAAATAAACGATTTCTGCATCGTACTGAAATTATAAAATAGAACCAAAAAAAGTTGGTTATTATATTCTTACAATTGAATAGGAGGAGGGGTCAATTTAAAAGATATTCTAATTATGGCCGGTCTTTTAAAAGGTATTTTTTGCTATGAGAGGCCTTCTAAATGTTAGTATTATAGAAGACAATCAGATGGCTCTGTTCAGTGTTTGAAAATACTTTCTGAATGGATTCTAAAGCAACTTGAAAGGTTTTGTAAAAAATCTGAAAAAGGGCTTTCCAAAATTCTCCTACAAAAAATTGAAGTGTTGTCTAAAGAAGACCTTCCAGATTCTTTCCATATTTTATATTATATTCTGATCATAGAAAACCTTTTTAGCGGATTTTCAAAGATCACTTCTCCAGACCAAGTTCTCTATCAATATACAGGATGAAAAAACTGCAACCAACTTCAGACTGCTGTCATTTCAAAGCCACTCGTCCGACAGCTGTTAAAATTATTCCAGTGACAGCTTATTATATTGTTTACAAGCGTACCAAAGAATTTTGGTGAGAATTTTCCAGAACAAAAAGTTATTCGTGATGGCTGGAAACCACAAGTGGCTATGGTTAGAGCACCCCAGCATTTACATGTGAATAAATCTTTTGTGTCTCGTACCATCGCTCTTTACCGTGATACTGGTAGCGTAGCCCGGATGTCAAGGAAGTGAACGGAAGAAAACAGCAACGTCAGCAGAAATAGTTCAAAAAGTAAAGATGCGACTTGATCGAAACCCGCGTTGCAGTGGCCGAAAAATGGCTCGTGAGCTGAACACATTGCAATATTCCATTCGGCAAATATTGAAAAATGAGCTCGGGGTAAAGCCATTGAAATTCCAAAAAGTGCAAGAACTTACACCGCAACAAAAAGAAGATAACCTCAAAAGAGCTAAACAGTTGCTTCGCTTGGCCGAAAGTGGGGAACTGCCGAATTTATTTTTCTCGCGCTCTCCGATGGGAAAACATTCGTTCTCCAGCCGGTTGTTAACAAACAAAATGATCATGTTTACTTGCCAGAGAGGTCAGCTGAAAATGTGCACCTTCGGTTGGCCATCAGAACTAAAGCGCGGGCTATGGTGATGGTAGGGGCCATAACGCCATAACAGCCGATGGTTGCTCTCCGCTCGTATTAATAGACCGACCATCAGAATAAATGCCGAATATTATCGCGAAAATATTTTGGAGGGTGTATTAAAGCGTAGGGCACGCAAACATTTTGGCCGCAGACCTTAGATATTCCAACAGGACTCAGCACCATCGCACTCAGCACGCGCCACCCAAGAATGGTTATTTGCTTTAATGCTTTATTTCCAGCGCACAATGGCCACCAAAATCTCCGGATACCAATCCGTTGGACTATTGTGTCTGGAGTTTTTTTGGAAAGCAAGGTTGATACTAAAAAATACCAAGTGTCGATCACCTCAAGCAAGCGCTTTGCCGGGAATGAGCCAAAATACCTCGGAACAAACTTCGGGCAGCGTGTGACGGTTTCATTGGCCGTTTGAAGACCATAATTCGTGACCAATTCGAAGAAATCTAAATTTATTCAAAAATTGGATGATATTTCCGACATTTTTTGCTTTCATTCGATAAAATTAAAAAAGAAATGTAAAAAATATGGCGTTTGACTTTGTTGCAGTTTTTTTTATCTCACCCTGTATATTCTAGTAATGGAAGGGCATGTAAAATGTCTTTCAATTTTGGCAGGTCTCTTGAAAGTTATTTCTATTATAGACGAGTGCTTTTCTGACTTTGAAAGTATTTTTGGATTGGTTCTTGGGCAATTCGAAAGGTTTTCTAAGACTTTCTGGGAGGCATGTCCCCCAGGAAACCTTTCCAATTTTTTCTATGAAATTTTGAAAAAAAATTTGTTTTTGGAACCCCTTTCTGTTTAATTTCTTTTTATAAATGGCTGTCCATAATCTATGTTAGATACTGACAATAGGCAAATTTTTTAAAGAACAACAGGAGATCTTTTGAAACACATTCTAATTATGGAATGATCGTTGAAATGTCTTCAAACTTCGGAAGGCCCTTTGTATGTTATTTCTATTAAAAATGAGTGCTTTTCTATTTTTGGAAGTTCTTTTTGAATGATTTCTAAAACAATCTGAAAGGTTTTCTAAGACAATCTGCCTTTAAACATCGGAAGGATTTTTGAAAGTTATTTCTATTATGAATGAATGCTTGTCTGTTTTTGAAAGTCCTTTTGAATGATTTTTAAAACAATCTGAAAGGTTTTCTAAGACAATTTGCGAAGGATCTGCCTTTAAGAGGCTTTTCGAAAACTTTTGTACGACTATTTGAAAAGCTTTTTTTAGAGAACCCCCTTCTGAGTAATTTCACTCTACAGATGACCTTTCTCTCTATAGTAAATACTGGTCATACAATGTTTTTTTAGGAGACCGCTTGAGACACATTCTAATTATGGGCGGATCTTTGAAATATTTTTTGAAAGTTATTTCCATTGTATCCTTTTTGTATGGCTTTTGATATGAAAGACTTCCCAAGAAGCTCTGAAAATCATGTGCCCTTAAAAGACCTTTCCAAAATTGTTTTACTCTAAGTTGAAAATTCTTTTGTTCATAGAAGACCTCTTTGAATAGTTTCTGAAGGTCTTTTAAAATGATCTTTCCAAAAAAAAAAAACTTATTGAAGAGGGTTGGTTTTCGGTAAAAGATTTCAAAATGCCTTCCATCCTTGGAAGACTTTGGAAGCTTTTATATTTAGGCCTTTTGAAAGACCCTTTTCATTAGAATAGTTTTTCTTTCGAAATATCTTCCGGCTCCTCACCTTTGTCAATTCCATCTGCTGCTGATTGATTTTCTCTCTTTGAAATTTAATCAATTGCAATAGATCATTGTATTGCGTTGCCTGGAAAATACTTTCACTCTCATCCATGCTAACCGGCAAGACCAAGTCATTTATTTGTTGATAGTCGACAAATTCATAATCCGGAGATTGATATGATGATTGCATGCCTGCTGTCGATCCTCCCGCCGTTAACGGCTGCTGCTGCTGTTGTTGTTGTGGTGTTGGTTGATTTGAATAGAGGGCATTTGAAGCATTCGCATTCATTGCTGGCTGTTGTAATGGACTATTACGTGGTGGCGGTGGATCTCTGTAGGGTGGTGGTACCAAAGCACCATTAGCCGATATGGCTGGCGCTTGTTTGTACAGATCACTGGGGGAGTTTGCAAATTTCCCATTTCCATTATAGATATCTAGAAGATTTTCATTGCTGCTGCCCAAATTATTGGAGGTGGACATTGATGCATTGCCACCATGAGGATTGTTGGGCGAGGGGGATGATTGAAAATTTGAGGTGAATATTATTTCAGCACTACCGCCCATCGGTTGTATTCCTGAGTTATTGCTATTGTGATTATGATTATTGCCCGTTGTTGTGGTTTGATTATTGCTCGCCATTGTTCGCCGGTCCAGGGCATTACGTACCTCGGCCAAATTAATTTCATTTATTGATTTACTATTATGGGCACCCAATTGCTGATAGATATTGTTAGATGTATTGTGGTTGTTGTTATTGTTATTATTATTATTGCTATATTCGGCATAAGCACCATTTCCTTTGCCACCTAAATTTCCGCCAGCGGACGAAGGCATTTCAATGGGATTCGAATGGGATTTCTCATGTCGTGGAATTATACTGGATGTGGTGGAAGTAGTTGCCACATTGTTGGTGTTATTTTTGTTGCGTTGTGGTACACCCTTAACAATGCCAATGTTATCAAAACTTTTTGCATCATGCACCCTTCAAAAAATGAAAAGGAAATATTTAAATATATTTTTTATTGAAATATCATATTTAAATATGCGTTACTTACCCAAAAGTTTTCTTCAATTCCTTGGCCCGTTCATGGGCGGCATTTAGGCTCAATTCCATGGTCAAGGGTTTTTGATGTTGCGTTGGTTGTGGGGGTGCCGTTGTTGCATTCAATGCATTTTCAACAATTGTATTGTTGGAATTCGCATTGTTGTTGTTGTTGATGTTATTTTGTTTATCAATTACTTGCTGATGATTGCTTAATCCCAATGCTTTTTTGTTGTTTGACATCACAGTTGTACTTTCATTATTGTTGTTGTTGTTATTGTTATTAATTTGCTGATGTGTTTCTTGTCTAGGCGAAATATTTTGTTGTTGCAGCTGCTGCTGTTGTTGTTGTTGTTTACTTTCTGAACGCTGCAATATAAACTGCACATCATTGGCATATTCGCCCCATTTCAGCAAAAGCTTGAGGGGATTTTCATTTGGTGCCAAGAGACGTTCATTGTTGCGCCATCGCTCGATTAGAGTAAATCGTCCCACCTTGCCCGTGGCATGAGCCAATGCAAAAACCACATCCTGAAAGGTTGAAAGAAAAATGGAAAAGGTTTTAAAAAACGAATGAAATGTTCCTCAAAAGTAACAATTTGATTACAAAAATTCTGCAAAAAAAAAAGAAAATATTCCCTAAATTGTTTTTGCGGATAAGAAAAACTAAATTAAGGAAGCAGGAAAGAGTTCCGTTGAATCGTCATTTTATGGAAATGTCGAACCTTGCTGATGTCTAAGAAATTCTGGGCAAACTTCTGATTTTAAAATTGCGATCGAATATCCAAATTGAAATGGATTTTCTTGACAGAAACAGAGGATTTTAGGAGTAAATTTGATTATTGGAGGATTAAGCATGGAATCAAATAGCATCGTTTGGACAAGATGCAACATCGCTACTAAGTTCAAACTTCTGATTTTAAAACTGCGATTGAATATCCGAATTGAAATGCATTTTCCAGGCAGGAAACACTGGAATTTAAGAGTAAATTTGATTTGTTACGGTTCAAGCATGGGGTCAAATAGCATCGTTGAGACAGGAAGCAAAATCTCTACCAAGTCGAAAAAATTTTTCAAAACAATTAAATCGCTTTCAAATCCATGAAAGGAGGACCAGAGTTATTTGAAGCGACTCCAAGGAGCCACATGGCGGGTCTAAGAAATGCTGTCTGATGTCTGATTCTGGACAAAATTCTGATTTTAAAACTGCGATCGAATGTCTGAATTGAAATGAATTTTCCAGGCAGGAAACAGGGGAATAAAAGAGTAAATTTGATTAGTTGAGGGTCAAGTATGGGGTCAAATAGAATCGATTGGTCGAGATGCAACATCGCTACTAAGACAAATATGTTCTTCAAAACAATTAAATCGCTTTCGAATCCATGAAAGGAGGAACAGAGTTACTTGAAGCGGATCCAAGGGTCCATATGGCAGAGAGTAAAGCTACGTCGGGTGCAATCTCTTCGACCTAATTTCCAAACACACTTTTGCTGACCTTTCTGAAAATGCATACTACATCGAAGGACATCTATAGTCATTCCAGGACACTTGGCCCAACCGCATTTCACGTCTGGACTGTGTGCCAGTCTCTGATCAAACATAATTTTCTAAAATCCATTATAGGTAGAATCTAAAAAAATCATTGAAAAGTCTGGTAGAGGGGTGTAGAAGTATTTTGGATTCTCTATCAAAAAAGAATCTAACATCTTCGCGAGACTTACCACTCCTGCACAGTGGGACCAAAGCAATTTCAATTTTAACAAGTAAAAAAGCTGTAAGAGCTCTGAATACCCTCCTCCATTTGGAATGAATTTGGCAATTTTCAAAAAAAAAATCCGTTAAAAATTCTGTTAAACTCCTAAAAATTCCGAATGTAGCCGTTATATTAGAGTCTATACGACGGACCTGCATAGGCAACTTTTGTCATAAGCCATTACAATATTCAAATACGAAACTTGAAAACACATCGGTGAATAATGTAGCTTAAATAATCAAAATTCTGAATATAGGGGGGCATTATTATATGGGGGCTATACCAAAACGTGGACGTGCACAGACAATTTTCTGTCATAGGCTGTCCATTACGAACTTAAAACCAACTTTGAAAAAATTCCGGTTAATAATGTCGCTAAAATTGTCAAAATACCGAATATCTGAAGGTGCCGTTATATGGGGGATATACGAAGGCATGGACCTGCACGGACAATTTTCTGTTATATGCTGTAGTATCCATTACGAACTTCAAATGCCAAATTAGAAACAATTCCGGTGAATAATGTCGCTAAAATCATAAAAATACCGAATATCGGGAGGCAGACGTGGACGTAGACCTGCACAGAAAATGTTCTGCCATATGCTGGAGTATTCATTACGAAATTCAAATACCAAATTTTAAACAATTCCGGTGAATAATGTCGCTAAAATTATCAAAATACCGAATATCAGGAGCTGCCGTTATATGGGGGCTATACGAAGCCGTGGACTTTCACGAACAACTTTCTGTCATAGGCAGTAGTATCCATTACGAACTTCAAATACCATATTTGAAACATTTCCGGTGAATAATGTCGTTTAAATAACCAAAATACCGAAAATAAGGAGGTACCATTATATGGGGGCTACGCCAAAACGAGGTCCTACATTGCCCATTTTCAATACCAAAAGTCCTGCAGATATAATATACATTTGAGTAAAATTTTATTAACCTACTTCATTTCGTTCGAAAGCTATTTCCACAGATGGACGGACATCTCTAAATCGACATAGAATTTTATGCTGATCAAGGGTATATATATTTCGAGGTGTTACAAATGGAATGACAAACTTAATATACCTCCACACTATGGTGGAGGGTAAAAAATGTCAATTTCGAATCGATTATTGGCTGAATCGTAACGTATTATTAGATTCTTTATATCCGGGATTTACAAGCTTGATTGATGTCCTTTCCAAAAATGACTACTAGAACAAAGCACTACAAGCCATTCCATGGACACTGGACCCTAACAAAATTTAAATTTGGAGGATAGACCAATTAAAGACAGTATCGAAACATATTTTTTGAAACGTCTAGATGCGTCGTCTAAAGGCATTTTAGATGTCCTATCCAAACATGAATTCAACATCTTCGTATCCCCATCAATTTCCGCACACAGGGTCCAAACCAAGATCGCTTCTTGGGCAACAGGCATTTGGAACATATTGGGATACCTATTTACGTGATCTACAATTGCATTTATATCCTGTCCATCCAAAAAAGCACGAAAAGCATTCTCAACGTTTGACAAATTTAATG
This sequence comes from Musca domestica, assembly GCF_030504385.1. Taxonomy (NCBI): domain Eukaryota; kingdom Metazoa; phylum Arthropoda; class Insecta; order Diptera; family Muscidae; genus Musca; species Musca domestica. The sequence continues at coordinate 10,169,898 of NW_026712272.1, read as the reverse complement.
GAGACAATTAAAAGAATTGGAATTTATTTTTTGAAATTTTGATTTGAAAGCGTTTTTGATCCCCTTCCAAAAAATTATTTTAAAATATTCGTACCCCTGTCCATTTTTACGCACTGACCTCAAAAGAATTTCTCTTTTGGGTTATGGATCAGAAAACGTCAAATCCGATTATTAACAGAATCGGAATGTGTTATGCCCTTCCCAAAAATGCAAGCTAGATCGAAGCACTGCTTGCTGTAGCAGGACACTGCATCCAAACCAATTTTACTTTTTGACCGTTGGACAGTAGTTTTTCTAATACAGTTTTAAAATCGAACATATTTTGGAAATCTCTAGAAGCTTCATATATGCCCTTTTTTAAAAGCATTTCAGATCAAGGTACTTTTTGCCATTCATTCCCAAGTATTTATAATAGTTGGAAAATTAAGCTGCGTTTGGAATTGTTTTCCCTATTGCCACTTTTCCCCAACCGATTTACACATCATGCCTCCTCCATTGGTCATTTGCCAAATTTTAATTCACGGGTTCAATTCAGGTTAAACGTTGATGATACTATGTTGATGATACCCTTGAAACATAGTTAAATAAATAACCCAATATTCGTCGGCTTGTAACAGTTATTTAATGAAAGATTAATGATGCCCGCCGTCCACAACGATTTCAATAAGCAAGAAAAGAACTAAACGCAGCTATTAGCGTCTCTAAATGAGCCATTAATCACTTCCAGCTAATTGATGGTGACCGTGTAAACTCAAAAAAGACAAACAACAACAACAATAAGAAATAGGTTCTGTTTAAAAAAAAATATTCTTAAAAAATATTTATTGGTGTACATACCTGACATGTGGTATTGACTGTGACACCACAAACAATCCTTTGAATGCCTTCAACCCAAACTTTTAGTTCCATGGTTCCTGGCGAATATCTGGACTGGTAATGCGAATTTGACTTTGCTCAATTAGTCTGCGTTTGCCGAAAAAATCAAGTTATTAACTCTTTCCATTAAATTATTGTGTGCAGAGAAAGCAGCTCTACTACTGGCTCCGACTGCTACTACCGTCGTTCCGTCGTCGTTGGTACAATTAATACTGATAAGAGTTTGTTTGCTGAAACGGCAAATTGCCGTGACCATAACAATGACAATTGAAATATTTCATTGGGTTGCGTTGCAAACGACGACCAACAATTGGAAACGCTGTAATTTGTTTTTGTTGTTGTACGTTGTGGTATATTTGTTGTTACTTTTTTCCACTCGATCTGATGTTTGGTAGCTGCCAAATGAAGCGTAATGACACTAAATATTTGTTGAATAACAAAAACTATGGTTGACTAACAATAATTAGAGGGTGGTTGGGGAGGATGGAAAATCAACAGAGTATTTCGGCCAACTTTCTGCGATGAGTCTGACTCCTCCAACAACACGAATTTTTCTGGGGTTGGGCAGATGAAATAGCAGCAACAATCAGCAGAAACACAGTGGCTGCTGCGAAAACAACAGCAGGCAATAAATTTAAAAGCTTTTCAAAATTATGCGTTCAGTGGTGGCAGCACAGAAAAAAGAACAACAAACAAAACTTCATCTTGCATTAACATGGTTTTTGTTGCTAGCTTAGCTGGTAATTAACATTTAATTCACTTTTATTTTCGCTTTTCTTGCTTTTTCTTTGTTGGGGTCACTTGCACTCTTATTGACGTGACGGCTGTGAGAACTTTTTCTTGCTTAGATTTGTTGGAGCACGCACAGAAATATTTATTTTTATTTTTTCTTAATAATAATTGATTGAATATATTTATGTTTTATTATTTTCCATATTTTATTCCCGAATAGAAGGAGATTAGTTAGATCAGTTTGTTTTTTATGAATACAACATTAATTTGTTTTTCGCCATCTTGCCAGACTGAAATTTCACAGAAATGAAAAACGTTCCAAACGAGTCAAATTAGAATGACAAAACATGATGCCAATAAACCAAAAACACAAAATAAAATCACCGAGTTTACGAATGCAAGGAGAAAAACAAAGTGATAGTGGAGAAAGAAGATATAATGAAAGAGATAGAAGACGATGGTGGTTTCTAATGAGGGCGATTCATTAGAATGAAGCCGCAGAACTAGTTACAATTAATTATTTAATTTTTGTGGATTTTAGATGACTAAATTTAAATGATATAATACAGAAGAGATGTTTCTCAAGTTGTTTTGGTTGAAAGAGAAAAGAATTTAGGTTGACCTTGTTCAAATTCGGTCCAAATGGTTATAATGCATTATGCCGAGAATCCATTAAAATGGAGCTGAGGAACTAGTTGAAACAATGAACTTGTTTCCATGGTAGAAGAATACAGGTAGATGCATCAACGGTTGGAAACATTGATATGTCAAAATTTTTAAAATGTATTGTCAAAAAAATAGATTTTTATATGTTTTCTTATACGACGCCAATCCGAAGTTGTTATAATATGTATTTTTTAACAAATTTAAATAATTGTTCATTCAACATTTTCAATTCCAAAATTGGTTTGACAGTTCATTGTCTTAGCAGCTGTGTCGATGCGTCTACCTATATTCTTCTACCATGGTGTTTAAATAAGAAAAATATTCTCGAATCAGAGTTGCATTTTACTACAATTAGGTTTCATTTAAGTATGAGGAGAATGTAGGTACATACAGCAACGATTGGGAACATGGATATGTCAAAATAAAAAATAAGTAGATTTGTATATGATTTCCTATTCTACGGCAAACGGAGTTAATTATAATATGCATTTTTTACAAATTTGAATAATTTTTCATTCAAAAATTTCAATTCATTGTCCTAGCAGCTGTGTCGATACGACTACCTGGATGGTATGAACTGTCCGATACGCAAAATATCTTCCCTTTATCATTCAACGTAAAGTTTACTGAATTCATGTTGTCACATTTTCTGTTGATAATATGGGCAATAACAGCAAAATGCATTTAAATAAAAAAATTGATAACGCAAATCGTTTACTTTATATTGAAGAACTGAATTATAGATTTATTTCAGGAAATTAATTACAAATTCGTTTTGTTTATTATTTTTAAACTAAAATGAAGATGCCATTGTGGAAAAATGCAGTGACTACCAGTTACTTTTACAAAAAGTTTACATTATATTTGTAAAAAATTGAATTATTTCGACGAAAAGAAGTACTAATAAAACCACGATAGTGTGAACTGCATTCGAAGACTTGGTAATTTAAATATAGGACAAGACAGAATCAAAATATGGCAACCCTATGAAAATATATCTGTTGTTATGATATCACAACAACATAGTTTCCAATGTTAACTGATTATTTTATGACTTATCGCTGAAAACAAATCCAACCATGGAAAAAAGAGTTTGGAAAAATTATAGCCCGAAATTCCACTAATATTAAGGTATACTTTTCTCAACAATTACTTTATGTATTAAATACATGTTTACATATATGCCATGGTAGAAAAATACAGGTAGATGCATCAACGCTTGGGAGCATTGATATGTCAAAAATTTTTAAATTTCTTTTCAAATAAGTAGAATTTTATTTGTTTTCTTATACGACAAAAACCGTGGGTTGTAAAGATATGCATTTTTCAACAATTTTTACAAATTTAAATAATTTTTCATTCAACATTTTTAATACCAAAATTGGTTTGACAGTTCATTGTCCCAGCAGCTGCGTCGATGCGTCTACCTATATTCTTCTACCATGATATATGCACTTAATGAAAAAGTACTCTGCCACGACTAGTTTGACATCTAATGTATGAAAATACACTTACAGCCAGTTCCACGATATCGAAAGAACACGTTCGCACAACTTTTACACGACAAACAGCTGATTTCCGTTCCACTAAAATCTATCAGAACGAAAATTTGCACGAAAATCAAAGCGAACGAAAACGTAAGCATTTCAGTGTAATTTTGCGTTCCACTATCTTTTTTCTTTCGTACGTATGCGAACACAAATGTCAAAATCAGTCACTTGTGTGTTTGCTATCGTATAATAACAATTAAGGAAAATTGTTTTAACATAAACATTGCTTGATTATAAATGGAAACAAAAATGTAAGTAAAAATAATAAATGCAATTTAATATGTGAACAACAAATATATATTTTTTTATTTTCTCAATTCCAGCACGAAAAAATCATCAACTACAAAGCAGCGGGCACTAGTTGAGTAAATGGAGGAGAATCCTGTGTTCGCCAGAGGAATGCCAATTTTTGGAAGCAGCAGAAGAAGTTTTAAATCGGGGCGGATTTGGTTAGTTCTGCAACCGGGCACCCACTTCTCTTCCATCATATCCAAAAGAGCCCGAAAACTTCCTTCGACACACGAAAGTTGGCCACAAACCTAGAAAAAATCATTTTTTATTATTTCAAAAATGTAAAAATACAATCATACTTACTGGTTGTTAGGTACTTCAAATAAAGCATCTCTTAAATGCCTCCGTGGCACATTTCGAACCTCCTCCATAAAAAATAGGGCTACGGAAATATTCTTTTTTTTTTATTTTCTAAGAGCACAAATAGTTTGAACACAATCACTAGAAATTTTATTTTGTTTGTTTATTTACAATTTGTTTGTTTACAACTGAAATGTCAGTTGAGACAGAGCCACTGCTGCTTTTTCGCGTTTAAATTAGACATTTGACGCTTTTTTTGCTTTATTTCGCGATTAATTTTTCCAAAAAAATATTTAGCAACACTGAATCACGTAAGGCTATGCGAAAGAAAGAACGAAAGTTAGTGGAACGCATTCTTATACGAAAGTGAGTGAGTAGCCTTCGTTCGCACAAATTTTCTTTCGAGATCGTGGAACAGGCTGTTACAGCCTGTTCCACGATGTCGAAAGAACACGTTCGCACAACTTTTACACGACAAACAGCTGATTTCCGTTCCACTAAAATCCATCAGAACGAAAATTTGCACGAAAATCAAAGCGAACGAAAACGTAAGCGTTTCAGTGTAATTTTGCGTTCCACTATCTTTTTTCTTTCGTACGCATGCGAACACAAATGTCAAAATCAGTCACTTGTGTGTTTGCTGTCGAATGATAAAAATTAAGGAAAATTGTTTTAACATAAACATTCCTTGATTGAAAATGGAAAGAAAAATGTAAGTAAAAATAATAAATGCAATTTAATCTGTGAACAACAAATATATATTTTTTTATTTTCTCAATTCCAGCACGAAAAAACTACACAGCTGCGGGCACTAGTTGAGTATATGGGGGAGAATCCTAAGTTCGCCAGAGGAGTGCCAATTTTTGGAAGCAGCAGGCAATCCCATGAAGACCACTGGAAGACACAAACCTAGAAAAAATCATTTTTTTATTATTTCAAAAATGTAAAAATACAATCATACTTACTGGTTGTTAGGTACTTCAAATAAATTCGAAGCATCTCTTAAATGCCTCCGTGGCACAATTTGAACCTCCTCCTCATCATCCATAAAAAAATAGGGCTACAGAAATATTCATTTTTTTTTCTTTTTTAAGAACACAAATAATCTGAACACAATCACTAGAAATTTTATTTTGTTTGTTTATTTACAATTTGTTTGTTTACAACTGAACTGTCAGTTGAGACAGAGCCACTGCTGCTTTTTCGCGTTTAAATTAGACATTTGGCGCTTTTTTTTGCCTTATTTCGCGATTAATTTTGCCAAAAAATATTTTGCAACACTGAATCACGTAAGGCTATGCGAAAGAAAGAACGAAAGTTAGTGGAACGCATTCTTATGCGAAAGTGAGTGAGTAGCCTTCGTTCGCACAAATTTTCTTTCGAGATCGTGGAACAGGCTGTTAATATAGGTATATAGGCTATCACAATAAACATGGTAGAAGAATACATGTAGATAATATATTAACTTTTATTTAAAAACGCCTAAAAGTATGCTTCATAATCAATTCATAAAGTTGAAACAACTGGGTGACGCAGACGTTTTTATTTTGACTGCTGTTATTACTTTCCAGTGACTGGTAGCTGTGTGCTCATTTCGAAGCGATTAACAATCTCGTCCAATGATACCAAGGGGAAATACTACGTTAACGGAAAATGTTTAATGAAATTTTCAGAATAAAAAAATGGATGTTTACGCAAAATGTTTCTCATATGCTTTATTTAGTCTTGAAATGGCTATTATTTTAGAAATTTGAAAATCAAAATATCCATAAACGATATGAAAGACTCCTATGCGATGATTCGCTTGAGTCTTCTTCGAATTGCGACCCCTTTTCACTTCAATTTTCATAATTTATACAAAACTATGTTTGGAATTATACTTACGTACAATTAGACAAATACGTTTATTTAAAAAGTATATTTCATTTTTTTTTTTCAAAATAATGTTCAATGGGTATTTTTTGCTTTCGTACATATGATCATCATCCCATTGATGATTTGCGCTTATCTTATTTTTTTTTATGGTAAATCGCATCAACTTTTAACTGAGCACGCAGCATATTAATCATCATCGTAATACCATCGTTGGAAGGAGAAAATAAATCAAAGTTAATCAAGAAATTAAAAAAAATGAAACCCAGTTTACAAAAAAATAGAAACTATACATATCTAGTGAAGAGCAGTAAATCTAGATTTAAATACTAAATATCTAATATTAATTAAGAGACATGTGAGAAAAGTGTGTGGTAGTGTTATCAACGTGTAGAGATTTAGGCAGGTGGAATTCCTGTGGCACTACCGGGCGCCACTGGGGCTGGAGGCGCAGCAGTTGGTGTTGTTAGTGAGGGGCCGGCAACATTTGTCGGGGCAACTGAACCTGCTGGATTTGTGGCGGCTGCTAAAGGTGGCTGTGCCGTAGGGGGGACACTAACAGCTGTGGCCTCGGTAACTCCAGTTGTGGGTGGAATTGTGGTTGGCGTTACTGTGGCAGCTGGAGTTGTATCTGCAACAAAAACGTTTTCAATATATTTCAATTTTACTGTTTATTTATTTATTACCCATTGGAGTTGCAGCTGGAGCGGTTGGGGGAGCACCTGCGATGGGAGCACTTGTATTAGTGGCTGGACCTACATTTGCGGCAGGTGCTGCTCCGGGTGTGGCACCCGCGGCATTAGGAGCTAAAGGTCCTCCTGCCGCTGTTCCCGTTGTTGCACCAGGTGCATGTGGAGCGGTTGAAGGTCCACTAGCCCCACCAGTGGCCGCATTTGCGGGTGCTGGTGCCGATCCTGGCGCTCCTGATCCTTGCCATTGCTGTTCCTGCTGCAAACGATGGTGTGCTTGCTGACGTGCCCTAAATTCGGCAGCTTTCAATTGTTCCAAATGGAATTGTTGACGCTCAGCAATTAACTGTTGCCTTTGATACTCCAAACCTTCACGTTCTCGTTCCATTGTCGTCTCCAGCTCTTCAAAGTGTCGCAATTTTATTTCCAATTTTTTCATTTGAGTCTCTACCAAAAGTGCGACTAAAGACTTTATTTTACGTTCTTCCAGGGCGGCCAAATGTTTGGCTTTCACAGCTGCCGACGCCAGAGCTGCAGCGGCCGCTGTCTGAACATTGACTTCATTGAAAACTTGTTTTGTGGGATCGTTTGCATCTTTGTTTGTGGAATTATCAATAGACGTGGTACCATCTCCACTGTTTTCGGTTTCTGTCTTAATATCCTTGGGTTCCAAGCTGGCCGTTTCTAGAGAAGGGAAAGGAAAAAATAAGAATTAAGTGTTAAAACAAATTTCCCAGAAATTAAAGAAAATGTGATTGTATTACTATCATCTTTTTTATCGCTATCATTCTCTGTTTTGTCTTTGTCTTTTTCATTTTCATCTTTTCTATCTTTGTCTTTAGTACTATCCTCAGTAGTAGCGGTAGAGGTGGCATTGTTTTTGGTGGGATCTTTTTCTGCATGCAGGAGGGATAATGTAAGAATGGTGGTGGTATAGCAGCATTGAGGATAGCAACAGAAATGTTACGGAAACCAAAAAATAAACAAAACAAAAACAAGCATAAAAGGGATTGGGTAAAACAAAAATAGGTAAAAACATAAAAAACCAATTAATTTATTAAAAAATCTACATCGCCGAGTTAAAAACTTCTGCGTGTGAAGCATATAAAATTTTTGGAATTTGCCTTACCGTCTTTCTTGGAGAGGTCTTTCATTTCCTCATCAGCCGTTCCCGGTGTGGACTGTTGTTGCAGTGTGGGGTTATTTGGATCTTCATCGTCTTTATCGGTACCAGTACCGGCTATACCACTGCTAGCCAAACCATAACTAGGATTAAATTTACCCCCAGCCGATGCCTTTTCAACATTCTTCATATGGTTATCCATAATTGAAGCTGGCACTTCATCTTTGATGGCGGCAAATTCTTCCATGGCCGCTTTAGCTGCAGCGGCTGCCACACGTGGATCTACCACCGAAGCCAAAAATGCCACGGTTGACATGATGGGATTGCCCGATTTACTAAATGGTATGGGCTGACATCCCAAAGGACCCAAAAATCCACCATCATCCTCTAGATAGGGATCCTCAATTGGCAAACGTAAGAAATGCAAAATACACTCATCCTGAGTGCGAGTACCAACATGTTCACACACTTTGTTCCAGTCATCTTTGTACAACTCCAAACCCTCAAGTAAGAGCAAGGTCTCTTGATCAGTCCATTCTCTTGACATACTGGCGGCAGTACGGTTTCTCATGGCGGCTGGTTTTTTGGCATACTGATCCAATTTCAAACCAAACTGACCGGTTGAGGGTGGAATCGCTGCTCCATTTTCAGTTGGTTCAATTTTAATACCCACTGTGGGTGCCTTATCTAGTGAATCTTCTTTAATATCTTTGTTTGCCCCAGAGGCGGCGGCGGTGGCAGCTGCGGCACCGCCTGTTGGCTTCTTGTCCAAATCCAAAAGTGTCTTAGCAGCAGATGGTTGAGGTGTTTTTTGTGGATTTAAAGATTGTATTCCTGAAGGTGTATCCGACAGTATATGGAAATGAGATGTGGGCGGTGGTCCCATTGGAGTGGGACGTAACTCGGCATCGATTTGATAATTTATCAAACCCCATTGTTCCAGAAAGGCGTGCACCCTCATAATGGCACAAACATCACCGGCCAAATTACGGCGACAAGCAGTGCTTGTTAGGTATTCAGTTGGGTTCAAGCGATAGGTATCAATCATGAAATTTCTATAGGCCATGTAAATTTCTGGTGTTTTGGATTTGTTCTTGGAATTAAAGAATTCTGGCATTGCGCGTTTCTCGATGACATGAATGGAATTATAATCGAACCAAGCCGAATACGAGGGTACAATAATGTGATGAGTTTGTTCGGTGACGTTGTCTTCCATATCTTCTTTGGCAGAAGAAGAGAATTCTTGGGTATTACTATTATCACTTGTCTTGCCAGTTTGAGAGTTTTCTCCGTCACAAGCAGATAAGGCGTGCGTGCCGCTGCCACCAGTCATTTCATCATCCAAATCGGTTAGGGTGCCACCTAAAAATAACAATATGTATATTGGTACAGAAAAAAACGGAAAAAAATCGTTGCTTACCTTTAATGGGAACCATATCGTTGTCAGCCCGTGATTTACTGCCTGGTGCTGGACTGGCCGTCGACTGCAAAGTATTGCTCTTTATAACCTCCTGGAGATTTGTCTCCGCCGGTGGATCTTCCATATCACGCGTCAAATCCTCGTCCTCCTCATCGTTGCGAGATTTTTTATGCAAAACTGCCGGTGAACGCTTACGTTTACCCGACTTCGATGAGCTGGGTGATGGTGAACGTCTTCGCTTTTGCTTGGCAGCTGCTGGTGTAGCACTGCCAGCTACCTTTTTCTTTTCATCCACTCCGCCAGACATGATATCATCTATGGACAAACGCAGTTTATGTGTTTTCTTCTTGCCCATTTCATCCACTTCGTAATCCTCCTCGGCCATCCATTCGTTGTATTGTTCCAAATCAATAATCCATGTAGCCGAAACTCGCCAACGTTCCACCGGTGATTCGGGATTCTCAAAAAGATTATCGGGCAATTCCAAAGTGTTCACCGTCCATGTATCATATGACTCTGGAAAGTAATACCAATGCATCATAACATGATTGCCTCGCCTAAACACCGGACGGGCATATTCGTCTGGATGCGGATCCACTTCGGGATAAATAATATGAGTTGCATCATCCTCGTCTGACACGATTTCCACACGACGTATTGCCAAGATTTCCCTTAAACGTGTAGCCAATTGTTTGTCTACCTCGGGACGTATGTAAATATAGGGAATGCGATAGAGATCGGCCTCAATCAAGGCTTGTTCAATATCGATAAGCAATTGTACATTTGGATCTTTTCTATTGGGATTTTTTCCAACAGAGAAATCTAGTTTTTTGCCTCTTTGCTCAGCACGAAAACGAAACATGATGGAAAATATAACACACAGGCCACCGCCAGGTTTAAAATCCAGAAAACAGCGCATCTTAAAAGGGAATAGAAATAAAACATCGATTACAATCGCCGACACACACCCGCACAATGCATGATTGTCTCTACTTACCGGTATGCGCGTTGTTGGCTGTTCTTGCGAATTCTTGCCCAATCTTGCTTCCAAATATTGCAGAAATTGTATGAGCAACTGGGCCAAAGATTCTTTGGTAATGGGTTCATTGCTGCTGGCCAAATACTACAAAATAAAACAATTATTAGTCAAATTTTATTAACAAGCGCCATTTTTATTCATATGGACTGGATGTTTTTTTGGTCGCTTTGTTGTCGGCTGTCTTACCTTTTTACTATTTTTCTGCAGCCACTGTCGTATTGTCTCAAATCCCTGTAAAGATTCAGCTGAATTGAAGAATTCTATATTGGGACTTCCGTCCTTCTTGGGAGCAAGTGTGCACATATTTTCTGCAACTTATTATCAATTATTTTCACAATTTAAACAATTAATTCCACACACAAAATTTTTCTGTACCAAAAACGACGCAAGACACAATGTAAGTAACCGCGTAATCGAATAACGGTGTTAATATTTTTCGTGATTAGCAGTTAGCCGGCTATCAATTCGTCGTGATTGGTAGAGACCTCAACGCAGTTGCCTTGAATTTATCGACATCTTTTCCAGCAAAATATTTGCAGTTCTATCAACTATCCGGTTCAATCTACGATTATCATATATTTTATGATTTATATGCTATGATGATTTTAATATTTTTTTAATTTAGTGGTGTAAACACTATGCATACCATGGTTACTGCCTCAATGAATGAATCATTTAAAATACACAATGAATAATGCTATGTTCTCATTGCACGTTCAATCATGTTGTTCGCTCTCAGAATTAGGTACACGAATTAACTCGTACATACGGCGCGATTCGTAATTCACAGTAAAATAATTCCTTTTTTCAACAATTTTGTTGATTGATTTTAATGGGAATTTATACGAAAATACATCAAATTCTCACTAATATGTATAGAAGAAATTATTGTTTTTCTCCCAAAGATTTATTATATCTTTAATTTTACAATTTTCATTCATGTTTTCAATTTTTTGTGTAAATGTTGACATTTTGAACATATATTGTTGTACTTTTCTATTTTTAAATTCTGCTGGAGAGACACTTGTCAAGCTTTTTTTCTGCCGATACAAACATTTTGAAAATATTACCTCTACAACTCGTGGACAAAATGCGCACCTCAAATGAGAGAGAAAACAAAATTGAATTCGTTTGAATGTTTTTTACTTGTTTTTCATTTTATGAGCGTTTTGGTTATTCAAAATTTTGACTCTGTGTGTGTGTGTGTGGGGGGGGGGGGGGGGGGGGTTACCAAGACGTGTTCCGTTGCTTTCGTAGGAATATTGGGATGTGCGAAGTTTAAATAGATTCTGTTGATATTAGATATTCCAAATGTGGACCCTTTGTGGAAGAGGTATTAGTAGTTTAAAGTGGAACATGTCTGAATCCACATACTTTTATATAAAAATGTTTTTTCCACCATGGTTATATGGTGACATAACATGTCATGTCATGCCAATATTGTCATGTTGTGTTGCCAACCAATAATAATGGAAAACGAATTGCTGAATTAAAAATGCAGCATCAGAAAACATTCGGAATCTTTAAAATTGCACGCGCCACGGAATTTTTTGTGTATAAAAAATAATGAATATGGTAATTATTATTGATATTTATAATAATTTATATTTAATTTATTATTATTAATATAATGAAATTACTTACTTTTATACGACTTCTTTCTTTTCTCTCTTTTGCCCACGAAAAGTCTATGAGAATTATTTCTATAGACCGAAGCGACGGCCGCCGCCGCCGTTTATGACAATGTTGTATAACGGCCGCTGTACTCTCTTTGGGGCCTTAAAATGAACGACACTCATGGATTTGCCTGTCAGTATAAATTTGGAAGAACAGCGAGATGGCTTTCCCTGAAAATTTTGAAAATTCTAAAATAATTAAGAAAATTATTCGAAGTGTATTAAATCGGGCAAAACCTTATGTGAAATTGAAATAAATCCAATAGAAAATTGTGTGTGACCATTGTGAAGTGCCAAGGCAAAGTAATATCATACACGATGAAATAATTATGGCTGTAGCCTCTAAAATTACACGCAAAAATGTAAAGTGATGCGGAAAAAATCTATTCGTTGGCAGAAAGAAGGGAAGCAAGAAAAAAGGAAAAATATTCATGCGGAGCATACACAAATAGATATTGTCGGTGTTTTATACCAAAAAGTGTGGCAGTAAATTGAACAAACGTTTCTTGTGGAAACAAATACAAGTCCAACGAAATAAAGAAATTATTTTTCTTGGAGAAAAAAATTGATATAATAAGTGCTAGCAAAGTGGCTGAAAAAAGTAAAAGTACACATAAGAAAAAAATCTATTAACAGTTGCATTCTTTGTACATACATTTCGTGTGTCTCTCTCGCACACTTGGGCAGAGAGCAGCGCTGCTCTTATTGACAGAGTGTTTTGGCGTGCCACAGAAGAAGTTCTAAAAGAGAATAAGAGGTAAATATCAAAGAATCAATGGATAATAAAATTTGAATATCGTGTTTTATTTTATTGACAATTGTTTATTTGACGGCTTCCATAAAATAATACGCTTTGATGCGAGGGAGATGAAGCTTCGCTAAAAAACTCCTATTTATTTTCGGACCGGGACCATTCTTACATTTCGCTTGTACTGGTTTTATCATTTAAAAAATGTATGAATTTAGTACTGAAAAATTGCAACGCTTGTACGAAGGTGTGGGAATCGAGGACGCCGAAAATTTGTTTGTTTAGAAAGAATTAGTTTTGCCACGAATGAGGGATTTAGAGGAAGGCAAAAATAATAAGCATTGCCAGATCAAAGAAACTGTGTATGAATGCTGAATATCAACCGGCAATTTTTGCATACCAAATTAAATAGCGTACCGTTGTGTTTATTTTCTCTTTCTCTCTCATTGGTGACAGTTGAGAAGAAATTAATTATCTCAATAACGCTACGTCAGATAAACAGATTATTTAAGAATATTATAAATAATCATTCAGCATTGCGCTTTTGAACGTTCTCTGTGGAAAGTGGACGGACCGGTAAATTCTCCAGGTGTTGCAAGCCATTGTTTTGAGGACTTTATGTATAAATATTGCCATTCCTGAAGACATGGAAGAATTATGTGCATGTAATTTGGGCACCAGGGAAACAAGAGACGCTGTGGATGATACCACCGCTATGTACATGTAAATATTTAAATAATATTTAAATAACATAATTATTTTTATTTATATTATTTATTATTATTTTCGTTAGGTCCTGCCATGAGGACATTTTGTTTAATTTAGCTCCAATATTCTTAATTCTTGAGGTTAAATGTCAATAATATCCATTTACGTCAATATTCGTGAATTATTCAACCACAATTGACCTGTTAGCATCAATTATATATCCGCCCTCATAGGTATGAAATCTCCGGATTCCGAAATTCTTCTCGATGTTCATCTGGTTCATTGCTGATCCAATTTGCAATCGATTCATTTCCAATAAGTTTTTATGTTATTTAATAACATGTGTATCGCCTCTAGTTTCAGCACATAATTTTAATTATTTATAGATAACCAGAATATCCTTTTTCAGGTTACCCATTACCCTTATGTTTAAGTCATCTCATGTGTTCCGGGATTTCCCTTTCTCTACATTTGTTTATTACTAAAAAAATATATAATTATAAAAATATATTAAAAAATATATAATAAATATATAAGCCACACTGATAAGCTTTATTTAGAATAAGTCTTATCAGAATAGAACTGGTGTGTGTGTGTATGTTTGTGTGTTCAACACATTCATCGGATGTTAGCTCCCCCAATCCAATCCACATCCCCACACACAATCATCCATAATAATTTGCATCGTTTTGAGGCCACATGCATTTTCTTTTACTGATAACACCAAGTTTATTAGTGGTTAGCAAGCTAGCTGGCTAGCAGCTTGCTAGCTGGATTGGTTGGTTAGTGTTTGCTGGCGAGTGAGTGCCAGTTGTTGTAGGAACATTTGTCGTCGTGGATTGAATTTTTCCATATATTTATGGTGGCTAGCTGGCAGATGATTATGATTACGATTATGATTTGTGTCCATGTTTCTGATAAATGGCATGGGGGTTCTGTTGTGTGTACGCACCATCATCATCGTCGTCGTCGTAGCCACCATCACCACCACCAGCAATATGGCATGTGTGTACAGTACATACGTGATGTCTGAGGAATTAAAAACAACTAATGATGATGGCTATATTATTTCCATACAGTTTTTTTAAATGCCATTACTTACTCGACCACATTGGAATTTGATTCAATACTATTTCAACAAAAAATAATATTTGAAACACGATGAGGTAATTTTAGTTTTAAATAGACTCTGTTTGGTTTGTAATATTGTTGAAAACAAAACAAATAACAAACATTAGTAATATAAATATGATTGGTATTGAAAAAATGTGGCCCGCCAAGTCAGTGCGTATCTTTGCTAAGTTTGTTTTTAGGTAATTTTGGGTATATTTTATCGTTCTTGGTAGTGGGATTCATAAAGTGATTACAGGGTGTTGTTCAAGCAGAGGTGTTTGACTTCTCTTCCATCCTTACAATTAATTGTGGATTGTATTCGTGTTGGGTAAGGGGAACAATGTTGATGATAATTGCCAATTAAATTTGCAATTCTTTCTATTCCCTACACCACAATGTGATATTTTTGTATTTGCTTTTAAACGGGATGAGGAATGAAGGACCGTTGTACAATTAAATAAGCGTTGCCAGATCAAAGAAATATTTATGTATTCTGAATACCACAATGACGCCTACCCCAACCGCAAAGTGGGGAAAATGCCAATAAACAAAAATAAAAAGCGTTTTGTTTTGTCGCATTTATTTTATCATTGATGATAATTGAGAAATTACCAGTGCCGCATCAGAGGAAGAAATCATCCGATTTGAATTTTATCCTCAATGTTTCAGAGTAGCCAACCCCCCAATCGGCAAAATGGGCAAATTTGCCAATTGCATTTTTTTGCAAACAAAAATTAAAAGCGCGCCATTGCATTTATGTTTTTAATTGGGGACGCTTGAGAACTTTTTAATGCCTCATCGAGGAAGATATTACATAATATATAACATATATATGTTTCATTGGCTTTGATGTTTATTCCGAATGTCACAGAGACACCAAAATGGGGTACAATGACAGAAAAAAATGCATTTTTTGCAAACAAAAATAAAAAGCGTGCCGATGCATTTGTTTTCTCATTGGTTATATTTGAGACATTTCCAATGATAAAACAGAGTGATTATTTGAATATAAAATACAAATGTTTTATCTGATGTGATATGTATTCAGAATGTCCAATTTTAATTATGAGATTCTGCATTTCACAGATCACCAACCGCCAACTGGTAAAATGGCGGCTGCAAACAAAACTAAAAATCGTGCCGTTGCACTTGTTTTCTCATTATTGACAACTGAGAAATTACCAGTGCCGCATCAGAGAGAGAGAGAGAAAAATTAATGTTTCATGTGTTTTATCCCATTTAGAATGTATGTCTTCCAGTAAAATTTGAATATATGTTCCATTTTTCTTTTTCTTTCAGGTTTCTCCTCTACCAAGGATCATTTGCGATCTGTGTGGAATTGTCCAACAACTTGGTATTTACCTCCTTCTGACTACTGTCTTGGGTGTCTTGGTCTTGTGTCGTACAACCCATAGCAAAACAAATAGCAATGACATCAAGGTTTGTTGACCTATAACCATAACAACTGTTTAAATATAACCAATAACCTTGCTTTCTATTTTTAGACTTGATCGACTTTTTATTTTATTGGAGTCTGGTTCATCGGCCGTAACACGTAGAGCTGCCGCCAAACAGATTGGTGAAATACAAAAGTTGTATCCACAAGAATTACACACTCTGCTGAATCGTTTAATTGGCTATTTGTATAGCACCTCATGGGAGACACGTATAGCAGCTGCCCAAGCTGTTGAGGCCATACTTAGCAATGTACCCGAATGGAAACCGGAACTATATGCATCATCATCATCATCATCGTTGGCCATTAAGAAAGAAATCAAAAAGGAAGAGTCAACGACCGCCGACGAAGAGAACAGCTGCCAATCGAATGCCTCATCATCGGCTACAACAATAACTTCAAATTCAGCCAACAGTGATTACTACAAGGAACGCTATTTATCATTTGCTGAATTCAATTTGGAACAAGTCCTCAAGAAAGGTGCCCGCCTAATTGGTTCCGAGGGTATAGAATTTGATTTTAATGATGATGCAAAAAGCGATAGCCAGGGAGCCGGCGGCGATAATGCTGCCGAACGATTGAGCCGCCAAAGGGCTTTGCTAAATGAAAAACTGGGCTTGACTCAAGCCTCAAAATTGGGTGTAAATTTAACGGATTTAATATCCGATGAAGATATGATCAGATCGGGTAGTAATTATAATGTCAACGAAGAAAAGGTTCCAGTTGAACACATACTCAATATAAAACCCAATGCAAATTTAGTGCCATCCAATGGCCAACAATTGAGTTGTCGCGAAATAAATAGGGCCAAACGTAAGGCCAGACAAAATGCTGCGGCCCTAACAACTGCAGGCAGTGTGGTGTCAGCAGCAGCAGCGTCAGTTGGAGCTGCCGCCTCTACATCAAATGGTTCTTCGGAAGAACCGGAGAAGAAAAAATTGAAAACAGGCGAGAGACAGGATATATTTTACAGTTTAAATGGTAGGGAGTAAAAAAAGAGTAAAAGAGAAATTTTTATTAAAAATATGTAATTTTTTACAGATCCTGTCCCCGATCTTACCGGCAATTGGGTGGATGCGGTAAACTGGCCCTTGGAGAATTTCTGTGCCAGGCTTTATGTGGATCTTTTCAATGCCAAATGGGAGGTACGTCATGGTGCAGCCACAGCCTTGAGAGAACTGATTAATAAACAAGCCTCTGGAGCAGGGAAAAGCTTGAACATGACCCGAGAAGAGGTTAGTGTTTCATAAAAAATGTATTTTTATAAAATAATTAAAAATACTATTCCCTTTCCAACAGATGCAACACTATCACAATTTATGGCTGGAAGATGCTGCCTTGCGTTTACTTTGCGTATTGTGTTTAGATCGCTTTGGTGATTTTATATCCGATCAGGTGGTGGCACCAGTTCGCGAAACCTGTGCCCAAGTTTTGGGTACCATTGTCAAGGAGATGGAATCGAATAAAGTTCAAGAAATTGTCTACATCTTACGCACCCTACTCAAACAAAGTGAATGGGAAGTACGTCATGGTGGTCTTTTGGGTATGAAATATGTGTTTGTGGTCCGGGAGGATTTGTTGCAAATTTATTTGCCACAAACCATAAATGATATCCTCTTGGGATTGTTCGATAGTGTTGATGATGTTGGGGCGGTGGCTGCCTCGACACTGATACCCGTTGCTACATGGCTGCCAAAACTTTTAAATGCCACCCAGGTATCGTCCATAGTTAAGATGCTGTGGGATCTTTTGCTCGATCAGGATGAATTGACCTCGGCTAGTAATAGTTTTATGGGTCTATTAGCTGCCATACTTTGTCTTCCAAATGCCTCCGCATGGATACAGTGAGTGTTTTGTTATAACCTATAACAAGGAAATGATTTTTAATTGCCCCCTTTTTATTTACAGAATGGAACCAATGTCAACATTGATACCTCGCTTATGGCCATTCCTATCACACAGCAGTAGTTCTGTACGCAAATCCACACTCGTTACCCTACAAACTTTGACTAAAAACACTCATTGTCCCTTGGTAAAGTCAGCGGAAACCAAGGAAGCAACCGCAACCGTTTTACAGTCCTCAACAGATTTAACATCCTCGAATTTCAGTTTTGACTCGAAAAGTCTTAGACTTAATTTCGGTGTCATTGATTGGAATTGGAAACTCTTACAAGATGCCTTGCGTCATCTATTTCAACGTATTCTAGTCGAACCTCTGGTTGAAGTTCAGGATATGGCCAAATTGGTTTGGTTAAATTTAATTGCAAATGCTGATTTGGGTGCACTGCTGCATGCTGCCTGTCCCTATGTTTCATCGTGGATATGTTTGGCCATGCAGCCACCACGTTTGGCATTTGATCCCTCAATACTTATACATGCTGTGACACCCGGCGCAGATGCTAATAATGCAGCCACGGCAACACCAACACACCGCAGACGCCAGTGTAAATTGGCCGATGATTTGGGTGGTTCCAATCCCCTGTGTAATCAGAAATTATATTTGGGCGGCTCCGAATCGACACCCATTGAGGTACGTGAAAAGAACTATATCAGAGCCCGTATTACGGCCGCCCGTGTCCTTGGCTCTCTGTCACATTATTTGGTACAACCGGCACCCGGTGTCATCTATACTCCAGAGACTGAAAGTCCTATGGACTGTTATGCCAAAGTTTTATTAGGTCATTTGAATTCTCGTTCGGCTGTACAGCGTTTAGTGTGCGGCCTAATTATAGCATTTTGGGCCAAAAGTGATCCCAGTGTATGTCCTGGTCCGCTAAAGTTGCAAGAGAAGCTGCGTCAGTGTGTCATGGAATCGGTGTATTATGATGAGGTGGCCGTGGCATTTACAAGGTAAGACATTTAATTAGGTTTTGATATGGGTCTGGGGATGGAAGAGTTGTAGAAGGGTTTCAGTGGATTAGAGGCCCTTTGGAGCGTTCTGGAAATGTAACAGAGAATTTCCTTTAAAGCGTGTCTAAACATGAGAGACCATTTGTATGTTCTATAGAAAGACATCCAGGCGGTAATCTGTCTATTGGAGATCTCTAGAAAGGCCATCTCCAGAGGGTATTCTATGTTTAGAATGCCTTCAGAGGATATTATACGTGTGGAAGACATCTAGATGGGAGTCTTATGCATCGGAGACCTCCTGAAGATATACTGCATATAGAAGTTCTGTAGAATATGTTATATTTATAGAAGAATTCTTGACTAAGAGCAAAAGGGAGAAACCCTTCTTTGGCCATACAATTGAAGACATTTTGTTGAAGGTACTTTAGAGCCCGTCTAAATGTCTTGCCTTTAACAAATATTCGAGACGTAAGAGACCTTCTGAAAGCCTCCTAAACATACACGAAGTCTTGCATGCATTGAAGGTCCCTTTTTCTAGGATCGTTTTATTTAAAATTTCCATTCTTTTATGCATTTGAAGGTCCCTACATCTCCCTATTTTCTAGGATCGTTTTAATTAAAATTTCCATTCTTTTTTATTTCTCTTCCAGACTGCACCAGGAGACTCAGGATTTTATTGCCACCCTTAAACAATATAAAATTCCCATTAATGATTTTGGTCAGGCAAAAATTCTAACTTTAGATCAGATTGAAGCAGTTGCCTTTTCCCTTTCGGCTGATTTGCGTAAATATGCATTGAAAAATAAAATTCTCGAAATGTTGGAAGAACGTCGCAAAGGACTACAATCTTCATATCAGCAAACCTCCACAGAACAGTCTAACTATAATATTAGTACTCAGGCAGCGTTGGCTGGTGCCATTGTCTATTTGAAATGCCTGCCAGATAAATTGAATCCAGTCGTCAAGCCACTCATGGAATCGATAAAACGTGAAGAAAGCCAACTGCTACAGGAATTGTCATGTGAATTTCTTGTCACATTTATGGATCAAGTTTGTGATCGTGAACCTAGTCCCAACAATAAATTGCTAACCAATCTATCGGCTCTGCTGAAAAGTGATGCTGATTTTACGCCGAAAATTGTAAGTTTCGGCTGAAAGAAAAATTTCCAATGGTTTCCAACAACAACTAATTTTTTTTGTTTTTGTTTTTTTAGGTCCAAGCCCCAGCAACCTTATATCAAACTCCCGTACACAACTCAGCTGCCGAATGTGAATCCTGTGTTTATTATGGCATTTTGACACTGAGTTTACAGCAGAATTCTTCCTCGACACCGGCAGGTGGTAAAGTTTCCAACTCCTCCTCGTCAAACAATTCATCTGGTGGTGGTGGAACATCATCGATAACTGGTGGTGGTGGTACAGCTAGCACTTCCAGAGGTCCCGGTAGACCACCGCTAAGTGAAACAATTGCAGCCGCAGCTGCTGCAGCCGCCGACGCTGTTACTGCTCGTCATTATGTCAATGATTTGGAATTGAAGCGGAATCGTATACAACGCATTGGCTCGGCATGTGCCATTGTAAAGCTGTGCCAGCATTTTGGCAATAAACTCATGCAAAAGTTGCCCATATTTGAGCAATTGATATTTAACAAGATCCAGCAATTCATGACAGCCTTTCCGAAAATGGAATTATTAAAGAATCTGGTAATTGATGTGGGTCAGACAAATGATGTAATGACCGCCCTGCAATTACTGGAGGTAGCTGCACCGCATGTTCACAGCGATTTGCATGATAGATTTTTTGAATTACTGCCAGCATTGGGTAGTCTTATTGGTCATCCTCTAAAGGCGGTAAGTTAGCCAGGAGACCTTGATTTTTTATTTGGAAATAATTTAAAATTTTTTTTTTTTGTTACAGGTCCGCCACATGTCTGCCCGTTGTGTGGCCACATTGGCCTCTCTGGATCCATGCCGTGTAATGGATTTTGTGGTCAATCATATTATGATTCTCTTACCCAAAGTAGAGAATCCCATTGAACGTCAGGGGGCCATTGAGACCATTGAACGTGTGGTGGAAAAATTGCAAATTAAAATTGTGCCCTATATTGTGCTGTTGGTCGTACCCCTATTGGGTGCCATGAGTGATGTTGACGAGAGTGTACGTCTTTTGTCTACCCACTGTTTTGCCACTCTCATACAGCTAATGCCCTTGGATACTGTGGGCGGACAGCAGGGTAATGGCATCAAACATGAAATCAAATCGGCCGATTTACAGGCCCGAAAAACCAGAGATCGTGAATTTTTGGACTACCTTTTCTCTCCCAAAACAATACCCGACTACAAGGTCCCTGTACCCATTAGTGTGGAGTTGCGTTCATATCAACAGGCTGGCATCAATTGGCTTTGGTTTTTGAATAAATACAATTTACATGGCATTCTGTGCGATGACATGGGTCTTGGAAAGACTTTACAAACCATATGTATACTGGCCGGAGATCACTATCAACGTTTGGTGGACAAAGCCAGCCCTCTGCCTAGTTTGGTAATTTGTCCTCCCACCCTAACGGGACATTGGGTATATGAAGTGGATAAATTCTTAAAGGATCCCAAGATTTTGGTACCCCTACACTATGTTGGTTTGCCGGTATGTCGCGAAAAGTTACGCTGCTTCATTGGCACCAAGTGTAATTTGGTTGTGGCCTCCTATGACACCATACGCAAAGACATTGATTTCTTCAGCAGTGTCCATTGGAACTATTGTGTCCTCGATGAGGGTCACATTATTAAAAATGGCAAAACAAAAAGTTCCAAAGCCATTAAAATGCTTAAGGCCAATCATCGTTTGATCCTCTCCGGTACACCCATACAAAACAATGTCTTGGAATTGTGGTCGCTGTTTGATTTCTTAATGCCGGGCTTTTTGGGTACCGAAAAACAATTTATTGCCCGCTACTCTCGGCCCATCTTTACATCACGCGATGCCAAAAGCTCACCGAAGGAACAAGAGGCGGGTGTACTGGCCATGGAGGCATTACATCGTCAGGTATTGCCATTCTTGTTGCGTCGCGTCAAAGAGGATGTCCTCAAGGATCTGCCACCAAAGATAACACAAGATTTACTCTGCGAATTGAGTCCATTGCAAGAGCGACTCTACGAAGACTTTAGTCGAGTCCATTTGAATGCCGAAATAAAAGACTGTCTCGAAAATGGAGGTGATTTCAATGCAAAAACTCACATATTCCATGCTTTGCGCTATTTGCAAAATGTGTGCAACCACCCTAAACTAGTCTTGTCACCAAAGCATCCCGAGTATATGCGCATCACACAGGAGTTGCAAATGCAGCAGAGTTCCTTGAACGATATTGAACATTCGGCCAAATTGCCGGCATTGAAGTGAGTATTTTTTTTTTTTTTTGAGGGAAAGATTTTTTTTTATCAGTTGAAGAAAACATAAAGAGAGAGTTTTTGTGTGGAAGATCTCCAGAAAGTCTCGAGTGTGTGAGAAGTCAGGGGGACTTGTTGGAGTAGAGGAAGACCGGGAGATGATGTGTGTATGGAAGACTTCCAGGAGCATTTTTTGTATAAAAGGCCTCAAGAAGATCTTGGATAGAGAAGAGGTTAAGAACATTTTTTGTATTACAACAAGTAGAATAGTACCCGTCGACATTGCCGACAGATGTATACCCCAAGCTTTGAGTTATGATTAAAGAAACCTGGCAGACCTTCTATATATTTCATACCTTCAAAAGATCTTTTAAGTTTATAAGACCTCTGAGAAACATTATCTTCGTATTGAAGACCTCCAGCACTTTTTCTATATATTTGATACCTTTAGCATATCGTCCATATTTAGTCTCAAAAAAGTCTTAAATGTAAGGCATGTGAAAGGACTTACACAAGATAATCAGAAGGTCTTTTGGCATGGATGACCTGCTATAGATTTGATACCTTCAGCTGATCTTTTAAGATATAAGATTTCTAAATAGTCGCATTAAAGACCTTCAGCAGATTGTCTATATATTTGAAACCTTAAACAGAAATTCAATATTTCGAAGACCTCCAACATGTGGAAGGACTATAGAATATCATCAGACGATTTTTAGGTATAGATGTCCTGCACATGTTTCATAAAAAAAATTATTTTTTTTTTAATAATTTTGATAACGCCGCTGTAGATCTGTAAAGTCTATCTTTTGGTATTGTCTTTAATTGATTTGATTTCTTTTCTCTTTTTCAGGCAACTTTTGCTGGATTGTGGCATTGGGGTCCAAACCGAGTCCGTGTCCCAGCATCGTGCATTGATCTTTTGTCAGCTAAAAGCCATGTTGGACATTGTCGAAAAGGATCTGTTGAAGAAACATTTACCCAGCGTTACCTATTTACGTTTGGATGGCAGTGTGCAGGCTTCGCTGAGACAGGATATTGTGCACAATTTCAATACGGATCCCAGTATAGATGTTCTGCTGCTGACTACACAGGTGAGGTTTCCATTTTCCTTTACCTTCGAATGGAGCTTTATGAACAATTTTCTTTTTTTCTTTTACATTTTCTTCCATAGGTTGGTGGTTTGGGTCTCAATCTAACCGGCGCCGATACTGTCATTTTTGTCGAACACGATTGGAATCCCATGAAAGATCTGCAGGCCATGGATCGTGCCCATCGCATTGGTCAAAAGAAAGTGGTCAATGTGTATCGTTTGATAACACGCAAATCATTGGAAGAGAAAATCATGTGCTTGCAAAAGTTTAAGCTACTCACTGCCAATACTGTGGTTAGTTCGGAAAATGCCAGCCTCGACACCATGGGCACTGGACAAATATTCGATTTGTTCAATTTGAATGAACGCAACAAGGAGAGTGGTGGTGGTGGTGAAAAACAAACAGCGCTCTCGTCATCGGGTTCGGGTCAGTTGTCGATGAATGCCATCATTGAAAATTTGCCCGAATTGTGGTCGGAACAGCAATACGATGAGGAATATGATGTTACGAATTTTGTACAGGCCCTAAAGAAATAATGTGCATCCATCCGCCGCATGATAAATGTGTAGTTGTTTTTTTATTTTTGATTTGGGTGACATTTTTTATTGTCTCCCGTTTTATTTTCTATTTTCTTTTTTTTTTTAAATTTTTGATGAACTCTTCAAGTCGTTTCTCTTTTTATATTTTGTTTTTTCACCAGTTGACTTTTTTTTATTGTAAAATAATTTTTATGAAAATTTATATTTTTAAGGCAAACAAAAAAAAAACATTTTTAGACTTATACTCAAGAATTATATTTATGAAATGCTTTATTCTAAATGCTCTATATCAGCCAAATAAAGAAATTTCAGTTATGTGTAATTGCCGCCACGAGTATTTTTTTCTTATTTTTAATTTTCCATGAACATACAGGGTGAGATGAAAGGACTGCATCTAACTTCAGACTGCTGTCATTTCTACGCCACTCGTCCGATAGCTGTTAAAATTATTCCAGTAACAGCTCATTGTATTGTTGACAAGCGTACAAAAGCATTTGGGTGGGAATTTTCCAGAAAAAAACTTATTCGTGATGGAATTCAAGCGTGATAGAGATGTGATTTCTTCATATTTGGCTGGAAAACCACAAGTGGCTATCGTTAGAGCAATCCAGCATTTAAATATGAATAAATCTTTTGTGTCTCGTACCATCGCTCGTTACCGTGATACTGGTAGCGTAGCCCGACGTCAAGGAAGTGGACGGAAGACGGAAAACAGCAACATCAGCAGAAATGGTTCGAAAAGTAAAGAAGCAATTTGATCAAACCACCTGCGTCGCAGTGACCGAAAAATGGCTCCTGAGCTGAACATATCGCAATATTCCATTCGGCAAATATTGAAAAATGAGCGCGGGGTAAAGCCATTGGAATTCCAAAAAGTGCAAGAACTTACAACGCAGAAGAAAGAAAATAGACTCAAAAGAGCAAAGGAGTTGCTTCGCTTGGCCGAAAGTGGTGAACTGCCGAATTTGGTTTTCTCTCTCTCTCTCTCCGATGAGATAACATTCGTTGTCCAGCCGGTTGTAAACAAACAAAATGATCGTGTTTACTTGCCAAAGAGGTCAGCTGAAAATGTGCACCTTCGGTTGGCCACACGAAACTCAAGCGCCAGCCATGATTGTTGTTATTGTTGTAGCAGTTCATACATCTGTGTTCGTTCGGTTTCCATTTTTTTCTGACTCCATTCAATCTGGTTCTGCCTCTAAGTACAGTCTCAAAAAGGATGCAACCTGTATGGGTTGTGTCCATAACGAGACTGGAGTTGGGTGAGTAGGCTTGGCTGGACAGCAGCGAAATAAGTGCCGCGTGTCATGTGGACCTGTGCCACAAGCTGGGCAGATGTTCTGCACATCTCTGTTAATCCGGTCCCAGTAGGAATTTAGGTGGCTGCACCATCCGGATCGTAATTGAGCCAAAACTACTCGGTTTTTTTCGGGGGCAGCTCTCGTTCTTCAGCTGCGACGGGAGGGAGAAGGTCTCCTAGTACAGTAGTCTCTCTATATCCTTCAATGGCTCCTGAGACCGCATTAGAGTGAATACTACTGAGTCCCGCTTGATAAGCCTGTTGATCTTGAGGCCCTCTCTGTTATACCTCTGAACCTCTCTCTCTAGACCAGCGTGTCTGGGCGGAGTTAAAGAGTTGCTTCGCTTGGCCGAAAGTGGTAAACTGCCGATTTTGGTTTTTTCTCTCCGATGAGAAAACATTCGTTGACCAGCAGTGTTTCTTTGCCAAAGAGGTCAGCTGAAAATGTGCACTTTCGGTTGGCCACCCGAAAATAGCGCCAGCCATGGTTTTTGTTGTTGTAGCAGTAGTATATGCAAGTGTTTTGCGTTCTGCTAATCTGGTTCCAGCTCCAGGATTAGAAATTCGTCTACTTTAATGGGCTGTAGCCAGAGATCTTCTGGAGTGAGTTGGGCAGGTTTGGCTGTGCAATTAAAGACGTACATTGTTGTGCCGGCCATAGTGATGGTGTGGGCCGCCATAACAGCCGATGGTAGCTCTCCGCTCGTATTAATCGACCGTGGCATCAGAATAAATGCAAATATTATGGCGAAAACATTCTGGAGGGTGTATTAAAGCCTTGAGACTTTCGACATTCCAACAGGACTCAGCACCAATGCACTCAGCACGCGCCACCCTAAAAATGGTTACAAAATGAGGTTCTTCGCTTCATTTCCAGCGATCAATGGCCAAAAAAATCTCCGGATACCAACCCATTGGACTATTGTGTCGGGAGTATTTTGGAAAGCAAGGTTGGCACCAAAAGATACCAAAGTGTTGATCACCTCAAGCAACCGCTTCGCCGGGAATGGGCCAAAATACCGCAGAGCAACATTCGGGCAGCGTGAGACGGTTTCATTTGCAGTTTGAAGGCCATACCTCAAGCAACCACTTCGCCGGTAAAGGGTCAAAATACCGCAAAGCAATATTCGGTCAGCGTGTGACGATTTCATTGGCCGTTTGAAGGCCATAATTCGTGGCAAAGCTGATCAATTCGAACAAATCTAAACTTATTCTAAAACTTGATGCTATTTCCGACATTTTTTGCTTTCATTCAATAAAATTTAGAAAAACAAGTAAAAAAGCTATAAGTTCGGCCGGGCCGAACTTTGAATACCCTCCACCATTTGGTACAAATTTGGCAATTTTCAAAAAAAGTAAAATCCGTTAAAAATTCTGTATGGTCTATACGACGACGTGGACCTGCATAATCGAGTTTTGTCACAAGCTATTACAATATTCAAATGCGAAACTTGAAAAAAATATGTTTATAATGTAGCTAAAATCATAAAAATACCGAATATAGGGAGGTACCATGGGGGTTATAAAACGTGGACCTGTACAGACAATTTTCTGTCATAGGCTGTAGTTTCCATTACGAACTTCAAATCGAAAATTTTGAACAATTTCGGTAAATAATGTCGCTAAAATCATCTAAATACCGAATATCGGGGGGTACCATTATATAGGGGCTATACGAAGACGTGGACCTGCACAGATAATTTTCTGTCATAGGCTGTATTATCCATTACGAACTTCAAATACTAAATTTGAAATAGTTCCGGTAAATAATGTCGCTAAAATCATCAAAATACCGAATATCGGGAGGTACCGTTATATGGGGGCTATAAGAAGACGTGGACCTACATGGCTTATTTATTGTCTTTGGATGTAGTATCCATTACGAACTTCAAATACCAAATTTGAAACAAAAAACCGAATATCGGAAGGTACCTTTATATGGGGGATATGCGAAGACGGGGACCCACATGACCCATTTTCTGTTTTATGCTGTAGTATCTATTACGAACTTCAAATACCAAATTTGAAACAATTCCGGTAAATAATGTCGCTAAAAATCATCAAAATTCCGAATATCGGGAGGTGCCGTTATATGGGGGCTACGTGGACCTACAGAGCCCATTTTCAATACCAAAAATCCTGCAGACATAATACACATTTGAGTAAAATTTTATCAACCTACTTCATTTCGTTCGGAAGCTAGAGTGATTTCCACAGACGGACGGATATTGCTAAATCGACATAGAATTTTATGCTGATCAAGAATATATATACTTTGTGGGGTCTAAAATGTATATTTCGAGTTGTTACAAACGGAATGACAAACCCTCCATACTATGGTGGAGGGTATAAAAATCTAAAAATTATGGCGTAAATTAGGAAAGAAAAAACAAAACTACTTGTTTTGATCATTTGGATGTTTTGTGCCAAAATATCCCATAGGTTGGCCTACATCCACCCAAAATTGTTTGTACATATTTATGGATCCTCGGCAATTTAAGTAACACACAATCTGCCATAATAATGGTAATAATCTAATGATTATTATTACCATCAGACCCATGTCAACAATAAATGGGAAAAGAATTGCCCGATATCTGGACTTATCTTTATGATGATTTTCGTTTTCCAAATAACCACAACAACAATGGGGGGAGCTTAACC
Organism: Musca domestica; assembly: GCF_030504385.1. NCBI lineage: Eukaryota > Metazoa > Arthropoda > Insecta > Diptera > Muscidae > Musca > Musca domestica. Next base: position 10,141,809 of record NW_026712272.1, on the reverse strand, counting down.
GGCAAAAAAATATGAATCAGTGCCGTTCTTCTTTAGGGACTCATAAATGATGTATTTCAGCGTCTAAAGGAATTATTCTGAATTTAGTTGGTGTGGTTGTTGTTGATTTGATAATTTGTTTTTATTTTTGTTTTTTTTATTTATCACTGGGTGTGTGAGAAATTTAATATCACGTTATGTTGTGTTGTTATTTTTTGGTTGGGAGGACATTGGGACGTATGATGGGAGAATGCGATAATTGAAATGTGTAATTTTAAATGTCCAGAGAAAAGGGTTGTTAGTTTGGGTTTTTAAACGTCCTATTTAGGGGATATTTTTATACCCTCCATGGAGGGTATATTAAGTTTGTCATTCCGTTTGCAACACCTCGAAATATGCATTTCAGACCCCACAAAGTATATTCTTGATCAGCCTAAAATTCTATGTCGATTTAGCGATGTCCGTCCGTCTATCCGTCTGTGGAAATCACTCTAGCTTCCGAACGAAATGAAGTAGATTGATAAAATTTTACTCAAATGTGTATTATGTCTGTAGGACTTTTGGTATTAAATATGTAGGTCCACGTTTTCGTATAGCCCCCATTTAACGGTACCTCCCGATATTCGGTATTTTGAAGGTTTTAGCGACATTATTCACCAGAATTGTTTCAAATTTGATATTTGAAGTTCGTAATGAATACTACAGCCTAAGACAAAAAATTGTCTGTGCAGCTCCACGTTTTATAACCCCCATGGTACCTCCCTATATTCGATATTTCGAAGATTTTAGCGACATTATTCATCGGAATTGTTTCAAATTTGGTATTTGAAGTTCGTAATAGAGACCGCAGCCTAAGACAAAAAATTGTCTGTGCAGGTCCACGTCTTCTTATAGCCCCCATATATCGGTACCTCCCTATATTTGGTACTTTGATGATTTTAGCTGCATTCTTCATCGGAATTGTTTCAAATTTGGTATTTGAAGTTCGTAATATATACTACAGCATATTACAGAAAACTGTCTATGTAGGTCCACGTCTTCGTATAGCCCCCATATATCGGTAACTCCCGAGATTCGATATTTCGAAGATTTTAACGACATTATTCACCGGAATGGTTTCAAATTTGATATTTGAAGTTCGTAATGAATACTATACCCTAAGACAAAAAATTGTCTTTGCAGGTTCACGTCTTCTGATAGCCCTCATATAACGATACCTCCCGATATTCGGTATTTTGATGATTTTAGCGACATTATTCACCGGAATCGTTTCAAATTTGGTATTTGAAGTTCGAAATGGAGACCGCAGCCTATGAAAGAAAATAGTCTGTGCAGGTCCACGTCTTCGTATAGCTCCCATATATCGGTACCTCCCGATATTCGATATTTCGAAGATTTTAGCGACATTATTCATCGGAATTGTTTCAAATTTGGTATTTGAAGTTCGTAATGGATACTGTAGCCTAAGGTTGAGAATTGTCTGTGCAGGTCCACATTTTGGTATAGCCCCCATTTAACGGTACCTCCCGATATTCGGTATTTTGAAGGTTTTAGCGACATTATTCACCGGAATGGTTTCAAATTTGATATTTGAAGTTCGTAATGAATACTACACCCTAAGACAAACAATTGTCTTTGCAGGTTAACGTCTTCTTATAGCCCCCATATAACGTTACCTCCCGATATTCGGTATTTTGAAGATTTTAGCGGCATTATTCACCGGAATCGTTTCAAATTTGGTATTTGAAGTTCGAAATGGAGACCGCAGCATATGAAAGAAAATTGTCTGTGCAGGTCCACGTCTTCGTATAGCCCCATATAACGGTACCTCCCGATATTCGGTATTTTGATGATTTTAGCGACATTATTTACCGGAATTATTTCAAATTTTGTATTTGAAGTTCGTAATGAATACTACAGCATATTATAGAAAATTGTCTCTGCAGGTTCACGACTTCTTATAGCCCCATATAACGGTACCTGCCGATATTCGGTATTTTGATGATTTTAGCGACATTATTCTCTGGAATTGTTTCAAATTTGGTATTTGGAGTTCGTAATGGATACTGCAGCCTAAGACAGAAAATTGTCTGTGCAGGTCCACGTCTTCGTATAGCCCCCATATATCGGTATCTCCCGATATTCGGTACTTTCATGATTTTAGCGACATTATTCATCGGAATTGTTTCAAATTTGGCATTTGAAGTTCGTAATGGATACTGGAGCCTAAGGCAGAAAATTGTCTGTGCAGGTCCACATTTTGATATAGTCTCCATAAAATAGTACCTCCCTATATGGATGATTTAAGCTACATTATTACCGATTTTTTTTCCAGTTTCGCATTTGAATATTGTAATGGCTTATAAAAAAAGTTACCTTTGCAGGTCCACATCGTCGTTGAGACCCTAATATGACGGCTACATTTGGTATTTTTAAGATTTGAACAGAATTTTTAACGGTTTTTTTTTTTTGAAAATTGGCAAATTCTTTCCATATGATGGAGGGTATTCAAAGTCCGGACAGGCCGAACTTATCGCTTTTTTACTTGTTCTTATTGTAAATTACACCCCCATTTTTACTAACCCCCCAATCATTTACTCAAGGTTGTTTCATCATGTCCTGTCTCGAATCACTTATTAATCAATTGATTTGCATAACATGAATCCCTGTGGTTTTTTGGCACATTTTGAGGGTCATGTGCGGCATAGAAGGGGTAACGGAACATATTTTTTGCATATGAACATTGAATAAGATTTAGATATTTGGAAATGTAATTTTGGCCATGATGATGTTATTGAACATCGTTTCAGGCGCCAGTTATGTCCACAAATTTCCATTATCACTTTAACAGACTCTTTGCACTTCGATTTTATGGGGGTATATATTAGGACGTTGAGAAAAATTACATTTTCTTCCTTTAAATTTTCAAAAGTAGAAGGAGAACAGAATATTCTTCGAAGTCCCATCCCATAGAGTATATATATACAGGGTGAGATAAAAAAAACTGCCAAACGCCATAATTTTTACATTATTTTTCAAATTTTATTGAATGAAGGCAAAAAATGATGATGCCCCATGTTGGGCGCCATATTACCAAGGTAGATTTTTTTTAAATTAAAGGAAAGATAAAAAATGAAACCAAATTAAACGGCATAATTTTTACATTTTTTTTTTAAATTTTATTGAATGAAGGCAAACAATGATGATGATGCCCCATGTTGGGCGCCATATTACTAAGGTAGATTTTTTTAAATAAAAGGAAAGATATGTTGGGTTTTTTCAAGATAAAAAAAAACTGCAACAAAGTCAAACGCCATAATTTTTACATTTTTTCTAAAATCTTATTGAATGAAAGCAAAGAAATGTCCGAAATAGCATCAAATTTTCGAATAACTTTAGATTTGTTCGAATTGGTCACCATTCGTGCCAAAGAATTATGACCTTCGAAAACGGCCAAAGAAACCGTCACACGCTGCCCGAATGTTGCCCTGCGGTATTTTGGCCCATTCCCGGTGAAGCGTTTGCTTGAGATGTTCAACACTTTGGTATTTTTTCTGTGCCAACCTTGCTTTCCAAAATACTCCAGACACAATAGTCCAAGGGATTGGTACCCGGTGTTTTTTGGTGACCATTGTGCGCAGGGAAATGAAGCGAGAAACCTCATTTTGTAACCATTCTTGAGTGGTGCGTGCTGAGTGCGATGGTGCTGAGTCCTGTTGGAATGTTCAAGGTCTGCGGCCATGTTTGTTTGCGTGCCCAAGGCTTTAATACACCCTCCAGAATATTTTCGCGATAATATTCGGCATTTATTCTGATGCCACATTCGATTAATACGAGCGGAGAGCGACCATTGGCTGTTATGGCGGCTCACATCATCACCATGGCCGACACAAACTTGTACATCTTTAATTGCACAGCCAAACCTACCCAACGCACTCCAGAAGATCTCTGGCTACAGCCCATTAAAGTAGCCGAATTTCTAAGCCTGGAGCTGGAACCAGATTAGCAGAACGCAAACACTTGCATATACTACTGCTACAACAATAACAATGGCCGGCGCTTGAGTTCTGGTGGCCGGCCAACCGAAAGTGCACATTTTCAGCTGACATCTTTGGCAGGTAAATACGATCCATTTGTTTGTTTACAACCGGCTGGACAACGAATGTTTTCTTATCGGAGAGAGAGAAAACCAAATTCGGCAGTTGACCACTTTCGGCCAAGCGAAGCAACTCTTTAGCTCTTTTGAGTCTATTTTCTTTCTGTTGCGGTTGCGGTGTAAGTTCTTGTACTTTTTGGAATTTCAATGGCTTTACACCGAGTTCATTTTTCAATATTTGCCGAATGGAATATTGCGATATGTTCAGCTCACGAGTCCTTTTTCGGCCACTGCGACGTGGGTGGTTTCGATCAAGTCGCTTCTTTAATTTTTAGAACCATTTTTGTTAAAGTTGCTGTTTGCTTCCTTCCTCTTCCTTGACGTCGGGCTACGCTACCAGTATCACGGTAACGAGCGATGGTACGAGACACAAACGGTTTATTCACATTTAAATGCTGGAGTGCTCTAACGATAGCCACTGGCGGTTTTCCCAGCCAAATATAAAGAAATCACATCTCTATCACGCTTGAATTCCATCACAAATAACTTCTTTTCTGGAAAATTCTCAACAAAAATGCTTTTGTACGCTTGTAAACAATATAATGAGCTGTCACTGGAATAATTTTAACAGCTGTCGGACGAAAGCTACCTCTAAAATGTCAAAGTTCTATATATTTAATGTTGCGGAAAATATCTCAAAATATTGAGGTCCCTTTGTATATGGCCCAAAACTTTTTAGGGATTTTTATTTACAAAAATAGTACTATTAAATTCTTTATAGGATTAAAATAATCCAGTCTGGCTTTTAAACAGTGAAATTAATAGAAATTTTGCAGTAATTTTGGAAAAAAAAACGCTAAATTTGTCGAAAATATAAAAGGGGTTTTATGAACCAAAATTGATGATATTGTTTATGTAAATATTAGTTATGCAACTTTCTTTTATTCAGAGACTCACAATGAAATTTGATTTAGAACAGTTCTTACTTTGACACTTTCTCCAAAAAATGAAGTATTAAGGGAGGATTTTGCCTCTGATTGGATACGTGTTAAATTGAGAGTAAAATATCAAATACATCATTTTCACTTTTAGTACATACATATTGAATACAATTTGCATAAAAACTATTATACCTAGATATATGGTTTATTTTGAGATTTATTGTGAAATGTTGTGTAGAATATTACTTCTTCTGACATCTTCCTCCTAAAATTAAATTTTATGCTACTTTCGGCGGTCAACTCAAAATAAAGTCCGTGGAAAAATTAATCAAAAAATTTTGGGAATATTTTTCTTTTTTTTGGCAACATTGATGTACATATTTTCTTGATATATAGTGAAAATTAAGATTTATTTTCTTTGGTGACTTATATTGAAATTTAATACGGAATATTTTTGTCATTGACAGCATCCTTCGAAAATAATGCCAAGTACGAGAATTTTCATAAAACCACAAATAAAGTACGACTTTAAACCTAAAAAAAGCATAATTTTTACTTTTAATCTATAAATTTCGAATGTAATTTCCTTATAAACTATTGTACCTAGATATGGGGTTTATTCTGAGATTTATAGTGAAATTTTGTGTAGAATATTTCTTCTTTTGGAACTTTCTGCATAAAACAAAATTTTATGTTACTTTTAGGCGTCAACTCGAAAAAAAAGTTCGTCAAAAAATTAATCAAAAAAAAAGTGAATATTTTTGCGTTTTTTTGCAATATTGATTCAAATATTTTTTGGATATATAGTGGAAATAGAAATATCTTTTCCTTGGTGCCTTATAGTGAAATTTGATAAAGAATATTTTTCTCCTTGACGTCATCCTTCTAAAATGATGCTAAGTAGGAGAATTTTCATAAAATCACCAAAGGAAGTACGACTTTAAACCTAAAAAGAAGGTAATGTTTAATTTTAATCTACAAATTTCGAATGTAATTTCCTTATAAACTATTTGACCTATATATAGGGTTTATTCTGAGATTTGTAGTGAAATTTTGTGTGGTATATTTCTTCTTTTGGTACTTTTTGCAGAAAATGAAATTTTATGTTACTTTAAGGCGTCAACTCGAAAAATGTCCATGGAAAAATTATTTAAAAAATTTTAGGAATATTTTCGTTGTTTTGGGAAATATTGATTCAAATATTTTCTGGATGTAAAATGGAAATAGAAATTTCTTGTCTTTGATGACTTATAGTGAAATTTAGTGCAAAATATTTTTGTCTTTGATATCATCTTTCTAAAATGATGCTAACTAGGAGAATTTTGCATAAATTCACACATCAAATACTACTTTAAACATAAAAAAACACAATTTTTACTTTTAGTCTATAAATATCGAATGTAATTTTCTTATAAACAATATGATCTAGATATAGGATTTATTCTGAGATTTAAAGTGAAATTTTGTGCAGAATATTTCTTTCTTTGACACCTTCCGTCAAAAGCGAAATTTGATGTTATTTTCAGGCGGTAACTAATAAAAAGTCGGTGGAAAAAATGATAAAAAAAACTTTGGGAATATTTTTACGTTTTTTTTTTAAGAATTTTAATGCAGACATTTTCCGGATATACAATGGAAATAAAAGTTTCTTGTTTTTGATGACTTTTAGTAAAATTTAATGAAGAATATTTTTGTCCTTGACATCATCTTTCTAAAATGTTACATTGCTGGAGATTTTTACACAAACTCACATAAAGTATAGTTTTAACCCTAAAATGTGTTTTTAATAGATATGAATTCCTGCCGTTTGGGTAAGATTTAGACTCTTGACTCCTTCTAGAACCTAGAATTTTGCGGCAAATAATTTTGTAGAATATTTTGACTTGCTATGATGCCGTTTTAATGCTGGTTTTAAGCATATTTTCAAAAACGGGCCAAAAAGACCCATTTGTTAACTCGGCTGAGGGTTAAAATTGTAGACCTAAATATTCCTCGTATTCTTATCTCCAATATTGCCGAAGACACTATAGACCTAAAATGCACGGATTCCAAGGAGTCTTAATTTGAAAATTTCCAAAAAAAATGTGGAAACGCAAAAAAGTTCATTTTTTTTGGCGATACGACCCAATGTCCAATTAATACACATGTAAATATGCGCGTTAAAATTTGATAAAGGAAATATGAAAATATCTTAGGCGCTGCTCCTCCCTCTACATATAAAAGAATGGGAAAGTCTGTCGGGGTTAATCATTCGCAACAACGTTCGCCGAGCAGAGCAAAAGAAAACATTGAAGAGAAAAGAAAGTAGAGTTGGCTATGAAGTGCTTGGTGATGCAAGCAGTTGTTACGGTTGCCATACTGGCAACCCTCGTTGTGGATTTCACATCAGGACATGGTATGATGTTGAATCCACCTGGAAGATCATCGCGTTGGCGTTTTGATCCCTCCGCTCCCACCAACTACAATGATAATGGCTATTTTTGTGGTGGTTTTGGGGTGAGTTGGACGAAAAAATGTGGGTATTCCGACAAAAACTTATTTATTTGACTTTCTTTTTTAGGTCCACTATTACGAAAATGACGGCAAGTGTGGCCTATGCGGTGACAACTATGCCGATCCTGTGCCCCGTGACAATGAGCTGGGTGGCAAATATGGCGGCACTGGCGTCATTGTCAAACACTTTGTGGACTCCTATACTGCTGTGATTGGTTTCAAAATCACCGCCAATCATTTGGGCCACATCAGCTATCAGCTGTGTAATTTGGATGAATTCGGTGGGGAATCGGAAGAATGTTTTGCCAAATATCCATTGAAATTTGCCGATGGCAGTGATAAGTTTTATATTGGCAATACCTTGGGCGATATTGAAACGACAGTCGTCTGGCCATCGGGTTTGAGTTGTTCACATTGTGTGTTGCGTTGGACCTACACGGCCGGTAATAATTGGGGTGTTTGTGAGGATGGTACCGGGGCCATGGGTTGTGGTAACCAGGAGACCTTCAAGTCATGTGCTGACATTAGTATTGTGGCTCCGGGTGCCTAGATGGTGGCAGCTGGAGATGTTCTCTACGATGTAGTTCCTGAGGTATAACAATGGATGTCTAGAAATAAATATATACATTTCAATTGCAGCGTGCGTTGATACATAAATATAATCAGAAATGTAAAGGAAATTGAAGCTAAACAGGCGTGTGTGTTTTTTTGTATTGACTTGAATTGGGTATTTTGGCTTGAAAACTTCTTGAGGGATCTTAGAGAGAGGTTCTATGGAAACGTGTTTTTTTGTAAATAATTTGTTTTGTAGTCTTTTTAATACCTTTTGAGTTTTTGTAAAATTCTCCTACACAGCATAATTTTAGAAGGATGACGTCAGGGACAAAAATATTCTTCATCAAATTTTACTAGAAGTCACCAAAAAAAAAGAAATCTCTATTTCCATTATTTATCAAAAAATTCTTTACATCAATATTATAAAAAAAAAAAAAAATATTTCATAATTTTGAAGCAATTTTTCTTTGGATTTTTTTCAATTTAATGCATAAAAGTAATCTTAAATTTCGTTTTAGGCCGAAAGTGTCAAAAGAAGAAATATTCTAGACAAAATTTCACTATAAATCTCAGAATAGACCATATACCTAAATTTAATAGTTTTCAAGGAAATTACATTTGAATTTAAATTTTTTAAAAGAGAAAACTATTTGATTAGATTTTTTACTCCCAATTTCTCACGTTTCCACTCTAAGTCAATAACTCCCTTAATACTTCACTTTCTGGGGAAAGTGTCAAAGGAAGAAATATTCTAGATCACATTTCATCGGGAGTCTCTGAACAAAAGAAATTTCTATACTCAATACGGACCTTTAAAAATAGCATTAATTTTATTTAATAAATACCCATTTATATTGTATTAAAACACAACAGAAGCCTACTTAATGTTAGATTTTATAAAATTCTCCTACATAGCGTCATTTTAGAAAGATGATGTCAAAGGCAAAAATATTCTTCATCAAATTTTACTAAAAGTCAACAAAAGAAAGAAACCTCTATTACCATCAAGAAAATATTTATATCAATGTTGACAAAAACGCGAAACTATTATCTAATTTTTTGAAGCAATTTTTCTTCGCACTTTTTTCGATTTAATGCATGAAAGTAACCTTAAATTTGCTTTTATGCAGAACGTGTCAAAAAAAGAAATATTCTACACAAAATTTCACTATAAATCTCAAAATAAACCATATATCTAGATTCAATAGTTTTTAAGGAAATACCATTTGAATTTAAATGTTCTTAAAGGGAAAACTATGTGATTAGATTTTGTACTCCAAATTTCTCACGTTGTCATTCTAAGTCATTATCTTCCTTTATACCTCACTTTCTGAGGAAAGTGTCAAAGGAAGAAATATTCTAGATCAAATTCCATCGGGGGTCTCTTAACAAAAGAAATTTCTATACTCAATACGTACCTTTAAAAATAGCATTATTTTTATTTTATAAAAACCCATTTATGTAATATTAAAAACACATGTTTGCGGTTAAAGCCCTACTTCATGTGAGTTTTTGTAAAATTCTCCTACGTAGCGTCATTTTAGAAGGATGATGTCAAAGATAAAAATTTTCCTTATCAAATTTCACCATAAGTCGCCAAAGAAAATAAGTCTCTATTTCCATTATTTATCAATAAATTATTTACATCGATATTATAAAAAAATCAAAAATATTTCCTCATTTTTGATGCAATTTTTCTTCGGACTTTTTTCGATTTAATGCATGAAATTAAACTTAAATTTCGTTTTAGGCACAAAGTGTCAAAAGAAGAAATATTCTAGACAAAATTTCACTATAAATATCAGAATAAACCATATATCTAGATTCAATAGTTTTTAAGGTAATTACATTGAATTATGAATATTTTAAAAGAGAAAAAGTTTACGTTTGTTTCTCCTAATTTGACATGTTTTCATTCTAAGTCAATAACTCCCTTATTACTTCACTTTCTAGGGAAAGTGCCAGAGGAAGAAATATCCTAGATCAAATTTCATTGGGAGTCTCTGAACAAAAGAAATTTCTATACTCAATACGTACGATTAAAAATAGAATTTATTTTAGTTAATAAAACAACATTTATATAATATTAAAAACACATTTTGGGGTTAAAGCCCTACTTCATGTGAGTCTTTGTAAAATTCTCCTACATAGCGTCATTTTAGAAAGATGATGTCAAAGACAAAAATATTCCCTATCAAATTTTACTATAAGTCACCAAAGAAAAGAAATCTCTATTTTCAATATATATCAAGAAAATATTTATATCAATATTTCAAAAAATGCAAAAATATTTCCTCATTTTTGAAGCAATTTTTCTTTTGACTTTTTTCCATTTAATGGATGAAAGTTACCTTAAACTTCGCTGTAGGCAAAAAGGTCTCAAAAAAAAAAAATTATATTCTATACAAAATTTCACTATAAATCTCAGAATAGACCATATATCTAAATGTAATAGTTTTTAAGGAAAATACATTTGAATTAAAATTTTTTAAAAGAGAAAACAATGTGATTAGGCTTTTTACTCCTAATTTGACACGTTTCCACTCTAAGTCAATAACTCCCTTAATACGTCACTTTCTAGGGAAAGTGTCAAAGGAAGAAATATACTAGATCAAATTTCATGGGGGGTCTCAGAACAAATAAAACTTATATACTCAATACGTACCTTTAAAAATAGCATTAATTTTAGTTAATGAAAAACCATTCATATTATATTAAAGCACATTTTGGGGTTAAAGCCCTACTTCATGTGAGTCTTTGTAAAATTCTGCTACATAGCGTCATTTTAGCGTCAAAGATTAAAATTTTCCCTATCAAATTTTACTATAAGTCACCGAAGAAAAAAAATCTCTATTTCCATTATTTATAAAAAATTATTTACATCCATATTATAAAAAAATGCAAAAACATTTCCTCATTTTTGAAGAAATTTTTCTTAGGACTTTGTTCGATTTAATGCATGAACGTAACCTTAAATTTCGTTTTAGGCATAAAGTGTCAAAAGAAGAAATATTCTAGACAAAATTTCACTATAAATCTCAGAATAAACCATAGATCTAGCTTCAATATTTTTTAAGAAAATTACATTTGAATTTAAATTTTTGAAAAGAGAAAACCTTGTGATTACATTTATACTCCAAATTTGACACGTTTTCATTCTAAGTCAATATCTCCCTCAAATCTTAATTTTTTGGCGGAAGTGTCAAAGGAAGAAATATTCGAGATGAAATTTCATTGGAAGTCTCTGAACAAAAGCAATATCTATACTCAATATGCACGATTAAAAATAGCATTTATTTTAGTTAATAAAAAACCCATTTATATAATATTAAAAACACATTTTGGGGTAAAAGCCATACTTCATGTGAGTTTTTGTAAAATGCTCCTACATAGCGTCATTTTAGAAGAATGATGTCAAAGACAAAAATATTCCTCATCAAAGTCACCGAAAAAGTCACCGAAAAAAAGAAATCTCTATTTCAATTATTTATCAAAAAATTATTAATTATTTATATTATAAAAAAATGCAAAAATATTTCCTCATTTTTGAAGCAATTTTTCTTCGGTCTTTTTTCGATTTAATGCATGAAAGTAACCTTAAATTTCGTTTTAGGCAGAAAGTGCCAAAAGAAGAAATGTTCTACACAAAATTTCACAATAAATTCTGAGATTATCTATATATCTAGCTTCAATAGTTTTTAAGGAAATTACATTTGAATTTAAAATTTTTAAAAGAGAAAACTATGCAATTAGATTTTTTACTTCTAATTTGACACGTTTCCATTCTAAGTCAATATCTTCCTTAATACTTCATTTTCTAGGGAAAGTGCCAGAGGAAGAAATATCGTAGATCAAATTTCATTGGGAGTCTCTGAACAAAAGAAATTTCTATACTCAATACGTACCTTTAAAAATAGCAATAATTTTAGTTAATAAAAACCCGTTTATATACAGGGTAAGATGAAAAAAACTGCAACCAAATTCAGACTGCTGTCATTTCTAAGCCACTAATCCGACAGCTGTTAAAATTATTCCAGTGACAACTCATTATATTGTTTGCAAGTGTACAAAAGCATTTTGGTCAGAATTTTCCGGAAAAAAGTAATTCGTGATGGAATTCAAGCGTGATAGCTTTATATTTGGCTGAAAACCACAAGTGGCTATCGTTAGAGCACTCCAGCATTTAAATGTGAAATGTGAATATTTTGTGTCTCGTACCATCGCTCGTTACCGCGATACTGGTAGCGTAGCCCGACGTCAAGGAAGTGGACGGAAGAAAACAGCAACATCAGCAGAAATGGTTCGAAAAGTAAAGAAGCGACTTGATCGAAACCCGCGTCGCAGTGGCCGAAAAATGGCTCGTGGCTCGTGAGCTGAAAATATCGCAATATTCCATTCGGCAAATACTGAAAAATGAACTCGGGGTAAAGCCATTAAAATTCCAAAAAGTACAAGAACTTACACCGTAACAGAATAGAAAGTAAATACATCTAAAGAGTTGCTTCACTTGGCCGAAAGTGGTGAACTGCCGAATTTGGTTTTTTCCTCTCCGATGAGAAAACATTCGTTGTCCAGCAGTTTGTTTGCAAACAAAATGATCGTGTTTACTTGCCAAAGAGGTCAGCTGAAAATGTGCACCTTCGGTTGGTCACCAGAACTCAAGCGCCGGCCATAACAGCCGATGGTCGCTCTCCGCTCGTATTTATCGACCGTGGCATCTGAATAAATGCCGAATATTATTGCGGAAATATTCTGGAGGGTGGGCACGCAATCATTTTGGCCGCAGACTTGGACATTCCAACAGGACTCAGCACGCGCCACCCAAGAATGGTTACAAAATGATGTTCCTCGCTTCATTTCCAGCACTTAATGGCCATCAAAATCTTCGGATACAAATCCATTGGACAATTGCGTCTGGAGTATTTTGGAAAGCAAGGTTGGCACTAAAAAATACCAAAGTGTCGATTACCTCAAGCAAGAGCTTCGCCGGGAATGGACCAAAATACCTCAGAGCAACATTCGGGCAGCGTGTCACGGTTTCATTGGACGTTTGAAGGCCAAAATTCTTGCCAAAGGTGATCAATTTGAACAAATCTAACCTTTTTCTAAAATTTGATGCAATTTTCGAAATTTTATGCTTTCGTTCAATAAAATTTAAAAAAAGTGTGAAATTTATGGTGTTTGACTTTGTTGCAATTTTTCACCTCACCCTGTAAATTTCAGAAATATTTTACCTGATTTTTTATCCGGAATCAATTTAAACCAATTTTTATATTTATTTGTATATATATTTTTATTCGTTTGTTATTTCATTTCATTTTTTCTTGGTTTTTGTATTTATTTATTTATTTGGTTGCACATATTTTGTTTAATTGTTATTTATTTTTCAAATATCGTCTTCCGACTCCATTTCATCATCAAGATCGTTATTTTAATTGTTATTATTATTATTATTTAATTTGTGTATGAAAGTATGTACTTTTTTTTCCATTTCTTCTGTATATAAACGATTTGTTTGTTGTTTACTTTTTGTAATTGTATTTTTTTATTTAGATTTGCATTATATAGAAATAAATATATTTATTATATTTTATTTATTTATATATGTATTTATTTGTAAAGAGATTTATTTGAGGGGGGTTGTTAAATGAGAGTTCGTTTGATGTTTTTTTTTTTTTTGGTACAGGAATTATTTTTATTGATATTTTTTTCGGATGTATATGAAAAAATGGTTGTTGTTGTTATTGCAACTATTTTATTGTTTGAAAAGTGCTTTGATGTTAAAAAAAAACATATTATGAAATAAGTTTAGCATAGACGGTGAAACAAGACTGTTGCTTTTCTCAATAAAAATTTTTTTCCCTGAAGATGACTGTCGAAGACAGTCGAAATATCGGAAAATAAAAATCAAAATTATAAAAATAAAACACTGATGTTTTTCAATTGACCTTAAGCCAAAATAAAGTTAATAAGATGAAATAAAATAAATAGAACTTGGTATTGAAAAAAAATTGGATAAATGGTACAAAATTCACTTCCATCTTGGGAAGTTGTTTGAAAAGTAAAAAAAATCTTTGAAAAAAAAAAGAAAACTGACCATTTTTTTAAATTCCTTTTCAAGTACTTCTGATTTAAGTTTCAAGGTATTGAAAATCAATTATAAAACATTCATCCCATTTACAAATATCCGCGGGAACTTCATCCCAAATACGAATATTCCACGGAAAGAATTATTTTGAAGAGATAAATCAGCCAATCAAGATTAACTGAGAAGAAGTAAGTTAAATAGTATCAGTCGGTTTTGCCGACAGATGTATACCCTCAGCCAATGTTCGATTATTCAAATATATTTTGACTTTTGTTATGATTATTCAAATTGTGGACCCTCTTTGGAGTAGGTTCCGAAGGAATGGGCCAACATTGTCCATTTCGTATCGCCAACATGATATAAATATTGCCATGTGCCAGGTTTGGACTATATTGGTTACCTCCTTTATTTATTATAAGATATGCGAGAAATTATTGGAAAATTCTAAAAAGGTACATGAAGTACCAGATATAGTCGACCGAAGTATACCACTTTCATGCTTCATCTAATACCCATAAAAATATTGGTATGGGCAAAATTCTCCAATTTTATTTAAAATCTTGAACCCTGTGAAGATATCTGCAATCTTCACAACAGATCTTATGTTAGTAGAAATAATGGGATATGTGAAATAATGAAGAGAGCCGGATTCTTATTTCGGATTTTATAGTCGTTTTGGTTATTCAAAACTTTGGCCCTTTGTGGGGGAGGTACCTTAAGGGATGATCCGATATATACCATTTGAAGAGTTGAAAAATGAACGTTTTGTTTTTCAAAAATTTTGAACCCTTTGTGGGGGAGATACCAGAAGAAATGATCCGAACTGTACCATCTTTCTTGTATTGATGGAAATATTGAGATGTGCCAAGTCTGAATGGAATCGGATGTTAATTTCTCAGATCTTGTGCTAGTAGGAATAATGGGATATGTGAAATATGAAGAGAACTGAATGCTTATTTCGGATTTTAAACTCGTTTTGTTTATTCACAGCTTTGACCCTTTGTGGGGGAGGTACCAGAAGGAATGACCCGATCTCTACCATCTTTTTAACAGATCTTGTGGTGATGCAAATATTGAGATGTGCTAACTCTGAATGGAATCCGATGTTAATTTCGCGTTTTATGAGCTTCATGGATATTCAAAAATTTGAACCTTGGGGGAGGTACCAGAAGGAGTGGATCAACATATTCCATTTTTACACCAAACTTTGGGTTAAGGAAGATATTATGATGTGTTTAATTTGAAGACAATCGGGCTCTTAAATCACATTTTATAAGAGTTATAATTATTTACAATTTTGATCCTTTGTGGTGGAGTACTTGATGCAGTGGACCGATATTGTCTATTTTCACACCTGACCTAGCACTCGTGCAAATATTAGGATTTGCAAAGATGGAGCAAGATCAGATTAGCCTTTCTCTTTATGTACAATAAATTTGTTTTTTTTTTACAATGTTGACCTTTTGTGGTGAAGTTATTGGAAAGAGTGGATCGGTATTACCCATCTCCGAACCTGATCTAAGTTTGATAATAATATAACGATGTACCAAGTTAGAAACAAATCGGGTACTTCCTTCGAGAGTTATTGTGCGCATCAGCCAGACGGACGGAATCGCTAGATCGACTCCAAATGTCCTGAAACGGAATTGGTCCAAAGAGACCTTGGGTCTAAAACCGTTATTTCGATGAGTCACGTTTTGGCCGTATCAAATGAAATATTCCCTCTTTAGCCATATGGTTGAGGGTATACAAATCTGTGAAGATGGCAACCCTAATGGGTCTTTTTCGTACCTGGTGTAACCTATTTGTTGTGCAAATTGGTGCAAATATAAATTTATTTTTTTACAAGAATTAAGCAACTTAAATCAAGTAATTTGCAATATTAGGATCTGAATATATGTGTGGAATGCTGATAAGTCTGTGGAGTGTGAAAACATGGTCCTGAACGGCAAATTTGACCAATGTATTCTGGTTGCTTTTTTCAGTTCTAGCTGGCTGTATATATCGCGGTTGTTTTTTGTTAGAAATGTTTCGGAGTTTGAGAGTGAGAATTTTCTGGAGAAAAATACTAGTTTGAGAGCTTTTGTGATAATCTGCTATTTACTGCCCCGAAATTATTTTCAAAGAAGAATTTTTGTTTTATGATAGCAAAAAAAGGCAGACGATAGAAATTCCGCACGGAATTTTGTTATTCATGATTGGGCTGATTATTTTTGATAGCGGAAAATCAGTGGCATATTTTCTGACTGCCGCAACGTTTTTTAAACAGAGAACATCTTCTGCCTAAGAGTACCTTCAAAGCCGTCTACTTTTAGTCATATTGCACCATCCATCCAATTTCCATAATCATATTTTTGGCTTCTCGAAATTGTCTCCCCTAAAAAATTCTATTATTTATGATGATCGTGTCTCTTTGTTTGAATTTTAATTATTTTAAAAAATGTCTCTGTATTTTGTGGTTTATTATGATCTCTTTTTTTTTAATTTTCACTTATTGTAGTTATTTAGTTAATTGATTTTCTTTTTTTCTTTGTATCTTTGTTTGGTTATAATTATAAATTCGCTACTTTTTCTTAGATTTATTTTTTATTTTCTTTATATATCAATTTGTATTTAATTTTATATAATTTTTTGTATATACAACAATTGTTTATTTTTTTTGTTTAAAAACTGTGAAAATATTTAGACTATGCCATTCATTATCAAATTGTATTCAATGCCTTTTTTGCAGATATTCTTTCAATTTTTTGTAACAAATTAGATAAATTAAAAAAATTAAATAAATAAAAATATATAGAACACATCATTAGAGATAAAAAGTATGTTTCAGGCCATAATATCAAACGTTTAGTCGATTCTGTCCAACATTTTTCTTTAGATTGAAATCGTATGCCATTTTAATACCATTCGAATATATTTTTAATTCAGGGACTTGCAATAATATGTTTTATTTGTTGTTTTCAAATTTTTAAAACGTCGCTGAAAATTTTATCTCCAAAAGAGATCAATCTTCCAATCATGAACAACACAGGAGAAATAATTTGCAAAGATGGCAACGCGTATGGGTCTTTTTCGTACCTTTTGTATCTTATTTGTTGTGCAAATAAGAAACGAACTTAAAAATTGCAAATATGCAAAATAATATGAAAATATAATTTTTTAATAAGCCAACGCGGGACATTTTCAACGAAATTGTAGAAGTCGAACAGATAGAAATTGACCCCCAAAGTAAATAAAAAATAGACATTAAAGTAAAAATAAATAAATATTTATAAATCAATTTAACCAAATGACTCCTAGCAATATGGCGCCCAACGTAGGGAATATCAAACCAAATCTAGCCACCTCTTTTAATTGATACCGAAGATTTATAGTAGGCAACCAAGATATGGTCAATTTTTATAAAAGGCTAAATCAATGAAAAAAGAAAGTATAAAAATTAAAATACTTAAAAAAATTAAAAAATTGCATAGGCAATACCTTGTCATAGGCTGAAGTACCCGTTACGAACGTATATTACGAAATTTGAACCAATAACGATCGCAAAAATCATCCAAACACCGAATACAGGGAGTTACTGATATTTTGGTGTCCATGCGAAGACGTGGACCTGCAAAGACAATTTTCTGACATAACCTGTAGTACAAATCCGGCGAATAATTTAGCTTAAATCATCAAAATGCCGAATATAGGGAGTTACCCATATTTTGGTGTTCATACGAAGACGTGAACTCGCATAGGCAATTTTCTGTCGCAGGCACCCGTTACGAACTTACAATACGAAATTTGAAACAATTCCGGTGAATTGTGTCGCTGAAATCAGCAAAATAACGAATATAGGGAGGTACCGATATATGGGGGCTATACGAAGACATGGACTTGCACAGACAATTTTCTGTCATAGGCCGTAGCACTCATTAGGAACTTCAAATACAAAATTTGAAACAATTCCGGGGAATTTTGTCGCTGAAATAAGAAAAATACAGAATAATACATGGGGGCTATACAGAGACATGGACCCCAATATGCAATTTTTTGCCAGACGCTGTAATATCCATTACGAACTTCATATAGAAAATTGGAAAAAGATCCGGTAAATAATGTCGCTAAATAAAAAACTACCGAATATACAGGGTAAGATGAAAAAACTGCAACCAACTACCGCAAGCAACATTCGGGCAGCGTGTGACGGTTTCGTTGGCCGTTTGAAGGCCATAATTTGTGCCAAAGGTGACTAATTCGAACATGCTAAAATTTGATTCTAATTCCGACATTTTTCGCTTTCATTCAATAAAATTAAAAAAAAAAAAGTAAAAATAATGGTGTTTGACTTTGTTGCAGTTTTCTCACCCTGGGAGCTATGTCTGAAGTTGAACCGATTATCACCAACTTTAGTTTGGTTCGTCCTTGGCGCCCAACGTTGCATATCGTCGACGAAATCTAGATGTATCTAATTGCTGATACCGAATCATTTAAAAGATGGCGCCCAACATATGATCAGCTTTGAAAAAAATGTAAAGTCATACAAATAAAAAAAAACAATTGTAATATTCATGACATGTAGAAATTGGGGTCCAATATATGGCCAGGATTTGCGAAAAAAAATCATAAAAATATCTTAAAAAAATAAACTTTTTTATACAAACATCTCATAAGCCAATGCGTCACAAAATGGCTACCTACAATATGGCGTCCAACGTATCACATAATCGACAAGATCTAGACGTCTCTCATTGCTGACTGATACCAAACCATTTAAAAGTTGGCGGCAAAAAAAAAAACAATTGAAATATTCATGACATGTTGAAGTTGGCGCCTAATATATGGCAGGGATTACCGAAAAAAATTTTTTGACAAAAAAAAAAAAAAAAAACATAAAAATTAAATCATAAAAATATCTTAAAAAATTATCTTTTTTATACAAATGTCTCATAAGCCAATGCGACCACCAAATGACTCTCTACAATATGGCGCCCAAGGTGAAGCGTCGTCGACAAAATCTAGACGTCTCTCATTGCTGATTGATATCAAACCATTTAGGAGATGGCGCCCAAGATATGTCAAATTATGAAAAATGTTGTAATAAACTGAAAAGAAAAATAAAAATTAAAAAAAATAAAAATGCCCTTAAAATTTTTAAATTTTTTTAAATTATTTTATTTCAGAAGCCAATTCTGTTTGTTTTAATTTTTTTCCAATTCAACTATCAAAAAACTTGAGATTTTTCAAATTTTATTTATGCTAATATTTCTTTGTCATCGTTTTTGAGTTTTTGAAAAAATATTGTTTTTTCTTTTTCATTATTTATGTATATATATGTTTTTATTTAAGGTTATTTTTTTACATCATGTGGATTTTATTTTTTATATATATATTTTTTGTTAATTTATGTTTCTTTTTTCTTATTTTTTTATTTTCAAAATTCTTAATTAAAAGCACTTACAATTATATATTTTTTAAATATTTTGTGTGTTAATGTGTGTGTGAGAGTTTTCATCACTGCTGTGTAAAATGGTTTTTGTTTTTTTTTTCATTAATTTTGTATTATTATTAATGTTTTGTTTATATATAAGTATGTATGTGTTGTTGCTATAGATTTTTTTGTTTACATACAAGATGGTTTTTTTTTTCCTGTGTTGACCACAATAATTTCAAGTTTTGAATTTGTTTTTCTGCTATAATTATTTGCTGCTCACTCATGCAATCTTTTTGTTATTTATTTTTTTTAATATAAAGAATTTTTTTATATTTATTTTTTCAAAATATAAAGAATATTTTTTTTCATTTAGATTTTGGTTATGATTATTTTTTATATAGATTTTATTCCATTAAAATATATATATATTTTCTTATTTTTTTCATTTCATTTTATTAATTTAAATAATATTTGGATGCCATTGTTTGTATGTTTTGTTTTTGTTTTAATTTAGTACCTGAATTTTAGAATTTTGGTTTTGAGTCCGAAACACTTTGTTTTTTTTTTTGTGGTTTTTGTTTGCCAAAAATTTGTTTTAAAAATTTTCACTATGCCGAAACGATGAGATTTTGTGTTTGTTGTGTATTTTCTAAAGAGTTTTTTTTTTTGTTAAAAATATAAATTTTTTTGTTAATCATTATTTTTTTTAATAATATTTTTCAATTATTTCTATATATATAATTTATATTATTATAATATTTTTAATTGTAAATTTGTTTGTTTGTGTTGTTCTTGTTGCTATTTTAATATGATTAAAATGATTGGCACATAGTTCGATTTGTTTGAAAATTATAAACGAGAGAGAGATAGAGTCAGTGAGAAAGGTGTGTATTTATTCATAAGCGTGGGGGATTTTTGGATGCGGAGGAGAAGGTTTATAAATGTCTGGTGTATAAAAAAACTTAAAATAACCCCTAAAATGTAACAAATCCTGGAAGATATTGAAAAAATCCCAACATATCTTTGCTAAAATAAAAAAAATCTTAATAATATGGCGACCAACATGGGGCATCATCAACAAAACCTTTACAGCATGTCATTGCCAACATTGAAGAAATATATATTGGCAGCCAACATATGACAAGTGGAAAGTTGTAAAAAATAAAGTTCTAGATGAAATTGATGTAACAAAAAATTAAAAAAAAAATAATAAAAAAAATAGATTTAAAATGTTTAACTTTTCACACAATCAACTCGTAAGCTAATGCAACCTAATAGAATATTTTCTATAGAAAATCCTGTTATTCTATAGAAAAACCTGTTATCGACAATATTTTCTATGGAAAATTTTGTTATCGACAATATTTTCTGTGGAAAATCTTGTTATCGACAATATTTTCTGTGGAAAATCTTGTTATTGACAATATTTTCTATAAAAATATAAAAAAGGAAAATGTTTGTATGTTTGTTTGTTTGTTTGTTTGTTTGTTTGTAATTTATGGACTCGAAAACCGCTGAATAGATTTTCCTGAAAATTTCCATATATACTGCAACATCGCCTGAAAGTAACATAGGCTATATACATTTTTGAATTTCCACTTGGAACTGGAGATATAGCATCAGAATCGGAGGTACCTCCCAAAAATATAGATTTTATATGCACATATCTATTGATTGGTTGAAGATACAGTCTCCAAATTTGGAATACGTAACGGAATTTGGAACAAAAATAAGTTTGCCAAATTATATTGTAATCGGTTCAGATTTGGATATAGCTCCCTTATATATTTTCGACCGATTTCGTTCATTTGATGCCTCAAACACAATATGAATGTTCGATTCCAATGAAATTTGGAATGTGTGACGGGATTTAATCCGAAAATAAATTTGTCAAATTATATTGAAATCGGTTCAGATTTGTATATAGCTCCCATATATATTTTCGGCCGATTTCAAGCATTTGATGCACCAAACACGCTATGTATCCCCAATTTCAATGAAATTTGAAACGTGTGATAGATTTTATCTAAAAAATTGATTTCCCAAATTATATTGAAATCGGTTCAGATTTGGATATAGCTCCCATATACATTTTCGACCGATTTCATGTATTTGGTGGACCAAACACGACATGTATTTCCAATTGTAATGAAATTTAAAATAAGTAACGGAATTGGGAGCCAAAATGAATTTGTCAAATTAAATTGAAATCGGTTCAGATTTGGATATAGCTCCCATATATATTTTCCGCCGATTTCACATATTTGCTGCTCAAAACACGATACGTATTTCCGATTCCAACGAAATTCGGCATGAGTGGCTAAATTTGGTACAAAAATAAATTTGACAAATTATATTCAAATACGCTCAGATGTGATTATAGCTCCCAAATATATACTCAGCCGATTTCACATATTTGATGCACCCAAAGCGAGAGAGACAAAATCTGGCACCAGCAAAAATTGCCAAATTATATTGAAATCAGTTGAGGTTTGGATATAGCTAACATATATATTTCGGCCGATTTCATACATATTATGCACCAAACACGATATATATGACCGATTCCAATGAAATTCAGAATGTGTGGTGGAATGTGGTTATAATAATAAATGTGATAAATTAATTGGAAATTAGTTAAGATTTGGATATAGCTCCCATATA
Source organism: Musca domestica (assembly GCF_030504385.1). NCBI lineage: Eukaryota > Metazoa > Arthropoda > Insecta > Diptera > Muscidae > Musca > Musca domestica. The sequence continues at coordinate 10,119,577 of NW_026712272.1, read as the reverse complement.
TATATTCTCGGCCGATTTCACATATTTGACGCACCAATTTCAATGAATTATGAAAGGTGTGGCGGAGTTTTGTGTAAAAGTAATTTTTTTAAAATTGTATTTAAATCGGATCAGATTGGGATATGATTTTAATAAGAACCATTGACCCACAACGCCTTAGCTAACACTAAAAAACAACACAACAATTTATTTGAAATACGCTTATTACGGCGAAGTATGTTGCAATCTCGATTTCACTAATTGCGATAGAAAAACCACTCCACTTAAAAAAATTGCAGTTTCCTGCACACTTGGTATTTGCTATGAAATAAATAAATCCGAAGGAAAAACCCTTCGTGTATGTATGTCATTTTGGTCATTTACGCATTAAAGTAGTGCAACAATTTTTTTTTTTAATTTTTAAATTTGTTTTTTTTTTAACCAACATATATTCGTAAATAAAATTTTGAATGCATATAAAATCAAAAGGGGTAGCGAAGCGCACCGGGTGCAGCTAGTTTTCTATAAAAATCCTGTTATTCTATAGAAAAACCTGTTATCGACAATATTTTCTATAGAAAATCTTGTTATCTACCATATTTTCTATGGTTATCGACAATATTTTCTTTAGAAAATCTTGTTATCGACAATGTTTTCTATAGAAAATCCTGTTATCGAGAATATTTTCTATAGATAATCCTGTTATCGACAATACTTTCTATAGAAAATCATGTTATTTTCTGTAGGAAATCGATATGTTCTAAGGAAAATGTTGTTATCAACTGCATTTTATGTAAAAAATCATGTTATCGGCATTATTTTCTATAGAAAATTCTGTTATCGAGAATTTTTTCTGTAGAAAATCCTGTTATTGACAATATTTTCTATAGAAACCCCTGTTATCGACGATATTTTCTATATAAAATCTTGTTATCGACAATATTTTCTATTGAAAATCCTGTTATCGACAATATTTTCTATAGAAATTCCTGCTATCGACAATATTTTCTATAGAAAATCCTGTTATCGACAAAATTTTCTATAGAGAATCTTTTTATCGACAATATTTTGTATGGAAAATCCTGCTATTGATAAAAATTTCAAAAGAAAACCTTGCTATCGACAATATTTTCTATAGAAAACCTTGCTATCGACAATATTTTCTATGGAAAATCCTGTTATCGACAATATTTTCTATGGAAAATCCTGTTATCGACAATATTTTCTATAGAAAATCCTGTTATCGACAATATTTTCTAAAGAAAATCCTATTATCGACAATATTTTCTAAAGAAAATCCTATTATCGACAATATTTTCTATAGAAAATCCTGTTATCGACAATATTTTCTATAGAAAATCCTGTTATCGACAATATTTTCTATAGAAAATCCTATTATCGACAATATTTTCTATAGAAAATCCTATTATCGACTATATTTTCTGTAAAAAATCCTGTTATCGACAATATTTTCTATAGAAAATCCTGTTATCGACAATATTTTCTAAAGAAAATCCTGTTATCGACAATATTTTCTATAGAAAATCCTGTTATCGACAATATTTTCTATAGAAAATCCTGTTATCGACGATATTTTCTATAGAAAATCCTGTTATCGACAATATTTTCTATGGATAATCCTGTTATCGACAATATTTTCTATGGAAAAACCTGTTATCGACAATATTTTCTATGGAAAATCCTGTTATCTACAATATTTTCTATAGAAAATCCTGTTATCGACCATATTTTCTATGGGAACTGTTGTTATCGACAATGTTTTCTATGGAAAATGTTGTTATCGACAATATGCCTTTTTTTGTGAAGCAAACGTGTAACATCCGCCCCAAATAGTATGGAATTTTGCATATACGACCAAATTGGGCCTGAAAATAAGTTTGACCAATTTGATCGATATCAGTTCAGATATAGCTATAGCTCCAGTATATATATTTTTCATCCGATTTGTTATTTTTTGTCCTCCGCAGCCGTAATATGCACTCTGTAACAACAATATTTGGGGAAATATATCAAATGCAACTCAGAAATACCTTTACTAAATTTTATATAGATCGGGTCGGATTTGGAGATAGCTCCCACATATAACTTCGTCCGATTTGCCTTTTATTGCGCACCAAACGTGTAATATTAGTCCAAATGGGATTGGAATTTGACACATACAATCGAATTGAGTCTAGAAGCTAATATGTCAAATTTGGTTCAGATATAGATATAGCCCCCATATATATTGTTCATCCGATTTGTTATATTTGTTCCCCACAGCCGTAATATGCACTCCGTAACATATTCCCATATATCAGAAGCTCTTTTGACATCCAAATCAATGATTATTGATTAGAGGACATGGTGGACTAATGTCGATTTGTAACTAAAATTGATTTTAATAGACTCCTTGGTACTCTAGAAACAGTCATTATCGATATTCTGTTGTCCTCAGCCAACAAAGCATCTGAAAATTGGTTGTTTTTATTCCAAGTAGCTTTTTGAAACCAAAAAAACGAAGCGAATATCTTCACTAATTTGAAAATTTGTTTCTAAAACAAAAGAAAATAATAAAAACAAAATCGATTGAAATAAAAAGAATTCAGACAATTTTTTTCTTTTTTATATATATATTTTTTAATAATTGAAAATCACTAATTTAATTGTATTAATATGTATGTACGGTTGTATGTATATAGAATATAGATTTATTTATTTATTTGTTTGTTTTTATTTAAAAAAGTCTTCAAGAACGTGCAAAACTTAATAGAAAAATATATATATGTGTATGTATATATTTAGGCGGATGATCGATCGCTTGGTTGGTAGATATTATTACGATATCTCGATAATTAAAATTTAACAAAAATTTATAACAAATTTAAAAACCATGCTCATACTAAGTTGTTTTTCTTATAAAATTTAATCATTTGTTGTTTTTTTTCTTCGTTTCTTAATAATGATGGTCTACTATTGTTTTCATTTTTTAAAACTGTTTGTTGTTTCAAATTTTCTTTAAAAAAAATAGAGAATAACTACTAATTAAATAAAAATACATTAAACTAAGAATACAAAAAAATTCTTGTGTGTTTTTGATGATCAAATATTAAAACTAATTTTATGTATCCGTATCTAATCTTAAAAAAAAACAGAGGAGCAAAAAAATTAGATTTTTTTCTTCGTTTTTTTGTTTCGTTTCGTTTTGTTAATAATATTGCAGCACAAGTGGAAGACAGGACAATTTTTTTTGTTTTAAAAAAATAAAATAATAATTTTAAGATTATTATTTCTATTTTTCATGTTTAAAGCATTACACAATACATTATTAATAAATCAGTAATGGTTAAAAGAAATTAATAAATTTATTTTTTTATTGTTGTTGTTGTTAGTTTCCACTATAAACTGCAAAACGTTTTTTTAATGGGATTTAGGAGGTTAGTGTTTTTTTTTTTTATTTTCATAAAATTTTAAAAACTGTGTTTGTGTGTTCTTCTGTTGTTTTTTTTATTATTTACTTTTCTTCTTATCATCATCATTATCATTGTGATTTATCAAATGCTACTTTACATTAAATTTGGAAAAAGAAGAGGGGGTTGGATAATTTACAAAAAAAAAAAAGTTAAAAACAAAATTTAAATTAAAAAAAAAAAACAGATTAAAAACTTAGTTTTGGGGGGTTAACATCGGTAAAATCAAATTTAAAAACTTTAAAATATATTTAAAAAAAATTGTTTAAAAACGTTTTTTAAAAACGTAGGTGGTAAGGGGAAGTGGGGGGAGAGTTCTACAAAAAGTTAAAATGTTAAAATTTTTTTCTTTTCTTTCTAAAATATTAATAATAAAAAAATAAAACAAATTAAAATTAACTTAAAAGCTAATAAAAAATAGAAAATTCATAAAAAATTCATAAACAATAATAGTAATTTTTTCTTTTTTATATAGTAATAATAATAATTGTAATCATAATAATATAACTTCATATTTATTTAGCTTATTTAAAAAAATAAATAGGAGACCCAGTCTGCCACTACTACTCGAGGATTTGAGATCGTCTCGAAATTAAAAAAAATAAAGATTTAAAAAAAAATAACTAAAAAAAAGAAGGAGGAAAACTTGCATTACTCTTTTTGTTACCACTACAACAGAGAGGAAAATTTGAAAGAAAATTTGAAAAATAAAAGGAAAATATATGTATGAAATAACCCGGTTGGTCGGAGCAAATCAAATCTTGTAAGAATTATAGTTTGCTTTATAACACGCACACAAACACACACACGAATGAAGGGACATTTGTTTAATTGTCAATCAATGGTATTCGATCATAGCTAGATGATTTCGACCATCGATCAAAACCTATAGATTGGAGAGTTTTTATCATTGACCAATGACTCGATTTTTGATCTTTGATTTGGGATAATCGTCTAAAAATCAATAATTTTGATCATGGATCAATAACTTTTGATCATTAACCAATGACTTGTGATCATTGATCGATGATTTGGAATGATCGACCAATGATTTCTTTTCATTTTTCAATAATTTTTAATAATCGACAAATGATTTTTTGCCTTTCGATCAATGATTACTGATAAATGATTTTTGATCCTTGATCATATTTTTTTTATGATCGATCAAAAATTTTTAATCTCCAATAATTTGATCATGGATCAAAAGCTATGATCATTGGTAAAATATTTTGATCATTGACCAATGACTGGTGATCATTGATCGATGATTTGTCATAAGGAACCAATGATTTTGGATCATTGCTTAATGATTTTAATACTCGACCAATGATTTTGGTTCATGATCAATATCATCCATCCGATGATCATAGGTCAATTACTTAGATCATTGATCAATGACTCGTGATCATTGATCGATCATTAATTATTAATCTTTTATCAGATGATTCTGATACTGGATCAAAAGCTATTGATCATTGGTCATGATTTTTGTTCCTTGATCAACATTTTTTTTTATGATCGATCAATAATTTTTGACCAAAGATTACAGAATGATTTTGATCATGGATGAAAAACTTTTGGTCATAAGTCAATTATTTCGATCAAATGACCCGTGATTATTAATCGATGATGTGGGATAATCGACCAATGATTTTTGGTCATTACTCCATGATTCTAATACTCGACCAAAGATTGTTGACTTTCGATCAATGATCAATATTTTATATTAATATTTTTCTATGAACGATTAATTTTTGATCCTTGTTCAATATTTTTCTATGATCGACCAATTTTTGATCTCCAATCAGTGAATTTTGATAATCGTTTGATGATTTTGATCATGAATCAGAAGTTATTGATCGCAGGTTAATTTGTTTTGATCATTGACTAATGACTCGTGATCATTGATCGTTGGTTTGGAATAATCGACCAATGATTTTTTTTATCTTTGATCAATGATATTAACCTAGTTTGCATGCTTTTGATCATAGATCCAAAATCATTGATCATAAGTCAATTGTTTGATTTTTGACTAATGACTCGTGATCATTGATTGATGATTTTAAATCATTGATTGATGATTTTAAATCGATTTTAAATCGCAAATGATTTTTGCTTATCGATCATTGATTATTGATCATCGCTCAATGACTTTTGAGCCCTGAATTTTTTTTTGTTTGACGATTTTGATCATGAATTAGAAGTTATTAATCATAGATAAATTATTTTGATCATTGACTAATGACTCGTGATCATTGATCGTTGGTTTGGAATAATCGACTAATGATTTTTTATATTTGATCAATGATACTAATTCAGATCAAGGATCAAAAACCATTGATCATAGATCAATTGTTTTGATTATTGAGTGAATGAACAATCAATAAATGATTTTAATAATCGACAAATGATTTTTAGTTATCAATTAATGATTGATTATTCATCAACGATCAATGACTTTTGATAACTGATCAATTATTTTGACCATGAATCAAAAGCTATTGATTGACTGGTCAATTATTATGATAATTTGCTAATGACTTGTGATCTTTGACTAATGACTCGTAGTCATTGTTCGCTGATTTGGAAAAAAGGGCCATGCTTTTTGGTTATCGATCAATGATTTTTGATTAAGGATCAATAACCATTGATCAATGATTTTTGATCATTAATTAATTTGGTTAAATAAATTTGATTAAAAACTTTTGACCACGATGAATGAGTTTTGATCATTGATCTATGACTTGACTATCGATCAATGACTTTTGATCATCAATCAAATATTATGGTTTGTGATCATCGATCAATGATTTTTGACCACCAATCATAAATTTTGATGGTGACAAATGATTTTTTTTTATCAATGATCGATGATTTGTGATGACGGATCAATATTTCTTTTTATGATGGAACAAAACATTTTTATGATCGATTTGTGATACTTAATCATGGATCAAAAAAATTTTTTTTATCTATGACTTGACTATCGATCGATAATCAAATATTATGGTTGGTGATCATCGATCAATGACTTTTGACCACCAATCATACATTTTGATCGCGATGAATGATTTTTTTATCACTGACCAATGATTTGTGATGACGGATCCATAATTTCTTTACGATGGAACTAAAACTTTTTCTTGATCATCGATCAAAATTTTTTTATCATCAATCAATGATTGGAAAATTTGGGCAATTTCTTATCATTGATTCATGATTTTGGATCATCGATTAATAATTTCCGATCATTGATGATCACCGAAATTTTAGGTCACAAATTGAATCAATGATTTCTGTTCATAAATCAATGACTTCTGGATTAAAAAAATTATTGGCCAATAATTTGCAATCATCGTTCTATGATTTCTGATCACTGATTTTATGATCGATCAATAATTTCCGATCATTGATGATAACTGACTATCTATGTCACAAATAAAATAAATAATTTTTTATCACAAATCAATCATTTCTGCATTGAAAAATTATTGGCCAATAATTTGTGATCATCGGTCTATGATTTCCGATCATTGTTTTATGACTTTTTAATCATTGATTTATGAATATTCAATCATCGATCATTGATGGCCACTGAGTATCTATGATTTTTAATCACCAATAAATGATTTTTGATAACAAATCAATGATTTTTGATGACAAATCAATGATTTTTGATCACAATTTCTAATCATTGATTAATGATTTTGGATAATCGATCAATAATTTCCGATCATTGATGGTAACTGACTATCTATGTCACAAATAAAATAAATAATTTTTGATCACAAATCAATCATTTCTGCATTGAAAAATTATTGGCCAATAATTTGTGATCATCGGTCTATGATTTCTGATTATTGATTTATGACTTTTTAATCATTGATTTATGACTTTTCAATCATTGATGACCACTGAGTATCTATGATTTTCAAATCATTGATTTCTGATCAAAAATCAATGTTTTCTGATCACAAATCAATGGTTTTTGATCACAACTCAATAATCGATGGTCATTGGTCCCTAATCAATCCATTTACTGACTATAACAATTCTATAACCAGACAGTATCGTGTGTTTGTGTGTGTGTTTTGAATACATCATTACATTTGTGAGGGTGTTCTTTTTTTTAAAAAAAGTTGAAAATCGAAATCAAAATTCTAATAAAAAAGGAAATAAATAAAAAAAAAAATTAAAGTGAAAATAAAAAAAATATAGAAATAACATACATTTTAGAAATATGAATACAATTTGTTTTGGGAGTGGAGTGAGTTGGTGTTTTGTTGTGTAGGTGTAGGTGTAGAGATGTTTGTATAAAAGTATTTATATATGTTCTGTTTTGTGTTTTTTACAATCTAATATGACTTTAATTGTTATTTCCTTTTTGTGTGTATATTATTACTAAGATTATCTGCTTCTTCTTCTTCCTTCTCTTTTTTTCCAAACACTATCTTCATTGTGATATCATTCGTTTTTCTTGCAAATATAAACGTAATATTTGTTTTTTGTTATTGTTTATAACCTAATAATGTACGTTTTAAATTTGTTGCTCTTTATCGACAACAACATATCATTGTTTGCTTCTTTGTTTCCTCTTCACTTCTTCTTGTTATTGTTATTTTGAGGGAAAGGGGGAGGAGGGGCGATGGTGGTTTTCATTATGCCAATCTACTAAATGACTTGTTTTGCAATGAATCGTTTATATGTTGGTATACATAAATGTTATTCTCTTTTTTGTTTTTTATAGCGTTTTTAACATTTGTTCATTTTTTCTTTTTGTTTTATTAATAATACGTTCTTCTTTTTTCATTATTTTCGTTTAGAGGGGGGAAGGACCTATGTTTAATATAATTAATGGATTTTTGTATGCATAATTCTATGTTTGTGTGTGTGTGTGTGTGTATTTGGGGGGTTATGTGTAGGTTTGGGGAGAGCTTAAAGATTCTAAATCCTTTTTGTTTTCATTAACCTACAACACTCGCGGTTATTGTAAATTTTTTTACATGCATTTAATGCATGCTTTTTGTTGTTTGTTTGTTTTTTTTCAAGTTATCTGTGTGTGTATGTGTTGCTGCTGTTGTTGTAATTATTGTGTAAAAGAGTTGTGTATCTGTGCGATATTTTGTCAATTTTGTAAAAAAGTATTATTTTTTTTCTTCTGTATTGTAGAAATATACATCATTCCAACAAAGGTTGCATTAACTTAAAGTTAACTTTGTTGGGATTGTTGTTGCTGTTGCTGTTCTATGGTTTGTTGCAGGTTCATTCCTGGAAAAAAAGTAAAAGTGAAAACAAAATTAATATTGAAATAGGTTGTATTTTTACACAATTTCCTTAATTTCAGTTTAAAGGGATAGCAAAAAGGTCACAAGAATATATGACCAAAAGATCTTCTCAGAGAAGATTAGAAGATTTTCTCATAGAAGGCCAGAAGGTCTTCTAATAGGAGACCAGAAGATTTGCCCATAGAAGACCAGAAAATCTTCTCATAAAAGACCAGAAAGTCATCTCATAGAATACCAGAAGGACTTCGTATTGAAGACCAAAAGATCTTCTCATAGAAGACCAAAAGGTCTTCTCATAGAAGACCAGAAAATCGTATCATAGAAGACCAGAAGGTCGTATCATAGAAGACCAGAAGGTCTTCTCATAGAAGACCAAAGGGTCTTCTCATAGAAGTCTAGAAGGTCTTCTCATAGAAGACCAGAAGGTCTTTGTATAGCAAACCAAAAGATCTTCGTATAGAAGACCATTAAGTCTTTTCAAATGAGACCAAAAAGTCTATTCGTAGTAGACCAAAAGATCTTCTCGTAGAAGACCAGAAAGGTTTTCTGATAGAAGACCAGAAGGTCTCCCTATAGAAGACCAAAAGGTCTTCTCATAGAAGTCTAGAAGGTCTTCTCATAGAAGACCAGAAGGTCTTTGTATAGGAAACCAAAAGATCTTCGTATAGAAGACCATTAAGTCTTTTCAAATGAGACCAAAAAGTCTATTCGTAGTAGACCAAAAGATCTTCTCGTAGAAGACCAGAAAGGTTTTCTGATAGAAGACCAGAAGGTCTCCCTATAGAAGACCAAAAGGTCTTCTCATACAAGACCAGAAAGGTTTTCTCATAGAAGACCAGAAGATTTTCCTATAGAAGACCAGAAAGTATTCTCATAGAAGACCAGAAGGTCTTGTCATAGAAGACCAAAAGGTCTCCTCATAGAAGACCAAAAGGTCTTCTCATAAAGGGTCTTCTTATAAAAGACCAAAAAGTCTTCTCATAAAAGACCAGAAAGTCAGCTTATAGAAGGCCAGAAAGGTTTCCCCATAGAAGACTAGAAAGTCTTCTCATAGAAGACCCAAAGGTCTTCTCAAAACTCAAAGGCGTTCTCATAGAAGACCAAAAGGTCTTCTCATAGAAGACCAAAAGGTTTTCTCATAGATGACCAAAAGGTCTTCTTGAAGATGACGAAAAGTTCTTCACATAGACGACCCCGGTCTTCATTTAGAAGACCAGAAGTTCTTTTACAGAACACCAAAAGAGAAGGCCGCAAGGTCTTCCCAGAATCCAAAACCGTCTTCATCAAAATCCTATCATTGCTTATTTTTATGGAAGCATCCCACACTTACCCGATGTATTTGTTGAATTTGTGTTGTTGCTGTTGGAATTTGTTGTTGCTGTTGTTAGCATGGCCGATGACAATGATTGATTACTATTCTCAGATGGTGTAATGGGACCAGCCGAATGCGGTGTATAGCCGGACTGATTCATTTGTTTCTGACGCACTTCACGGATTTTCAATTGCAGATCTTGACGACGTGGAAAGACATCAATGTGTTTTTTCTGGAATGTAAAGCCAAGTAAAAATAAATATAAAATGGACCAAGAGAACAGAGAGAGCAGAGAGTGGCTGTAATTTCACCTGAAAAGCAATTGTCGCTTGGGAAGATGGAAACAATCCATGTTCGTTAAATAATTGCAACACCAAATTACGTCGCTGTTCCAAGAGTTTACGGTGGCCTTTTTCACTGGCATCTGAGCGGGCACTTTGCAGTGGTGTTTGCGGTGTACGGGGTGAGCGTCCCGTTTGGTCCGATGATTCTAATTCTAGAAAAAAAAATAAACATAAAGAAAGAAAGAACTTTGCATTTAAGTCCTCAAAATTAAAGAATTTCAAACCCACCTCTTAGAGTGTCAATATTAAAATCTGGACCAAAGAAACGCTGTTGTGGTGTGGGTGGTACTGAAGCCGTATCATCGGTTGCCTCATCTTCGCTTTCTGCTTTAAGGAAAAAAAGAAAACCAAAAGAACGAAATAAGTTTTTGTCCATTTTTCTTTGATGGATCTCTTAAACTTACGTATCCTTTGTACTGGTGGCGGGGCAGTAGCATTCTTTTTACGATAATTTGTACCATAGACCCTTGGTGAAGATGGCACTGCAATGGCGCTGGGTGATTGACAATCCTTTGGCTTGAATTGTGGCAATGCCTCGTATTTCTTTTCAAAATCAGCCAAAACGCTTGAAGCCAGGGCACTGCAAGGAAAATAAATTCTTAGTATTTCAATGGCATTGATGTGGCCATAAAAACTTACTTTGATTTGCCATCCTGCTGCTGTTGTTGCTGCTGCTGATGCATATGCTGGTGTTGCTTCTTCTTCGGACCATGCAGTGATTTTGGCGATTTAGGTATTGAGGAGTTGTTTGTGCTAATCGTCGTCGAACCACTGCTACCACTACCAGCACCACCACTACTCGATGACGGCGTCAGAGGTAATTGTTCGTCACTGTTCGGTGTGGTAGACGATGAGGTAGGTGTCGGCAATGCTGATGTTATAGTCACCGTCGAGACATGTCCTATAATCGGCGAAGATCCCTCCATTGTGGGTGAATGCAAATTGTTGTTGACATTACCACCACCAGTGCCGCCGCCGCCTGTATTGGAATTTGACAAAATGGTGGCTGTGCTAAAATTGCCACCTTCTTGTTTTATGGAGCCCATACTGCCCACAGCTGCAAGAGGGAGGAAAAAGTAAGAAGCAAATATGAGCAAAAGCATAGACATTGCTTACAACTGAAATGAAGGGCAAATAATCTTCTTATAAAAGATCTGAATATTTTCTTATAGAAAACCAAAAGGTCTAAGACTAAAAGGTCTTCTCACAAAAGACCAAAGGGTCTTTAAATAGAAGACCCAAAGACTCTTCTCATAGAAGACCAAGAGGTCTTCTCATAGAAGACCAAGAGGTCTTCTCATAGACTACTCATAGAAGACCAAAAAGGTATTCTCATAGAAGACCAAAAAGGTCTCCTCATAGAAGATCAAAAAGGTCTCCTCATAGAAGACCAAAAAGGTCTCCTCATAGAAGACCAAAAAGGTCTTTTCATAGAAGACCAAAAGGTCTTCCCATAGAAGACCAAAAGGTCTTCTCATAGAAGACCAAGAGGTCTTCTCATAGAAGACCAAGAGGTCTTGTCATAGAAGACCAAAAAGACTTCTCATAGAAGACCAAAAGGACTTCTCATAGAAGACCAGTAGGTCTTCTTATAGAAGACCAGTAGGTCTTCTTATAGAAGACCAGAAAGTCTTCTTATAGAAGACCAGAAAGTCTTCTTATAGAAGACCAGAAGGTCTTCTTATAGGAGACCAGAAGGTCTTCTCAAAGAAGACAAAAAAGGTCTTCTCATAGAAGACCAAAAGGTTTTTTTTATAGAAGACTCAAAGGTATTCTCATAGAAGTTCTGGAGGTCTTCTTACAGAAGTCCAGGAAGTCTTCTCATAGAAGACCAGGAGGTCTTCTCATAGAAGACCAGGAGGTCTTCTCATAGAAGACCAGGAGGTCTTCTCATAGAAGACCAGGAGGTCTTCTCATAGAAGACCAGGAGGTCTTCTCATAGAAGACCAGGAGGTCTTCTCATAGAAGACCAGGAGGTCTTCTCATAGAAGACCAGGAGGTCTTCTCATAGAAGACCAGGAGATCTTCTCATAGAAGACCAGGAGGTGTTCTCATAGAAGACCAGGAGGTCCTCTCATAGAAGACCAGGAGGTCCTCTCATAGAAGACCAGGAGGTCCTCTCATAGAAGACCAGGAGGTCCTCTCATAGAAGACCAGGAGGTCCTCTCATAGAAGACCAGGAGGTCCTCTCATAGAAGACCAGGAGGTCTTCTCATAGAAGACCAGGAGGTCTTCTCATAGAAGACCAGGAGGTCTTCTCATAGAAGACCAGGAGGTCTTCTCATAGAAGACCAGGAGGTCTTCTCATAGAAGACCAGGAGGTCTTCTCATAGAAGACCAGGAGGTCTTCTCATAGAAGACCAGGAGGTCTTCTCATAGAAGACTAGGAGGTCTTCTCATAGAAAGCCAAACGGTCTTCTTACAGAAGACCAAAATGTCTTCTCATAGAAGATCAAAAGGTCGTCCCATAGAAGACCAAAAGGTCTTCTCATAGAAGACCCAAAGGCCTTCTCATAGAAAACCAATAGGTCTTGTCATAGAAGACCAGGAGGTCTTCTCATAGAAGACCTGGAGGTCTTCTCATAGAAGACCTGGAGGTCTTCTCATAGAAGACCTGGAGGTCTTCTCATAGAAGACCTGGAGGTCAGACCAAAATGTCTTCTAAAAGCAGACCAGGAGGTCTTCTCATGGAAGATTAAAAGGTCTTCTTAAAGAATACCAGTAGGTCTTCTGGTAGGCCAAGAGGCCTTCTCATAGAGGACTAGAAGGTCTTTTAGTAGACCAAAAATGATTTTTGCTAATAGAAGACCAAAAGGTCTTCTCATAGCAGATCCAAAAGGTATTTTCTACTTACACAAATTTTTGCGACGTTGCAATGGTGCCTTACCCAGCTGAGCTGGGGTGGGTGCCAATATAAATTGCTGTTGCATTTCATTGCTATCCTGCTTTTGTTCAACGGTCTCATCGAAACTACCATCGGCTGGATTACGTTGGAAACTAGTTTCGGTTGCCGATTTGGGTGTTGTTGGTAGGGAGTTTCGGTGCGATGGTGATATCGGAAGGGTTTCTATAAAAGAGAAGGGGGTCAATAACATTTCTACATTAATTAAATGCGCAGAGCAAACGGAGTGTTACCTTGATTATAGTTGTGTTGTAGAATTAAAGCATTCGGATTCGAGGTAGGCACCAGTTCACCTTGACCATTGTGGGTTTTGAAGATATACTGCATTTGTAGAGTATTTGGTGGTGGTGGCGGCTGTTGTTGTTGTTGTTGCTGCTGTTGAGATTGTTGTTGTTGATGCAAGGGTAATAGGGCAGCATACTGCGTTATAAGAATATTAGAAAATTGCATTTAATTTTTATTATTTCAATTTTTTTAATTTTTATTAATTTTTCAGTTTTTTAGAAATTTTTGAAAAAAAAAAAAAAAATGTTTTCCAACCCTTACCTGATGATGTGACATGGCATTGTTAACGGCAAACAAGATCTGCTGCTTGGCCGCCTGCCCGCCGCCACCAGCCGCTGGGGATGAAGGCACCGATGCAGCTGCTGCAGCCGATGATGAGACCACCGTCAAGGATGTCGCCTGGGAACCTAGTGTTTTTATTGAAGTGGAAGGAGTAGAAGAGTGCGTTGAGGTCACAATTGTATTACCCAAAAGAGTGGTGGTATTTTTGTGGTTGGACAAAAAATTCGAGTTAATACCAGCACCAGATGAAGTGGAGGACGAGGAGGCGGAAGTAGAGCCAATAATGTTGTTGTTATTGTTGTTGGCCGTATTAGTTTGAGAGATAGAGGAGCTGTGATTGTTATTGCCCGTTACCAAAATAGTGTTAGTGGTTAATTTAGTGGCATTGTTGTTGTTATTATTATTAGTAATGTTGTTGTTATTGTTAGTTGGATTACAGGCTGGAATAATGGTTATGGTACTACTACCACCACCACCAGCAGCATTATTTGTGTTAAGCTGTTGTTGTTGTTTTTGTACGGCATTATTGTTGGCCGTGGTTGTGGTCAGTATCCTGGCATTTGCCGGTAGCGTAATTTTGCTAATAAAAGAAATTGAGGGTCGCATGGAAGAACCACCGCCTGGAGTCGAACTTCCAACACCACCACCCCCGCCCTGGGTGGCTGTTCCCAAGAGCGGTATTTGTTGTTGCTGCTGCTGTTGATTTTGTCGCATTTTATGTTGCAACAATTGTTGGGCAATACTTTGCTGTTGCTGTCGATTCAAGCTATTGGCATCGGTTATCAGCAACATGGTCTGTGGAGCTGATGCTGGACCCGTTGCTGTGGCATGTTTTTGTTGTAGATCTTCAGTTTCTTGTTTAACCACAGATGAGGTCGTTGTGCTGTCATCTCCAATATCTGCATCATTGAGGGTATCCAAGACCAGGGCATCATAGAGTATGGCAGCCCGACCGGTTGCCTTGGTGGCAGCAAATTGTTCTGTTGATATTTTATTGTTGTTGGGGTTGTTGTTGGCAGCATTTGGATTGCGTAGCAATATGGTTTTTGTTGTTGTTATTGGATTATTGTTATTGCAAGGGGAAGCAGTAGAGGTAGTAGAAGTAGTGGTGATGGTGTTGTTGTTGTTGTGGTTATTATTCAACAAGGAGGAAGAGGAGGAGCATATTGTATTGGGGTATTGGTTTTTAGTATTGTCATTCAAATCATTAGACAAGGATGATGATGAAGGGGATGATGATGTTGACATGGATGAGGACAACGACGACGACACTGTGGAAGCAGATGATGATATGGATGCGGATGAAGCTGTGGCAGATTTGTTTGATATGATTGCCCGAATGGGTTTATTGGTGATTATGGTTTCTGATTTGTTTGGTGTTGTTGTTGTTGTCTTTTGTATGGTACGAAAAAACAAGGGCGGCGGTGTTGTCAGGGTCCTGATAATTGTTATTTGCTTGGCCTGATGTTGATGTTGACCACCACCCCCACCTCCACCAACCTTAATAATTGGTGTGGGAGTTACAACAATACTCTGCCGGTGGCTCGGGCCGCCCAGCTGATGTTCATGGGAATAGGGTGTGGGTACGCGGGTAATAACTGTGGGTGGTGTCTCCACCCGGCGAAAATGTAAATTCTTCAAATGACGATGAGGCGAGGAGGTGTGTTGTTGCGGAGTCATTGAACGTCTTAAATGGACAAAATTATGTTGTTGCTGCTGCTGCTGAGGTTGTCGGCCGGTAACTGGTGGCGTAATGGTGTGTAAACGAATATTGGTCGTTGTTGTTGTTGTGGTTGTCGTAATGCCTCCTCCTCCACCCGGAGTGCTAGTCGTCATTGTGGTCATCGTTTGCATGGTGGTGGTGGTGGTCGGTGTTGGGGTACGCGAAGATGATGCTATCAACAGGGTTTTGGCCTTGGGTATTGTATAAAATTCAATATCATCAAAATCGGTTTCCGTTTCATAATCATCATAGTCTTCATCATCATAGAGGACACCATCATCGGCCTCATCATCTTGGATATCCATTTTTATAGAGGCCTTCAAATTATCAGTGACCGTTTGAGGGTCTGATGGGTTGTAATGATGATTTGTGGATGATGTTTTGGTTTTGAGGTTAGTTTGAAAAGAAGAGAAGCACACAGACATACAAACGCACACACACACACACATATGCAACATGGTAAACCAAAACCCAACAAAAATATGAAGCATTTCAGAGACAAAGAAAGATAGAAAAAAATGGACAGGTGGATGGATGGATGGATGGATGGGTGTTTTGTTGTGGGTGTGGTAAGTATGCAAAAATTCGAAAGAAGAAACAATATTGAACAATGAGTAGAAAAAGAGGTTAAGTTCAAGTTAGATGGATGACACATAGATATTAATATTTAAATGGTTAATGGAATTCAATGAGAAAAAAATAAACAAAAAATTGATAAATACAAAAAACAACACCTACCACATGTTGCCCTGGGATCGGTAGGACTACGCAATGGTGGACCACCGGCCACATATTGTGACGTTTTGTTTTGTTGTGTGGCCTGGGGCACGTTGAAGGTAAATATATTACCACCACTTGATGCTGAACTATTTGTAGACGAATTGCCAGAGCCCGCCGTTCCAAGATTTCCGCCGCCACCATTCAATTTATAGGGTGAGGGAGGTTCTTGTTTAATATGCGGTACATCCATGAGATCTTCTTGTTTAATAATAATTTGTTGTGGTTGTTGTTCATCGTGTTTTGTACTCTTTGGACTTATGGGCATAGTCTTAAAAGCACCACCTAAACCGAGAGAGGGAAGGAGAAAGGAAAACAGAAATTATTAATCTTCGATTTAATTAAAAAAACCATTAAATACCAAGAAAACAATAACAAACAACAAGGAAAAAACATTTCTTCAAAGGACCCTTAATGCCTCAAAAATACTTTTTTTAAAGATTTTTAAAAGGCCCTTTATCTCGGTGCCTTATAACAATTTTTTTTTGGATAGACCACAATTACTTGTTGTTTGTATATTGCTCCTTTGTATTCATTTTCTTTTTTTGTTTGATAAAATTGCTCGCCTGTGGGTTGGAAAGGTGTTACACCAATTGGATTTTTGGGACTTGGATATGATAGCATCGCCATTTGTTTGAACTTCATCATACTGTTCTCCAAATTGGGTGGTAATGCCTTCAAGGGTGTTGGTTTGCAAGTAGCCGGCGGTGTGGCCTGTTGTTGCTGCTGGTCATCCTGTAATGAGAAAAAAAAAACAAAATCAAAATGATATCAGAATAGATATCAAAATATTCTTTGGGTCACAACAATTTACGTACCTTATCATTGGCAGCATGACTAATCGCGGTGAGATTTTTACGATAATCATGACCAGTATCTTCGACATCGGAATCGGTAACACGTTCACGACACTTGAGATCAACCGACGAGGAATTTGTGGAATTTTGTGGCTCATGTTGTTGCTGCTGCTGTTGTTGTTGATGGTAAAAGTTTGCATTGTTGTTGTTGTTGCCATTATTATTCGATTGTTGTTGTTCATCGTGATCTTCATCAATGACCATCTAAAGTACGAAAGAAGAGGTAAAATTTTAAAATTTGGTAAAAACTATATATTTTTTATAGAAATGAGGTTCAATAACAATGTCCACAAAGAAGTTTTTTGAAAAGTTGTTCGATAACAAATTTTTCCAGAGAAAAGTTGTTCGATATCAACTTTTTCAATAGATAAGTTGTTCGATAACATCTTTTTTAATAGATAAGTTGTTCGATAACAACTTTTTCTAAGGAAAAGTTGTTCGATAACAACTTTTTCTATGGAAAAGTTGTTCGATAACAACTTTTTCTATGGAAAAGTTGTTTGATAACAACTTTTTCTATGGAAAAGTTGTTTGATAACAACTTTTTCTATGGAAAAGTTGTTCGATAACAACTTTCTCTATGGAAAAGTTGTTCGATAACAACTTTCTCTATGGAAAAGTTGTTCGATAACAACAATCGACCGATAACAATTTTTTCTACAGAAAAATTGTTCGATAACAATTTTTTTCCACAGAAAAATTATACGACAACAATTTTTTCCACAGACAAATTGTTTGATAACAAAATTTTTCACAGAAAAACTGTTCGGTAATAATTTTTTCTATAGAAAAATTGTTCGATAACAACTTTTTCCACAGAAAATTTGTTCGATAAAAACTTTTTCTATAAAAATTTATTCGATATCAACATTTTCCATAGAAAAATTACTCGATAACAAAACTTTCCATAAAAAGTTGTTCAATAACAACAAAGTTGTTCGATAACAATATTTTCTATAGAAAAGTTGTTCGATAACAATATTTTCTATAGAAAAGTTGTCCGATAACAAGTTTTCCTATAGAAAGGTTGTCCGATAACAAGTTTTCCTATAGAAAAGTTGATCGATAACAACTTTTCCTATATAAATGTTGTTCGATAACAACTTTTCCAATAGAAATGTTGTTCGATAACAATTTTTCCAATAGAGATGTTGTTCGATAACAACTTTTCCTATAGAAAAGTTGTACGATAACAACTTTTCCTATAGAAAAATTGTTCGATAACATTTTCTACAGAAAAGTTGTTCGATAACAACATTTGCTCTAGAAAAGTTGTTCGATAAGAGCACTTTTTAAAGAAAAGTGGTACGATAACAAAGATTTTGATAGAAAAGTTGTTCGATAACAACATTTTCCATTCGATAACATAACTCTTTTCCGTTTAAATCACTTTCCCTTTGTGCCCCCTATCTTCTCCTCCAAACTCACTTGTTCTTCCTCTGAGGTAATATCCAATTTCATCGGCTCTTCTTTGATACATTTTTGCAATCCAGACAAATGATGACTATTGATTGTTGTTGGATCCGATGATTCGGTGCACGAAGTGTTGTATGTTGCAATGGTCAATGGTATAATATCGGTTTGCATATCATTAGCGGAATTTTGTCCCAGACCACCGTTAGGGCCACCACTACAATTTGCCGAAAGACTACCATTACCGGAGCTATTGAATGCGGTGGCATAACCCGGCGTGGTGGGACTATGTTCCTGATCAATTGAGTCTGAACCATCGATGGAATCTAAACGATAATTCATATCATTGCCACCCGCTGATGAACCTGGAACAGCATTGGCGTTGGAATTACCACCTGCTGCACTACCCTTACTGGAGCTGGATGATTTACGGCGATTTTTGTTACACCATTTCCAATCGGGATGTAATTTGAAGTGGGCATCCTTGTAGGAAGAGGCCAACTCATTGTACGGGGCCTTCTCCTCTGGCTTCAGGGCATACCACCATTCACCCAAGATTTTACTAACTGTACGATTATCTTGGTTTGGGTGTTTTTTGTGTACCAATTTGCGATGTTTTTTGGAAAAGATCATAAAGGCATTCATGGGACGTCGTATTTTGCTCTGAAAATTGGGAGAGAAGAGGGAGGGGGAGTGTTGGTTATTTTCAAGCTTAAATTTGTTTGAAAAGAAAATATTTACCTTTGTCATGGGACTCATGGGCTCTTTACAGCCACTATTGGCATCTGTGGGACCACCACTTCCTGGTCCTCCCGCTGCTGCAGCTGCTGCATTTTGTTGTTGCTGCAAAGCACTTAGGGACTGAGAACGTCTCTTGGATGCCCCACCTCCATGATTTGTGTTGTTGCCTGAAGTCTCATGGCCATCGTTGAGGTCATTACCTCCCCTGCGTCCTCCAGCAGCACCTGATGTTGATGTTTCTCCAGCCGCCGAGGTACTATAAATATTGGGCCTATAACCTCCTCTTATGCTCTGGTGTTGAGAATCGTTGTTGAAACGTTCCTGTCGTTTATTTTTGTTGATACTCAAATTACTGGCCATGTTGGAGGAGCTGGTGGTGTTATCAGTTTTGGGCGATGGTTCAAAGACATCATCATCCAGCTGATCATCAATGTCATCAGCAGAGTTTGTCAAGTCCGAAGCGGATGATGCCATGGCTGAGTTTTTATTGGCATCACTCAGATTCAGGGGATTTGCAGAGCCAGGAGATGACATGGACTGTTTGATGGTCATCATGTGACCATTGTTGTTGTTGGCGTTCACTGGCAAATTTTGTTGTTGTGATGATGTTGCTGCTGACTGATGATGAGATGTTGGAGGTGGTGGTGGTGTTGATGCTGCTGCCTCTGTGGTATTGGAAATGGTTGGAGAGGGTGTGGGTGGCACAATACCGGCTAAGGAATAGTTGGGGGCTTGTTGTTGACTTTTAACGGGGGATTGATGGATGCGAGGCAGCAGCGTATGCCATTGAAAAATCGACCCCGCATTAATGCCGTTTTTTGGAATAGATTGCTGTTGTTGTTGTTGCGGTTGTTGCTGTTGTTGTAGCTGATGATGATGGGGAGGTGTGTGGTGTTGTGCCTTTACCTGTTGCTGTTGGTGCTGCATTGTCAACAAAGTTGCCGTGGCTCCGCCAGCTGAATTGTGTCGCAATTGATGCAACGACGAAGCAGCAGCGGCGGCCGCTGCGGCAGCAGAAGCGCTATGGTGTTGATGGTGAATACCCTGAATTGAGTTGAGTCCGGTATTTTGTTGTTGTTGTGGTGAGGGAGATGATTGCTGTCTGGGCTGCTGTGGCTGTTGATGGGCCGGCAGCAGGGGCATCAATTGGGTGGCATCCACAATAACGGGATGAAATGACTGACCACCGCTCCCACCTTGGCCTTGACTGGAGGCCTGAGCCTGTGCCGCCTGTATCAGGGCAGCATTGGTCATGTTTGTTGCTGTTGTCGATGATGCAGCAGCCGCTGGTGATATTCGTATGACACTTGTAGCATGGGCCATGGATGTAATGGTGGCAGCCGAAGATGTATGGGCCGCCGCTGATGATGAAGACAACGACGTAATTACCATGGGTGGTGGTGGCGGCCCTGGAGATATTGATGCCTGCAAGTGATGATGCTGCTGAGGTGTCAGCGGTAAATGTGGTGACATGACTGGCTGTTGGGGTGGTGTTGAAACCACTGCAGGCTGATGCATTACCATTGACACAGGCGACTGTTGGGGTGGTGGTGGCGGAGCTGGTACTGGTGCCGTTGACTGGCCACCGACGCCAGCCGCCTGATGGGCTCTCACAGATTCGGGACATATAACCTGAGAACCATACCCACCCATACCATTGTACATTACCGGCGACGGTGTGGCCTTCCACTTGATTGCGTGGGCGTCTTGTGAGGGCGTTGCCGGTCCCCCGCCAATGGGTGTAAAGAAATTTTGGCGATTTGTTGCCACCACCGGTGGCACTGGAGAATTGTTGGCATTCATCGGTGAGGTGCCATGATTGACGGGCGATGAGTATGAGGGTGTGCCGGAACGGGAACTACCCAGGGATACTAAAAGAAAGAAAAAAAAAACAAAAACATTAGAAATCATTTGAAATGCCCCAGATTCACTCTTCCATTGCCATTACACAAACACTGCAGATAGAGTTTGGCGCCCAAATCAAAATCCTGAAAAGCATGCATTTTCCTGCCTACTTTCGTCTCAAGTCTACCAAAACAGTTGCTGGTATTTTACATTAATTTACAATTTCTTAAAAAGATTCTATATCCAATTTATTTTGAGACTTTGGGTTTAATTTTTATTTGTATTTTATACAATTTGTTAAGGGGGAAAACTGCACTATTTTCTTAATGTTTTTTCACTTCATTTTCTTTGATTTTGCTCCTCTTTCATGCTAGTTTATATTTTATTTTGTGAGTGCCTTATTTGTCTTTCTTTCTTTCCTTTCAAATACAAGAAAACCAACGGTTTATTTCTTTTGTCATTGTCAGGTTATTTGTTGTTGCGTTGATGGCGTTACAGGTGAGAATGAGATGGCATTATCACACATTAAAGGGGAGCCAAAAGTGTTGCCAATTGCACGAAAAACATAGTTACTTTGAATTGATGATAAGTGATACCAACTACCTTTGAATAATTTCTTTGGCCAAAAAAGGTATTTGGAGTACAAGTAGAAATTATCATAAAGGGATCAAAGAGGTCTTATAGAAGACAAAATATATTTCGCATGGGTCCTTATATTAAATATCTAAATTATCGCATATGAAAATGCAAAACTCAATGAGTGCAGACCTGAATATTTTCTATAAAGGCGTATAAAGAAAAAGTGGACAAGTGATTCAACCCATTTTGATATCAGAGGCCCTGGAGTTTTTTAGAAAACAAAATGCCTCTTTCTTTCATATATTGATAACCAGTTCTTCCTCCGGCTTATCAAATGATCAAAGGATCTTATTATGATAAAAAAAAAAATCTAATCATTGAAGGATTATAAAGGGGACAGAAAGAAATTTTACGGAAGATATTCATCGTCTCTAAAAAGAAAACATTAAAATCTTGTTTCCGATAAATATCTGCAGTATTTATATCGGAGATGGGCTATATCGGTACACTCCTTCTGGTACCTTCCTCACAAAAGGACAAAATCTTAAAAAAAAAAAATAAATAAATAAATAATAAAAAACATTTTTTTGTACAGCGCTAGGTCAGGTGCGAAAATGAACAATATCGGTCCACTCCATCAAGTACCTCCCCCACAAAGTGTCAAAATTTTGAATAATTACAACTCTCATAAAATGTGATATAAGAGTCCGATTGTCTTAAAATTTCAGATATCCCAATATTTATATTAACCAAAGGTCTGGTGTTAAGATGTAATATATCGGTCCACGCCTTCTGGTAACTCCCCCACAAATGTCGAAATTTTCAAAAAATTTATTTATTTTTTATTTTTTTGCACAGAAAGAGAAAGGATAAACCGATTGTGTTCCAACTTTGCAAATCCTAATATTTGCATCAGCGCTAGGTCAGGTGCGAAAATGGCCAACATCGGTCCACTACATCAAGTACCTCCCCCACAAAGGGTTAACATTTTGAATAATTATATCTCTTATAAAATGTGATGTAATAATCCGATTGTCTTCAAATTTCACGCATCCCAATATTTTTATATACGCAAGAGCTGGTGTTAAGATCGAATATATCGGCCCACTCCTTCTGGTGCCTCTCCCACAAAAAGGTCGAAATTTTAAATATCCATGAAGCTCATAAAACGCTCAATTAATATCCGATTGAATTCAGACTTGGTACATCTCAATATTGCCATCAACACAAGATATAATATCAAGATGGTGGAGATCGGGCCATTCCTTCTGGTACCTCCCTCACAAAGGGCAAAAGTTTTGAATAACCGAAACTATTATAAAATCCGAAATAAGCATCCGGTTGACTTCATATTTCACACATCCCATTATTTCTACTAACACAAGACCTGTTGTGAAGATGGAATATATCGGTCCACTCCTTCTGGTACCTCCTCCACAAAGGGGTCAAAATTTTGAATATTCATGAAGCTCATAAAACAAGAAATTAACATTCGATTCCATTCAGACTTGGTACATCTCAAAATTTCCATCAACACAAGATATGCTATAAAGATGGTGGAGATCGGACTATTCCTTTTGGTACCTCTCTCACAAAGGGTCAAAGTTTTGAATAACCAAATGAGTATAAAATCCGAAATAAGCATCCGGCTCTCTTCAAATTTGACACAGTCCATTATTTCTGCTAACACAAGATCTGTTGTGAAGATGAAACGTATTCGTCCACTCCTTCCGGTACCTCCCCCACAAAGGGTCAAAATTTTGAGTATTCATGAAGCTCATAAAACGCTCAATTAACAACCGATTCCATTCAGACTTGGCACATCTCATTATTTCTATCAACACAAGATCTGTTATAAATCAGGTAGAGATCGGACCACTCCTTCTGGTACCTCCCCCACAAAGGATCAAAGTTTTGAATAACTAAAACGATTATAAAAACCCGAAGTAAGCATCCGGTTGACTTCATATTTTACACATCACAATATTCCCATAAACCTAAGGTCTGGTGTGAAGATGGGATATATCGGTCCACTCCTTCTGGTACCTCCCCACAAAGGGTCAACATTTTGAATATCCATAAAACGCGGAATTAACATCCGATTCCATTCAAACTTGGTATATCTCAATATTTCCATCAACACAAGATCTTTTGTAAATCTGAAAGAGATCAGACCATTCCTTCTGGTACCTGTCCCACATAGGCTTCAAGATTTTGAAAAACAAAAAACTAGAAGGAGTTAAGGAACGTATATTTGGTTCGAAATACCGAAGATTGTTTTCAAAGACCTAAAGGTCTTATTGGCATTGATAAAAGAAAAAACGTAGAGGCAGAAGCCCTCATAGTGCAACCTTCCAGTGTAAAATAACTTTCGATTGCCTCAAGAGGTGTGGCATTTCTTGTCAAAAGCGAAATATACAGAATTTGTCCTTCTTGAGGACCTAAAACCTATTCCATAGGCTAAAAAAATATTCCGTAGTCCGTTTTTCTTGAGCTCTAATACTCTTTGTGTTTGGCGTTTAAGAGGAGAAAGGTTCTCCCTTTCCTGACAAAGACATTTAAGAGGAGTGGCATTTCTTTTCAAAAAGCGAAATATACAGAATTCGTCCTTCTTGAGGACCCAAGTCGTAGTAGTTCTTTCCTGAGCTCTAATACTTTTGGTGTTTGAAGCTGAGGAGGAGAAAGGTTCTCCCTTTCCTAGCAAAGACATGCTGCCCCGAGAGGGGTAGCATTTTCGTTTCAAATTCCAAGAAGTGTTCCCCTCTTAAAATGAAAAAAAAAATGTCTCCACACTGACCAATGTCTCCAAGAGACCAACAGCTGCTCCCAACGAGTGTCCTCTTTTTTTATGGACAATAATCGATTTCAACTTACCCAACATATTGGCCACATCCGTTTCCTCCTGATCGAAACGTCCGGTTGTACGATAATTTGGAGACGTTTCCGAATCACGAGATGTATCCTCATCGATTTGGGTTTTACTGCTCGAACGGCTGCTAATATCACTGGAATGAAAAATAAAACAAGAATTTAATAGCTCCCTTCAAATTTCCCTAAGCTTCCCACCCGTAGTACTCACCTTGGAAAACGACTCGGTCCGGATGAACGCAACGAATTGCCCTTCTGATTGAGATGGCGCGAGCAAAAGCCACGGCGCTGAGATTCCTTCGAACACAGCGAACATAATCGACGCCATTGTTTGCCATTGAATTTTTTGCGTACGCCCGACTCGGACTCGACAATGTCGCCCTTTTTGAAGCGATGCGGCGTATTCGCTTGAGATCGTGGTGTAGCTGGATGAGATCGTGGTGTTAGCCTCTGTTCAAGTGCTGATGATGAGCTGCCGCGACTTTGCATGCTGCTGCGTTTGCTGCCGCCGGACAGCTTTTCCGGATCGGCATCGGCGAGCGATGCATAGCCGCCGATATCGACACGTTTCAGTTCTTCATCGGAATCGTAGGAGTCGTCATAGGTGGCGGTGTTGGCAGCAGTAGTGCTGGTGGTGGTGGTGGTGGAACGATGCTGTTGTTGCAGCTGTTGGTGATGACGTTGTTGTCGCCTCTGCTGTTGCATTGCCATTTCATCAGATGTTTGTAGTTTAGAATCGATTCCATGATGCTGCTGCTGCGAATGTTGATGGGGATGTTGATGTTGTTCCATTGCCGTGGTTTGGTGTTGATGTTGTGGGTGAAGATGATGGTGGTGTTGTTGTTGTTGTGGTTCGGTCTCAACACAACCATTTGCATTGTTTTGCAGTAAATAGGCATTTTGATGCTGTCCTCCTGCGTTAGTGACCACCACCACATTGCCATTACCACTCCCGTTCACAATATTCCCACCAGTCGTTTGAAACGGCGATGTGGCTATGGTCCTGTAATAATCATCCGGTTTCGGTTGCGTTGTCACCGTCTGATGACCCGATGTCCGTTGCAGAACCGCTGCCGCCGCCCCACTGGGAGTTACCATTTTATTATTGATAAAGGTCAACTGATGATGTTGATGATGTGTTGTGTGTTGTGACTGTTGCTGGGGATCCTGATGATGCAGCTGCTGCTGCGGGCCATGTGAATGATATGGATGTGGACCATGATGAAGACCCGTCGTTGGCGTTTTACTGCCCTGATGATGATTCATCGCATATTGTACCGTTGTGGCGCCCAAGGTACGTCTGGATTGTGGTGACGCTGCAGCGGCCACTTTTTTGGTCGTAAACGCATTGTTGTTGTTTGCAGGGACAGTTTGCAGTAGGGGTGACACTTCGTTTAGTTCATCCCACCAGGGTGGCAGCAGCAAACGTAGATCGGCACGTTTTACAGTGTTCAACTGAAATGCGGGGAGAGGGGAAATTGAGAGAAATTTAATGAAACAATTTGAAAAGTATCAATGGGTTCTGACGACAGAAGGAGCGTTTTGGATGAGCAAAAATTGAGCCCCTTTTGTGGGGGATATACCAGAAGGAGCGGTCCGAAATCTACCATTTTTATACCAGATCTAGAGTTCGTAGAAATATTAGGATGTTGGAAATTTGAAAAGAATTGGATGCCTACTTGATGCGTATGTGAGCGTTTGGGTTATTCAGAATTTCGACCTCTTTGTGGGGGAGGTACCCGAAGGAGTGGGCTGATATTTTCCATCTTTGCACAAGAGCTGGTGTTGGTTGAGATATTGGGATTTGTAAAGTTTGAAAAGAATCGGAAGCTTATTTCGCATTTTATGAGCGTTTTGGTTTTACAAAATTTTGACCCCATTGTGGGGGAGGCACCCGAAGGAGTGGCCCGATATCTTTCATCTTCACATCAGATCTAAAGTTGGTAGAGATGTTGAGATGTGTGAAGCTTGAAAAGAATCGGAAGCTTATTTCGCATTTTATGAGCGTTTTGGTTATTCAAAAATTTTACCCCTTTGTGGGGGAGGTACAAGAAGGTGTGGGCAGATTTTACCCATCTTCACACAAGATTTTGTGTCAGTAGAATTATTGAGATGTGTGAAGTTTGAAAAGAATCGGATGCTAATTTCGCAATTTATGAGCGTTTTGGTTTTTCAAAATTTTGAGCCCTTTGTGGGGGAGGTACCAGAAGGAGTGGGCCGATATCTACCATCTTCACCCAAGATCTTGTGTTGGTTGAGATATTGGGATTTGTGAAGTTTGAAAAGAATCGGAAGATTATTTCGCATTTTATGAGCGTTTTGGTTTTTCAAAATTTTGATCCCTTTGTGGGGGAGGTACAAGAAGGAGTGGTCAGATTTTTACTATCTTCACACAAGATATTGTGTTGGTAGAAACATTGGGCTGTGTGAAGTTTGAAGAGAATCGGATGTTTATTTTGAATTTTTGTGAGTGTTTTGGTTTTTCAAAATTTTGACCCCTTTGTGGGGGAGGTACAAGAAGGGGTGGGCAGATTTTACCCATCTTCCCATAAGACTTCCTCTTAGTAGAAATATTGAAATGTGTAAAGTTTGAAAATAATCGGATGTTTATTTAGCATTTTATTAGCGTTTTTTGTTATTCGAAATTTTGACCTCTTTGTGGGGGAGGTACCCGAAGGAGTGGACCGATATCTATCATCTTCACAACAAATCTTGTGTCAGAAGAAATATTCCAATGTGTTAATTTTGAAAAGATTCGTATGCTTAGTTAGCACTTTATGAGCGTTTTGGTTTTTCAAAATTTTGTCCCCTTTGTGGGGGAGGTACCAGAAGGAGTCGGCTGATATCTTCCATCTTCACATCAGATCTAAAGTTGGTAGAGATGTTGAGATGTGTGAAGTTTGGAAATAATCGGATTCATTTTTCGGATATTATGAGCGTTTTAGTTATTCGAAATTTTTACCCCTTTGTGGGGGAGGTACGAGAAGGAGTGGGCCGATATCTGCCATCTTCACCCAAGATCTTGTGTTGGTTGAGATATTGGGATTTGTGAAGTTTGAAAAGAATCGGATGCTTACTCGTTATTTTATGTGCGTTTTGGTTTTTCAAAATTTTGACCCCTTTATGGGGGAGGTACCAGAAGGAGTGGACCAATATATTCCATCTTTACACAATATCTTGTTTTGATGGAACTATTGGGACGTGTCAAGTTTGAAAAGAATCGGAAGATTATTTCGCATTTTATGAGCGTTTTGGTTTTTCAAAATTTTGACCCCTTTGTGGGGGAGGTACAAGAAGGAGTGGTCAGATTTTTACTATCTTCACACAAGATATTGTGTTGGTAGAAACATTGGGCTGTGTGAAGTTTGAAGAGAATCGGATGTTTATTTTGAATTTTTATGAGCGTTTTGGTTTTTCAAAATTTTGACCCCTTTGTGGGGGAGGTACAAGAAGGGGTGGGCAGATTTTACCCATCTTCCCATAAGACTTCCTCTTAGTAGAAATATTGAAATGTGTAAAGTTTGAAAATAATCGGATGTTTATTTAGCATTTTATTAGCGTTTTGGTTATTCGAAATTTTAACCTCTTTGTGGGGGAGGTACCCGAAGGAGTGGGCCGATATCTAACGTCTTCACAACAAATCTTGTGTCAGAAGAAATATTCCAATGTGTTAAGTTTGAAAAGAATCGGATGCTTATTTTATATTTTATGAGCGTTTTGGTTTTTCAGAATTTCGACCCCTTTGTGCGGGAGGTACCAAAAGGAGTGGGCCGATATCTACCAAGTTCACAACGGATCTTGTGCTGTTAGAAATATTGTGATGTGTGAAGTTAGGAAAGAATCGGATGTATTTTATGAGCGTTTTGGCTATTCAATAGTTTGATCCCTTTGTGGGGAGGCCCAATGCTCCTAGACACTTCCTCTTCACTCCTTCGGAGTCGAACAGTAATCAAATACTTTTTTCCAACTTACAATTGCCGCTCCCGTCTCCGTGGTTCCAATTTGTACTGTAAACTGTTTTGTTGCCGGATGTACCTCGATAACGGTGCCTTCGACAAACACACAACCCTCACGGCCCTCAATGGATGTTCGCACACAGACACGGGTGTCCTCCAAGAGCTGAAAAAAACGAAACGAAACGAAGCGAAAGAAAACCAAATTCAATAATCTTCTGCACAGAGTTGTCAATTAAACGTGGACATGAATAAGGGGGGAGGTAGGGGGGTGTGGAGAATGGAATTGATACCTACATCGGCCGCTGGTGGACTTGCGTCCAATATCACATTAAAACGCCCACTATTAAGTACATCCGTGTATAGGTGTGTACTATTTTCTGGTGGATCAAATTCGACAATAATTGAATTCGGTGGCACATCGATGATGGCATTCGGCGACGATGACGACGTCAATGTCGTCGTTGTCGATGGCTGGCGCGTCACGCCCGGAGCATAGTAGTTATTCACTTTGGCCAGTACTCGGGTATCAATCCAATCACTTAGATTAAGTACAATCCCATCATTGCTGCTGCTGGTCGATGAGGAGAAGGAGATGGAGGGTGTGGTGGTGGCAGAGGAGGACGAGGATGCGGAGACGGACATCGATGATGTGACGGAGGATGTTGTGTTGTTGACAACAGTTGCTGCAGATGATGATTGTTGGGGTGGTGGTGGTGGTGGGGCTGCTGTTGCTACTGTCACAGACGAAGAGGACGACTGTTGCTGTAAATGATGTTGTTGCATTTGTAATTGCTGTTGTTGTTGGCTGTTGCTATTCAAAGCAACAACATGTATCTGTGTTTTGTGTTGCGGTTGTTGGTGTTGTTGTTGTTGTTGTACAAAATGATATCGTTGTCCAGCAACATTATTTTGTTGATTTAAATTGTTGTTGTTGTTGTTGCTATTACTACCATTGATGCTGGCTGTTGCTGTTGTGGGGGTATTGGCATTGTGGTTGCTGCCACTGCTTGCATTGTTGTTGTCATTTACCACATATTGTTTGTGTATAGATGTTGTTGTAGTTGTTGACGTTGATGCGGCACCAGGAACACCAGGAACGCCGCCAGCTGCATGAGAACTGAAAGAGAGAGAAGGGAGAAGAGAGGAAATTATTCAAATATTCTTCACAAATAAAGGAAATTGGTTATTCAAATAATTAAATAGAGTATCTACGATATCAAAAATCCACATATCGTAAAAAAATATTCAATTTTGTAACTCTATTATACGATCGTAAATCTTCGCCTCTAATATATAATTTATCTAAATGTAGTAAAACTATTAGTTTTACTACCAAATATCGAAAAATAGTAGAAGCTATCCAAATAACGTAAAATAGTAAAATCATCCACTCAAATAACGTAAAAATATCATTTACGTCATCCAAACGGGGTCGTAATATCATCTTCGTTATCCAAATCTCGTAAAACTATTATCCACCATACCTAAACATCGTAAAAATATTATCCACTCTATTCAAATATCGTAAAAATATTATACACGTTATCCAAAAATATCGTAAAAAATTTAAATATCGTAAACTTTTTATCTACGTTATTCAAATATCGTAAAAAGACAATCCACATTTTCCAAATATTGTAAAAATATTATCCATTCTATTCAAATATCGTAAAAATACTATACACGTTATCCAAACATATCGTAAACTTTTTATCCATGTTATTCAAATATCGTAAAAAGATAAACCACATTTTCCAAATATCGTAAAAATATTATCCATTCTATTCAACTATCGTAAAAAATTTAAATCTCGTAAAAATATTATACACGTTATCCAAAAATATCGTAAACTTTTTATCCACGTTATTCAAATATCGTAAAAAGACAATCCACATTTTCCAAATATCGTAAATATATTATCCATTCTATTCAAAAATCGTAAAAAATTTAAATATCGTAAAAATATTATACACGTTATCCAAAAATATCATAAACTTTTTATCCACGTTGTTCAAATATCGTAGAAAGATAATCCACCTTTTTCAAATATTGTAAAAATATTATCCATTCCCTTCAAATATCGTAAAAAACTTAAATATCGTAAAAATATTATACACGTTACCAAAAATATCGTAAACTTTTTATCCACGTTATTCAAATATCGTAAAAGATAATCTTCGTTTTCCAAATATCGTAAAAATATTCAAATCCCGTAAAAACATTATCCACATTATAAAAATATCGTAAAATATTATCCATATCAGTCGAATATCGTAAAAATATTGCTCAAATGCCGTAAAAATATTATCCACGCTATTCAAATATCATAAAAATATTATTCAAATAGCGTAAAAATATTACCCACTTTATCTCACTATCGTAAAAATGTTATCCACTTTAACTTAATATCGTAAAAATTAAAATATCGTAAAAATATTATCCAAATATCGTAAAACTGCTTTCCGCGTTATCCAAATATCGTAGAAAATATTATACACGTTATACTGATATCGTAAAAATATTATCCACTCTATTTAAATATCGTAAAAATTTTATCCAAATATCGTAAAAATATTACACTCGTTATCTAAAAAATATCGTCAAATTATTATCCACGTTATACAAATATCGTAAACATTGTTCACGTTACCCAAATATCGCAAAATTATTATCCACGTAATCCAAATATGCTAAACATTATCCACGTTACCCAAATATCGTAGAATTATTATCCACGTCATCCAAATATCGTAAAAATATATCCAAGTATCGTAAAAATATTATTCACGTTAAAATATCGTAAAAAGAGGATCAATATTTTCCAAATATCGTAAAAAATAATTCACGGTGTTCAAATGCCGTAAAAAAATTATGCACGTGTTACAAATATCATAAAAATATTTTCCACTCTATTCAAATATCGTAAAAATGTTACATATCGTAAAAATAGTATACACGTTATCTAAAAAATATCGTAAAATTATTATTCACGTTATCCAAATATCCTAAACATTGTCCACGTTACCCAAATATCGCAAAATTATTATCCACGTAATCCAAATATGCTAAACATTATCCACGTTACCCAAATATCGTAGAAATATTATCCACGTCATCCAAATATCGTAAAAATATATCCAAGTATCGTAAAAATATTATTCACGTTATCCAAATACCGTAAAAAGAGTATCCACGTTATTCAAATATCGTAAAAAATATTATCCACTTTATTCTAATATCGTAAAAATATTGTCCACGTTATCCAAGTATCGTAAAAATATTATCCACGTTATCCAAATACCGTAAAAATAGTATCCACATTATTTAAATATCGTAAAAATTATTATCCTCGTTATTCAAATATCGTAAAAATATAATCCACTTAATCAAAATATCGTAAAAATTGTGTCTACGTTATCCAAATATCGCATACATCGTATCCATGATTTCCAAATATCGTAAAAATATTATCCACATTATCCAAATATTATATTCGTTATTCAAATATCGTAAAAATATTATCAACTTCATACAAATAACGTAAAAATATTATCCACTTTATCCAAATATCGTAAAAATATTATCCACGATATTCAAATATCGTAAAAATATTATCCAAATTATACAAATACCGTAAAAATGCTTTCCGCGTTATCCAAATATCGTAGAAATATTATACACGTTATTCAAATATCGTAAAAATTATATCCATGGCGCTCAAATGCCGTAAAAATATTATACACGTTATACTGATATCGTAAAAATATTATCCACTCTATTTAAATATCGTAAAAATTTTATCCAAATATCGTAAAAATATTACACTCGTTATCTAAAAAATATCGTCAAATTATTATCCACTTTATCCAAATATCTTAAACATTGTTCACGTTTTCCAAAAATATCGTAAAAAAATATTATCCACTTTATCCAAATATCGTAAAAATGTTGTCTGCGTTATTTAAATATCGTAAAAATATTGTCCGCGTTTTTAAAATATCGTAGAAATATTATACACATTATTCAAATATCGTAAAAATATTATACACGTTATTCAAATATCGTAAAAATATTATCTACTCTATCCAAATATCGTAAAAATTTTACATATCGTAAAAATACTATACACGTTATCTAAAAAATATCGTAAAATTTTTATCCACGTTATCCAAATATCGTAAAAATATTATCCACTTTATCCAAATATCGTAAAAATATTATCCACGTTATCTAAAAAATATCGTAAAAAGGGGATCAATATTTTCCAAATATCGTAAAATACAATTCACGGTGTTCAAATGCCGTAAAAAATTATCCACGTTATCCAAATATCGTAAAAATATTATCTACTCTATCCAAATATCGTAAAAATTTTACATATCGTAAAAATACTATACACGTTATCTAAAAAATATCGTAAAATTTTTATCCACGTTATCCAAATATCGTAAAAATATTATCCACTTTATCCAAATATCGTAAAAATATTATCCACGTTATCTAAAAAATATCGTAAAAAGGGGATCAATATTTTCCAAATATCGTAAAATACAATTCACGGTGTTCAAATGCCGTAAAAAATTATCCACGTTATCCAAATATCGTAAAAATATTATCTACTCTATCCAAATATCGTAAAAATATTATCCACTTTATCCAAATATCGTAAAAATATTATCCACGTTATCCAAATACAGTAAAAATAGTATCCACGTTATTCAAATATCGTAAAAAATACTATCTAAAATACTATTCAAATATCGTAAAAATTATATCTACGTTATCAATATATCGTAAAAATTGTGTCTACGTTATCCAAATATCGCATAAATGGTATCCATGATTTCCAAATATCGTAAAAATAATGTCCACGTTATCCAAATACCGTAAAAATAGTATCCACGTTATTCAAATATCGTAAAAATAGTATCCACGTTTTCCAAATACCATAAAAATAGTATCCACGTTATTCAAATGTCGTAGAAATTATTATCCACGTTATTCAAATATCGTAAAAATTATATCTACGTCATCAAAATATCGTAAAAATTGTGTCTACGTTATCCAAATATCGCCTAAATGGTATCCATGATTTCCAAATATCGTAAAAACATTATCCACGTCATCCAAATATTATATTCGTTATTCAAATATCGTAAAAATATTATCAACTTCATCCAAATAATGTAAAAAATTATCCACTTATCCAAATATCGTTAAAATATTATCCACTTTATCTAAATATCGTAAAAATATTGCCTACGTTATATTAATATCGTAAAATTATTATCCACATATCTATATACAATAAAAATACTATTAAAATTACGCCAATATCGTAAAAATTTATCCGTATTATCCAAATATCGTAAATACATTGTCTTCTCTATCTACATATCGCAAAAATTCCGAGCTACCACGATATCGTAAATCGATTATTTACGCTATCCAAATAATGTATAAAATCTATCCAAATCTTCGGGATATCTTAAAGCTTTTATCCACACCAACGGAGTACCGTAAATCGTTTATCCATCTCAAGTAAGAAAATTAGAGTACCCCTCCTTACCTCGTTATAATTGTACGTTTCTCGGGTATCTCCGTGCATGTACTGGCCTTGGACGCAATGGATACCAGAGACCCGCTACTGGTATCACTGCTGCTGTGGGCCACAGATGTTGCTGTACCACCTCCCGAAGGAGATCCAAATGTTGTTGTGCGCAATGTGTAAATACCTCCTCCGCCGCAGCCGCCTGTTCCCCCTCCTGCCACTTCACTGTCTACGGTGCCATTTGTGGTGGTGGTGGTGGCTGTGGCACCACAATAGGTTGCACCATCTCCTCGGCTGGCATTGTTGATGCCATTACTTGTGGTGGTGCAGGTTGTGGATGAGCTGTTGTTGTTGCTAATGGCTGTTGATGTTGTGGCATCAACCACATTTGTTGTGTTGTAGGAGGAGGATGAGGTGTTGCAGGTGTTGGAGGAGCTCGATGCGGGGGAGGCCTTAATCTCTGCTGATGTGTGGACGTTGTCCTGCTTGACCTGCTGCTGTGACTGTTGGTGATTATCGTTGGCCTCATCCAGTTCTGAGGGATCGAATTTACGTTTCTTTGGATGTTGTCGAGGTATGGCGCCGGCGGTGGCGGCCATGCCACTGCAGGTTGTGGCGGTAGTGGTTGCCTGAGTTGCTGCATAAGACGTTTGTGGCACATCCTGCTGATGCTGTTGCTGCTGCTGTTGGAGTTGCTGATGATGTTGTTGTATTGACGTATTGTTGCTGTTGTTGTCATTGGATGCTGATGATACTGCTGCTGTTGTTGCCACCGCCGTTGATGGTGTTACCATTTTGTGGGCGTTTTGGCGGCTCTTTCAGCAACAGCAAGGCTGGTGTCTGCTTTCCACACCGCCGCTTTCCCCTCCCGCCAATGGTTGTGATATTGGCCGTGTTCTGTCTTCCTCTTGCTGGCTGTTGAATATAGTCTGTGGGGGGAAAATATTCCTTCTGTGGCTTGATTAGCAAGAGAAGAAGATACTGCTGCTCCCTGAGAGATGGAGAGAGTGAGAGAGCGCGCGCAAGAGAGAGATTAATTAAAATAATACTGATATCGTCGTCTTCTGAGGAAATCGTCTTCCATGTGGTACGGCGATGACTTCAGATTAGGAATCCAGTCGTTTTTTTTTAGAATGTTATGAGAAGTCGGGCATTTGAAGCAGCATTTGTTGTTGTTGTTGCGACACTTGACAATGATATTGCAGCGGCCACATTTTCAATGCTGCAATAATCATGTTGTTGTTGTTACAACAAACCAACGGCTAATTTGGGGAGGGCAGCTAAAAAGGGACAACACGTCAGTTAGACGTTCGTGTCGGATCTCAACATTTTGTTGTAATGGCTAAGAGAAGATTCCTCCTGGAAAAAAGAGAGAAAAAGAGAAAAATTGTGAGCCATTGTTTTGAAATTTAAAAAAACTTAAAATTAGGAAAAGAATAAAAAAAAATAAATTGTATTTTTTGAAAGGGAAAAAAGTTATTAAAAAATGTGAGTTATTTGGGTGAAGTGGATAATAAAAAATAACGGGAAACCTTATATATCTAAATATGGATAACGTGGATATTTTTACGATATTTGCGTAACGTGGATAATTATCTTCATACAGTGGGATAACGTGAACAATTTTTTTAAAACATTTGGATATTGTGGATAACCGATTTGGACGCATTTTTAAAATATTTGGATAACGTGGATAATTTTTTTTAACAAATGTGGATAATGATTTGATCGGTTCGGATAACGTGGATAATAATTTTGAACCATTTATATCACGCGGATAATATTTTTGAAATTTTTAAATGATGTGGATAAAATTTCTATGAAGATGGAAAACGTGGATAACATTTTGAAACATTTGGATAACGTGGATAACTTTTTGAAACCATTAGATAAGGTGGATAAAATTTTTGATGCATTTGGATAACGTGGATAATTTTTAAGGCATTTGTAAAACGCGGATAATTTTTTTAAGACAACTTTTTTTGGACAACTTGGATAATATTTTTACGATAATTTAATGAGGCGGATAATATTTTTAAGGTATTTGGATAACGTGAATAATATTCAAAATGCATTTGGAAAACTTGGATAAAATTTTAAGGCATTTGGATAACGCGGATAACATTTTTAAAGCATTTGGATAACGCGGATAATATTTTTAAGGTATTTGGATAACGCGGATAATATTTTTAATACATTTGGATAAAGCGGATAACATTTTTAAGGCATTTGGATAATGGGGATAATATTCTAAGTCATTTGGATATCGTGGATAATATTTTTAACACATTTGGATAACTTGGATAATATTTTTAACACATTTGGATAACGTGGATAATATTTTTGAGACATTTGGATAACGGGGATAATATTTTTAAAACACTTGGATAACGTGGATAATATTTTTGAAGCATTTGGATAACGTGGATAATATTTTTAAGGCATTTGGATAACGTGGTTAATATTTTTGAAGCATTTGGAAAACGTGGATAATATTTTTTAGGCACTTGGATAACGTGGATAATATTTTTAAGGCATTTGGATAACGTGTATAATATTTTTGAAGCATTTGGATAACGTGGATAACATTTTTAAGCCATTTGGATAACGCGTATAATATTTTAAGGCATTTGAATAGCGCGGATAATATTTTAAGGCATTTGGATAACGTGTATAATATTTTTAAGGCATTTGGATAATGTGGATAATAATATGAAGGCATTTGGATAATGTGGATAATATTTTTAAGCCATTTGGATAACGCGAACAATATTTTTAAGTCATTCGGATAACGTGGATAATATTTTTTACGATGATTTAATAAAGTAGACAATATTTGTACGACTTTTGGATACCGCGGATAATATTTTTTATCCATTTGGATAACAAAGATAATTTTTAAATGCATTTGGATAAAGTGGATAATATTTTTGAAGCATTTGGATAACGTGGACAATTTTTTTAGGCATTTGGATAAAGTGGACAATATTTTTAAGGCACTTGGATAACGTGGATAATATTTTTGCGCCATTTGGACAACGTGGATAATATTTTTTAAGGCATTTGGTTAACGTGAGAAATAAAGTGAGAAATATTTTTGAAGCATTTGGATAAAGTGGATAACATTTTTAAGGCACTTGGATAATGTAGATAATAGTTAAAGGCATTTGGATAAAGTGGATAATATTTTTGAAGCATTTGGATAAAGTGGATAACATTTTTAAGGCATTTGGATAACGTGGATAATATTATTAAGGCATTTGGATAATGTGGATAATATTTTTAAGGCATGTGGATAATATTTTTAAGCCATTTGGCGCATAATATTTTTGCCATATTTCAGTAAGGCGAATAATAATTTACGATATTTCAATAAGGCGGATAATGTTTTATTGTTACCCCACTTCACAACTCACTTTCTCAGTTACTCCCCCCTCTCTCTCTCCCTCAATCTCTCGTTGCGGTAGTTTGTTTTGGTGTTTTTTTTCTGATTTTTATTTCTAGCATCATGGGTGTATTGTGTGTGGGTGTTTTTCGGCTTCTTCAGTTAGATAACTTGGATAACTTGGATAATATTCTCTTTTTATTACATCACCCTCGTAGATACCTTTCAAAAAAGTTTTTTTTTTTTGAATTTTTCTATTCAAACTCAATAACGCGGATAATATTATGTTTTTTACTATATCACCCTTCCTTACCTTCTATTTTTTTTAATTTTTCTATTCAAACTCTTGTTTCATTTCTCTCCAACCCTTTTCCATACATTTCGTTATTATGGATACTGATTTTGTGAGTCATTTCTAGAGGGCCAGTTGGAGTATTTTTCACTGAGGAGTTGAAGGCTAATTATGCTCATCTGCGTAACAAGCATTCACACACACACACACCCATTTACATACACCACATAATTTTTTTTCTGCGCATAAAATTTACGATGACTAAGCCTGGTATTTTGTTATATGTGAATAGAATTGATTTTTGCTGTAATGACGGCCGGCTATATCGTGGCGATCCATATCCAATGACTCATCACTTTTCCCAATGATTTGAATACAGAAATTCTTATTGGAGTTAATGTAATTGGCAGTGGAAACCACCACCATGGCATCAAATGTATCATAATAACTCCATTATTATGCTTTTTATTATGTTTTTCTTGTTGGTACTCCTTGTGTTGCAAAGAGTTTTGCATTAACTCTTCTCATCACTCATTTGCCAATTTGATGAGGAGGCTTCTCTTCTCACACACTCCTCCTCATTACATGGCATGGCAGCATTTATGTGTGTAACTGAAGAAGACGAAAAACACCCACACACAATACACCCATGATGCTAGAAATAATAATAAGAAAAAAAAAAACACCAAAACAAACTACCGCAATGAGAGAGAGAGATGGAGAGAGGGAGGAGTAACTGAGAAAGTGAGTTGTGAAGTGGGGTAACAATAACCATCAAAATGTATGTATGATTTTCATTTGCATTTTTCTTGCATGGCATGCAAAACAAAAGATCTATTCATGTTGTGTGTAATGAGAGGAGCGGAGGGAGAGGAAGCAATAAAAATTAACTCTCTTTCTCATTGAAATACACTCCACATCCAGGCAATCAACAATGCATTGATAGAATCATAGGATTCTATTGAATAACGAAAAGGAAGGAGGAGAGGGAGGGGGGAGAGCCTTCTCTCAATAGCGGTGCTCTAAACAATGGCAATAAAAACAACAATAGTAAAATAATGAAAAATAAAAAATAGGCGAAAATAACATTTTTCTCAAGTGACACATTGCACTTCATTGGGTAGGTGTTTGTTGTTGTTGCTATTCACATTTCTTTATAACTCTTCTACGGGTGATGTTCAACACCATTTGTTGTTGCTGTTGCTATTTTTTTGCTGTTTTTTTTTTTTCTGTACGGAGTAGAGTATTCCTCAAAGGTTTTTGACCTTTACATTGACCATGTATGGAGTTGGGTAGGCACGACTATCGGTCG
Source organism: Musca domestica (assembly GCF_030504385.1). NCBI lineage: Eukaryota > Metazoa > Arthropoda > Insecta > Diptera > Muscidae > Musca > Musca domestica. Next base: position 10,080,419 of record NW_026712272.1, on the reverse strand, counting down.
GTTGGTATGTATGTTAGTGTGTAGCCATAGTGGTGGGTACGACGACATTGTAGTACCCCAATAGTAAACGGAGAATAAATTGCCGAGTGAATAAGTTGGAGTTGACATCAAAGCACGGAACGAGAGAGGTGGTTTGCTGAGGGACCGTTGATGTGTTGTATTTTTTTCTCGTTCTTTTTTTATTTTATAGAAATGCAAAACCTTGTATGATTTTGATTTCACAAACCACACGCCACCGCAAACGGCAACAACAACAACAGCAACACCAACAACCAAAATTCAGGCAGGCAGGCAATGGAATGAAAACAGAAACACAAAAAAAGTCAGTTTTGTTTCAGAGTTTTGCAAACATTGAAGTTCTCAGAAGTCCATTGGAGAAGAAGAGGAGCCTAGTTTTTTTTTTCATTTTTTGGCTAATGGCAATCCAATATGCCCGCCGCAAAATTCATGTTGTATGTGAGTGTGTTTGCATATGTAGGCTATATGTTTGAAAACATTTTTTATTTGTTCATAGAAAATTGTCCATTAGCAGCATTGGCCGCTCGCTGGACGACAATAACATGATGACTGACTGCCTGCCTGACTGACTGGCAGGCAGGCAACCTGATCTTATTCAAACCGAAAGCAAGGCAAATCAATTTACAGTTGCATCGAAATCGGAGTAGGTTTTTGTGTGGACAAACAAAAACACAAAAAAGAAAAAAAAAACAATTCGTAGTAGTAGAACAATAATAACAACAACAAAAATACAATATACGAAGAACATATGTATGTAGATGCGTATGATGAGAAAAATATTGCTGGGACCATGTGGAACTACCTATATGGGAATAATAGTTTTTGGCAATGTTTGGATATCTTTGAGTTGGGGGATGATGGAATCCAAATAACGTAAAACTGTTATCCACGTTACCTCAAAAAAAGAACAGCAACCGGATCAAATAACGTCAAATAGTCATGTTATCCACCTTATCCAAGTGTTTCAAAAATTTTATCCACGTTATCCAAATGCGTCGAATTTATTTTTCAAGTTATCCAAATGCCTCAAAAATTTTATCCACGTAATCCAAATGCATAAAATATTTTATCCAATTTATCCAAATAGTTCAAAAATGTTATCAACGTTACCAAATGTTTCGAATAGGTTATCCAGGTTATTCAAGCGTTTAAAAATTGGTATCCACGTTATCCAAACTTTTTAAAAATAATATCCGCGTTGTGCAAATGCATCAAAAATTTTATCCACCTTATCCAAATGTTTTCAAAAATGTTATCCACGTTATCCAAATGCATTAACAATTTTATCCAAATTATTCAAATGTTTCAAAAATATTATCCATGTTATCCCTTTGCATTAAAAATATTATCCACGTTATCCAAATGCATCGAATTTACTATCCACGTTATACAAACGTTTTAAAAAAAAAATTATCCACGTTATCTATATGCATCAGAAATTTTATCCACCTTATCCAAAGTTTCAAAAATGTTATCCACGCTATCCATATGTTTCAAAAATGTTATCTACATTATCCAAATGTCTTAAAATTTTATCCACGTTATCCAAAGTTTCAAAATGTTTCAAAAATGCTATCTACGTTATCCAAATGTCTTAAAATTTTATCCACGTTATCCAAACATTTCAAAAATAATATCCACTTCATCCAAATGCATCGAAATTATTATCCACATTATCCAAATGCATAAAATATTTTATCCAATTTATCCAAATAATTCAAAAATATTATCACCGTTACCAAATGTTTCAAATAGGTTAGCCAAGCGTTTAAAATTGGTATCCACGTTATCCAAACTTTTTAAAAATAATATCAGCGTTGTGCAAATGCATCAAAAAATTTATCCAACTTATCCAAATGTTTCAAAAATATTATCCACGTTATTCAAATGCATCAAAAATATTATCCACCTTATCCAAAGTTTCAAAATGTTTCAAAAATGTTATCCACCTCATCCAAATGCATCGAAATTATTATCCACGTTATCCAAATACATAAAATATTTTATCCAATTTATGAAAATAATTCAAAAATATTATCAACGTTACCAAATGTTTCAAAAAGGGTATCCAGTTAATCCAAACGTTTAAAAATTGATATCCACGTTATCCCAACCTTTTAAAAATAATATCCTCGTTATCCAAATGCATCAACAATTTTATTCACCCTGTCCAAATGTTTTCAAAAAGGTTATCCAAATGCATTAACAATTTTATCCAACTTATCCAAATGTTTCAAAAATGTTATCCACGTTATCCCTTTGGATCAAAAATTTTATCCACCTTATCCAAAGTTTCAAAATGTTTCAAAAATGTTATCCACGTTATCCTTTTGCATCAAAAATTTTATCCACCTTATCCAAAGTTTCAAAATGTTTCAAAAATGTTATCTACGTTATCCAAATGTCTTAAAATTTTATCCACGTTATCCAAACATTTCAAAAATAATATCCACGTTATCCAAATGAATCGAAATTATTATCCACGTTATCCAAATGCATAAAATATTTTAACCAATTTATCCAAATAATTCAACGTTACCAAATGTTTCAAATAGGTTATCATGGTTATCCAAGCTTTTAAAAATTGGTATCCACGTTATCCAAAACTTTTTAAAAATAATATCCACGATATCCAAATTCATCTAAAATTTTATCCACCTTATCCAAATGTTTTCAAAAATATTATCCACGTTATCAAAATGCATCGAATTTACTATCCACGTTATACAAACGTTTCAAAAATATTATCCACGTTATTCAAATGCATCAAAAATTTTATCCACCTTATCCAAAGTTACCAAATGTTTCAAAAATGTTATCCACCTCATCCAAATGCATCGAAATTATTATCCACGTTATCCCTTTGCATCAAAAATATTATCCACGTTACATAAATGCATCGAATTTATTATCCACGTTATACAAACGTTTCCAAAATATTATCCACGTTATCCAAATGCATAAAATATGTTATCCAATTTATGTGATCCAATTAACCAAATAATTCAAAAATATTATCAATTTTACCAAATGTTTCAAATAGGTTATTCAGGTTATCCAAGCGTTTAAAAATTGGTATCCACGTTATCCAAACTTTTTAAAAATAATATCAGCGTTATCCAAATGCATCAACAATTTTATCCAAATGTTTCAAAAATATTATCCACATTATCCAAATGCATCAAAAATTGTATCCACCTTATCCAAAGTTTCAAAATGTTTCAAAAATGTTATCTACGTTATCCGAATCTCTTAATATTTTATCCACGTTATCCAAACATTTCAAAAATAATATCCACTTCATCCAAATGCATTGAAATTATTATCAACGTTATCCAAATGCATAAAATATTTTATCCAATTTATCCAAATGTTTCAAAAATATTATCAACGTTACCCAAATGTTTCAAAAAGGTTGTCCAGGTTATCCAAATGTTTAAAAATTGTTATCCACGTTATCCAAACGATTCAAAAATAATAGCTACGTTATCCAAATGCATCAAAAATTTTAGCCACCTTATCCAAATGTTTCAAAAGTAATGGCTACGTTATCCAAATGCATGAAAAATTTTATCCACTTTATCCAAATGTTTCAAAAATGTTAGCCACGACATCCAAAGTTTTCCAAATGCCTCGAATTTATTATCCATGTTACCCAAGTGCCTCGAATTTATTATCCACGTTATGCAAACGTATTAAAAATAATATCCATGTTATCCATATGCTTCAAAAATGTTATCCACCTTATCCAAATGCATCCTAATTATCCAATTGCACAAACATTTTATCCACTTTATCCAAAGTTTTCAAAAAAAAAGTTATCCACGTTATTCAAAGTTTTCAAAAATAATATCCACGTTATCCAAACGGTTAAAAAATAATATCCCCGTTATCAAATGTTCAAAATTGTTATCCACATTATCTAAATTCATAAAAAATTTTATCCTCGATATCCAAATACTTTAAATCTACATCCAAATCTATTATCCACATTATCCAAATGTTAAAAGACTATTAGCCAAGTTAACGCAATGATTCAAAAAATTATCCACGTTATCCCACAACATCAAAATAATCATCCACGTTGCCCAAATATCGTAAAAATATTATCCACGTTATCCAAATAAAAAAACCTTATCCCAATATCGTAAAAATATTATCCATGTTATCCCAATAGAGTAAAAATATTATCCACGTTATCCCAATGAGGTGAAAATATTATCCACGCTATCAGAGTAACTTAAAAGTTTTATCCACGTTATCGCAATCGCTTAAAAATATTATCCAAAGTATCAAAAAATATTATCCACGTTAACCAAAGTATCAAAAAATATAATCCACGTTATGTCAATAACGTAAAAATATCCACGTTATCCAAAAGTCCAGAAAATATCTTCCACTTTATCCCAATAACGTAAAAATATTGTCCACGTCATCTAAATAACGTAGAAATATTATCCACGTTATCCTAATAAGGTAAAAAATATTATCCACCTTATCCCAATTACGTAAAAATTTTATCCACGTTATCCCAATAACGTAAAAATATTATCCACCTTATCCCAATAACGTAAAAATATTATCCACCTTATCCCAATAACGTAAAAATTTTATCCATGTTATCCATAATATCAAAAAATATTATCCACGTTATCCCAATATTAAAAAATATTGTCCACGTTATCCCAATATCGTAAAAATATTATCCAAATAACTTAAAAATATTATCCACGTTATCCCAATTACGTAAAAGTTTTATCCAAATTATCCAAAATATCAAAAAATATTATCCACGTTATCCTAGTAACGCAAAAATATTTTCCACATTATCCAAATAACGTAAAAATATTATCCAATAACCTAAAAATATTATAAACGCTATTCACATGTTTCAAAAATATTATCTACCTTATCCCAGTAACGTAAAAATGTTATACACGTTATCACAATAACGTAAAAATGTTATCCAAATAACTTAAAAACATTATCCACGTTATCCAGATAACGTAAAAATATTATCCACGTTATCCAAAATATAAAAAAATATTATCCACGCTATTCCAATAACGTAAAATCCAAATTAGTTATCTCAAAAACGTGAAAATGTTTTCCAAAAGCTCAGAAAATATTATCCAAATCATTCAATTTATCCCAATACCGTAAAAATATTATCCAATTTAACCCATAAGGAAAAAAGGAAAGTTATTCCAGTAAAATAATATTATCCACCTCATTCAGACCCTTAAAAATACTAACCACGTTGATTGGGATAGGAATTTTATTTGAATAACGGTGGATAACATGGATACTGCCTTTACGACATTTTGATAATGATTTCACATTTTTTGCGGATATTATGGATAAAACATTACGATACGGATAATATTTTACCATTATCCACATTCGTAATCACAACAATTACAAAGAAATTCATAATCCGCCATTTAATATTCTCCGCATTAATGCTTTTTTTTTACTATTATAGTCATACGTATTGTGTGTGTAGAGAGAGGGAGAGAGAGGGAGTGCAAGTGGGTGGTGTATCCACTCAATGTGTGGGTGTGTGAGAATACAATTTACGTGATGTGGAAGCTGCACGAGTAGTTGTAGCAAATGTAAACAATGGATGCTGAGAGTAAGAGAGTGAGTGAGAGCGTGGCTTGAATTGGGGAGCCAAGGCGTAAGTGTGTGCGTGTGTGTAAAGGAAATCTTTGAGAAATCAGGAAGCGAAAAAATACGCTAGAGTAGTTCTTCTAAGAGTGTCATTTTAAAGGCGGTTGGCTAGCTAGCTAGCAAGTGTTAAATAAAAGTGTGTAGGAGTTGAAAGTAAGAAAGAAAAGACCAAAGGCAAAAACAAAGTACCTATTCTCTTTTACAACAACAAGTAGGTATCATGGGGAGAATGGAAAAAAAGAAGGAGAAAACACAAACATCCAAGTCGGATAGTAACAAATCATGTTGCCAGCAAAGAACAATGTCAAACAGAAATGAAGGAGTCTGGTGAGAGGGAGAAAAAAAGAAAGGAGAGTGAGAGCACGAGTAGAAGTAAGAGTAAAAAATTGCAAGGGAATTTGTGTAGGTGCAAGGGTATTTAATTTTTGTTTTACAATTTGTTCTTTTGCAAAAAGGGAGCTTTGGAAAAAAAACAAGGGTTGCTGGTGAAAACCCAGGAGCCAGCCAGTCAGAAAAAAATCTTTTGAAATATTTTTTAGAGGCAGCATCATAATTTCACCACCAACAACGTTGGCATCCTTAGTCATTACTCTAAAAAAATGGGGGAAAAAGACTACAGAAAAACCGAGACGTAATAACTTTGATTGTGGTTGAGTTGGAGGAAGATGGTTAGTTGCATGGAAGAGGTGTTGCGCCATCATTTAACAGGGATTTGTTGATGACACCAATACAACGTAAGTTCTAAAGGGTTTGTTAGGATTTCTTATCGTACAAATCCGCTCCCTCTCTCCCCGAGGTTAGTAAATATTCAAAGGGGTTACCTAGTGCAAACCCAGCAAAGTCGAGAAAGAAAGTAAGAGGATGAGAGGAGCATAGTTATTGCATGGTTTGGGACCCATAGGGAGGAAAGTTAGGCTAGGAGATTTGTGGAAATGGTAATTCTACTGCTTTGTTTTCCAACAGGAAGCATTCTAATCCACAACTCTTTCTTTTGAGAATTTTCATTATATGTATCTGTATGTGTGCGTACAGTTAAAAATGCCATCCCTGGCAACCTGGAGGGGGAAAGTAGTAGTAATCATAAGGACACAACAAATACCAGCATACATGAAGTACGAGTACACGCTTCCTTCATGTCAAGAGGACAGCTAGCATCCAATCATTGGTGTGTCGCCATGAGAGTCCTCCTTGCTCTGACACTTGTCCCGGGTGAAGTTTAAAAATTATATTTAAATTTTAAGGGAAAAATTAAAGGCACTAGATTGGAGTAAACGGATTATGCCCTGTATCTAAAAGAAGCGAAAATATATTTCACGATAAACAAATATCGTAAAAATAATATTCAATCAAATATCGTAAAAATCCGAATAAAATCCTTATCCGAATAATGTAAAAATTTTGTTTCCGTTATTAAAATATCGTAAAAACCATATCAACTTTTTTAAAATACCGTAAAAATATTATGCACCTTGTTCTAATATCGTAATAATAGCATCGACCTTATCCAAATATCGTAAAAATAGTATTTACTTTATCCAAATATGGTACAAATATTATCCACGTTGTTCAAATATCGTAAAAATATTATCCACGTTGTTCAAATATCGTAAAAATATTATCCACGTTCTTCAAATATCGTAAACTATTATTAACTTCATCCAAATATCGTAAAAATAATATGTACGTCATTCAAATATCGCAGAAATATTTTGCTCGTTATTCAAATATCGTAAAGATATTATCGACAATAACCAAATAACGTAAAAATGTTATCAACGTTATTTAAGTATCGTACCAATATAATCCACTTCACCCAAATACCGCAAAAATATAATCAAGCTATTCAAACACCGTAAAAGTATTATCCACTTTATCCAAATGTCGTAAAAATATTATCCACGTTATTCAAATATCGTAAAAATATTATCCACCTTACCCAAATATCATAAAAATATCCAAATTTATCCGAATATCGTAAATGTATTATCCAAGTTATTCAAATATCATAAAATATTATCCAAGTTATCCAAAGACCGTAAAAATATTATCCACGTTATTCAAATAATGAATACATATTATACGCGTTTTCCAAATATCGTAAAATATTGTCCACTTAATCCAAATATCGTAAAAAGTTTATCCACGTTATCCAAATGTAGTAAACATATTATTTACTTTATTTAAATATCGTAAAAATATTATCCACCTTATCTTAATATCGTAAAAAGATTATCCACTGTATCTCAATATCGTAAAAATATTATTCACGTTACTTAAATATCATAAAATATTATCCACGTTACCTAAAGACCGTAAAATATTATCCACATATCTAAATATCCTAAAAATATTATCCAAATATCGTAAAATTGTTATGCCATTATCCGAATATCGTAAAAATATTATCCACCTTATTCAAATGTCGTAAAAATATTATCTATTGTATCCAAATATCGTAAGAAACACTAACCACGTTATTCAAATATCGTAAAAATATTATCGACTGCATCCAAATATCGTAAAAAATGTATTATACACTATTCAAATAAAAATATTATCCACGTTGTGCCAATATCGTAAAAATATTTATATGTTAACATGATAAAAATGTTATTTACGTTGTCCAAGTATTGTAAAAATGTCCAAATATATTCAAATCTCGTAAAATATTATTTACCTTATCCAAATATCGTAAGAATATTATCCACGTTATTGAAATATTGTAAAAATATTGTCCACCTTTATCAAATATCGTAAAAATATTATCCACTTTATTCAAATGCAGTAAAAGTATTATAATCGTTATTTAAATATCGTAAAAATACTATCCACCTTTTCCAAATATCGTAAAAATATTACCACTTTATTCATGTATGATAAAATATTACCAAATGTCGTAAAAATATTGTACCATTATCCAAATATCGTAAAAATATCCCCGCTGTGCCAATATCGTTCCCAAATATCGTATCCAAATACCGTAAAAATATTATCCTCTTTATTCGAATATCGTAAAAATATTAATTATGTTATTCAAATCTCGTAAAAATATTATTTATCTTATCCAAATATCGTAAAAATATTATCCACGTTATTCAAATATCGTAAAATTATTAATCATGCTATTCAAATCTCGTAAAAATATTATTTACTTATCCAAATATCGTAAAAATATTATTTACTTATCCAAATATCGTAAAAATGTTGTTCACGTTATTGAAATATCGTAAAATATTATCCACGTTATTGAAATATCGTAAAAATATTGTCCACTTATTCAAATATCGTAGAAGCTTCATTCGCTTTTTCCAAATATCGTAAAAATATTATCCATTATCCATATGATTCGCCCTTATCTAAATATCGTAAAAATATTAACCACGTTATTTCAATGTCTTAAAAATATTATCCACTTTATACAAATATCGTAAAAAATACAAACCACGTTATTCAAATATCGTAAATATATTATCCGCGTTGTGCCAATATCGTTAAAATATTATCCACCTTATTTAATATCGTAAAAATATTATTTCCGTTATCCAAATATCGTAAACATATTATTTACTTTATTCGAATATCGTAAAAATATTAATTATGTTAGTCAAATCTCGTAAACATATTTTTTTCCTTATCCAAATATCGTAAAAATATTATATACGTTATTCAAATATCGTAAAAATATTAATCATGCTATTCAAATCTCGTAAAAATATTATTTACTCGTCCAAATATCGTAAAATTATCTACGTTATTCAAATATCGTAAAAACTTCATTCGCTTTTTCCAAATATCGTAAAAATATCCATTATCCATATGATCCACCCTTATATAAATATCGTAAAAATATTATTCACTTTATCCAAATATCGTAAATATATTATCCACGCTGAGCAAGTATCGTAAAAATATTATCCACGTTCTTTAATATCGTAAAAATATTATTTACATTATCCAAAAATCGTAAAAATATTATCCACTTTACTCAAATATCGTAATATTATCCATTTTATCAAAATATCGTAAAAATATTGTCCACGTTATTCAAATATCGTAAAAATATCAATCACTTTTTTAAAACATCGTAAAAATATTATCCATTATCCAAATGATCCACCTTATCTAAATATCGTGAAAAATTTAAACCACGTTATTCCAATATCGTAAAAATGTCATCCACTTTATTCAAATATCGTAAAAATATAATCCACGTTCTTTAACATCGTAAAAATATAATTTACCTTGTCCAAATATCGTAAAAATATTATCCACGTTATTCAAATGTCGTAAAAGTATTATCCACTTTATACAAATATCGTAAAAATATTATCCACGTTATTCAAATATCGTAAATAAATTATCCATGTTCTTAATTTTGTAAAAATATTATCTACGTTATTGAAATATCGTAAAAATATCGTCCACTTTATTCAAATATCGTAAAAATATTGTACACGTTATTCAAATATCGTAAAATATCATTCACTTTACCCAAATATAATAAATATATTTTCCACGTTATTCAAATATCGTAAAAATTGTATTTCCTTTATCCAAATATCGTAAATATCCTAAATCCTTAACCTTTTATGAAATTTATCCAAATACCAAAAATATTTTTTAAATTATTGTCCATATTATCCCAATATCCTCCAGCTACCTTCAAACTACATAAAACCTCTAAAAAGGACTCTCCCATAAATGCTCCCAACTAAAATAAAAAACAAACACTCGTACCTTTCGCAAAGCAAACAACCTGTGTCCATGATTGGCGCGTACAGTAATCATACGCAGCGGGTGCATTGATTCAAACAGCTTCTGTCTGATGCAAAACTTTTTTTTGTTTCAACAACAACATCTCCAACTGTTGGCAAAAAAACGAACGAAACGAATACACATCAAATTTTTCATGTTTTTTTTTTTCGAAATAAAAAAAACTCCTGAGTGAAATAAAAAAAAAATCGAGCTAAGCACAAGTACCGACCGGGACACAATGGAAAATTGTATCCCACTACGGAATCTCCAGCACATCACCACCTCCTCATAACCACCACTACGTCATGGAGTACAAATGAAAAGCACCTCGATTTTTTTTTTTTCATTTTATTGCCGCCGCATGGCAACCAAACTACCTACAGAGAGAGAGGCCGACCAACTTGAATTGCTTGATGCTGATGTTTGGCTGTAGTTTTGTTGCAAAAAAAAAAAAAAACGCAAAAAAAATGTCGAGAAAAAATCTCTGAATAGGCCTACTACTCCTTCTGTTTCCTCCTGCATGTTACCCCGTTACTCAGGGATTCCTTGACCCCCTCCATCCCACCTCACCACACATTGCGAACACATTTCGAGTCAGCGACAACGATTGACTGACTGACTGGCTGGCTGGTTGGGTAGTCTGTTGTGTGTTTACAATCATTACCACACACTACTATAACTGTGGCCGCCGCCATCGTCTCCCCCGAATAACACCTCCATCATCATCATCGTCAACACAAAACTCAAGTAGGCATCATTGTGTAAAAAAAAAATACAAAAAAGGATCCAAATTTCAAAGCGCAACAGCAAATAAAAAAACATACACACACAGACATCATCATCACCATGTGATGAAAAATTGTAGAGAAACGCAGAACAAAAAGCAAAAATAAAAAAAAAAACATTTCAAAAAAGTCATTGCAAAAAATAGAGGAAAGGATGCACATCGGTTGACGAACGAACGAACGGCGGCAATGCAATGCATGCACATTCACAATGTTTACTCACAAACACACACACACCGACACAGACACATACTCTCCCAAACAAACTTTGGGGGGCCCCACAAAGACGATTGACTGTGTTGTGTGTTGCCAGAGCGAATGACTGCGTAAGTGAGTGTGTGAGAGAGGGAGAGTGAGTGAACGAATACTATTATTGTTTACATTTCAATTGAATGAAGGAAAGGAGGAATGCCGTGTATGGAGCCAGTGTGGTCAATATTGCGTTTTTTAAATCAATAGTTTTATGGTTGTTTTAGTCGCAAAGTCGTTTTTTATGGATTAAAGTAAAATAAAATGAAGTTATTGGTGTATATACTTTTTCGTTCGAGGCTGCTCATAGCTGGTGTTGTGTGTTGCCAGAGCGAATGACTGGGCAAGTGAGTGTGTGAGAGAGGGAGAGTGAGTGAGTGAACGAATACTATTATTGTTTACATTTCATTTGAATGAAGGAGGAATGCCGTGTCTGGGGCCAGTGTGATCAATGTTGCGTTTTTTTAACGATAATTGGTTGTCAATGTTGTGTGTTTTAAATAAATATTTTTAATTTTTTAGTTAGTTTTAATGGATTAAAGCAAATGATAAGAAGTTATTTGTGTGCAATTGTTTTTTTTTTTAAGTTATGTGAAATTTCATAAAATACAGTAAATGAATGCGAAAGCAAAACATTAATTTTATGTGAGTTTTTCAATTTTACTTAATAATAATCATATACTTGAAAAATACTCACAGAATTGGTGTTTTTCTTTTGCATAAATTTTCTTTCGGCATATATAAATAAAGAGGCCGTAACCGAAAGAGGACTTCCGTAGTCATCCAGTGTTTCTGATTTTATTTTATTTTTTTAATGAATATTTTTGTTATTCTTTATTTCCAAAGTTGATTTCTTGTTAATTTTCAATTATGAAAAACTAGTCAATTTTCATAGAAAATATTGACTAAAATAATTATCGATACCATAATTTTTCAGGGACTAAGACCTCTATAGCTGATGTTGGGATTCCAGCTCTATCCTTTCACCAAATGCCAAATTTAGTACTTTTCGTACAAAAAATGAGAGGTATTTCAGAAACCACCTCCATATCTTAACCAAAGATTTCAACAGTGACTTCAATACAAAATTTCAGGATTTCAACTCTATCCTTTTACCCAAAACCAAATCGAGTACAGTTTATTCTTTTCGTATAACTTTAGTACTAATTTTTAAAACGACCTCCTCTCAATCCTAGAATCCTAAACAAAGACCTAAAAATCAGATTCTAGCTACTTCCCTTCACCAAATTTAGTATCATTTAGTACTTTTCGTAAACATATAGGACGCATTTCCAAACCACGGCCAAGTCTCAAACACATATACCATCAGAAATGTAATTTATTTGAATTTATCTCTATTCGCACAATTATAGCACACATTTCCGAAACCATCTCCATATGTCTTGGCTCAGACATGAATAGTGACCCTATACCAAATTTCACACTTCAAGAACTATATATTTACCCAAAACCAAATTATACCAAATGTAGTACTATTTTGTACATTTGCGTGCATTTGTAATACACATTCCATACCCACCTCTTTATCACAAATCTACTACCAACAGTTATCCAATACAAAATCTCAAAATTCTAGCTTCATCCGTTTCGCCTGGGTGTTGATGAATCGTTAAGTCAGTAAGTCAATTACTTCACTCTAGATTTATTTTGCTCCACTGTATGGTAAGAGGTGTCCAAAAATATCCAAACAATTGGCAACACTGGTTAGGACTCTCTTGTTTTTTATACCCTACACCACAAGATGGTCAGGCTATTATGTCTTTGTGCATTTATTTATATCAGGCAAAAGGAAACGAGATAGACCCATTGTTCCTTTTAATGATCTGCATAGAATCACATTCTGAATCGATTTATGCATGTCCGTCCGTCCGTCTGTCCATGCATTTTTGTGAACAAAGTACAGTTCGCATTTATTGCCCCCTATCCAGATGAAATTTTGCACAAATCATTTGTTTGGCCCAAGGACGAATCCTATTGAAATTGGAGATAATCGGTCAAAATTTAGATATAGCTCCCATATATATCTTCGTCCGATTTGCCTTTTATTGTGTACCAAACGTGTAATATCCGACCGAATAGTATGGAACTTTGCACATACAACCAAATTAGGCCTGAAAATAAGTATGCCAAATTTGATCGAAATCGATTCAGATATAGCTATAGCTCCCATATATATATTGTTCATCCGATTTGTTATTTTTGTCCTCCGCAGCCGTAATATGCACTCTGTAACAACAATATTTGGGGAAATATATCAAATACAGCTCAAAAATACATTTGCTAAATTTTATCGAGATCGGTTAAGATTTGGATATAGCTCCCATATATTAGCTTCGTCCGATTTACTTTTTATTGTGCACTAAACGTCTAATATTTGTCCAAATGGGATGGAATTTGGCACATGCGACCGAATTGGGTCTAGAAGCTAGTATGTCAAATTTGATCGAAATCGGTTCAGATATAGCTATAGCTCCCATATACGTATTGTTCATCCGATTTGTTATTTTTGTCCTCCGCAGCGGTAATAGGCACTCTGTAAGAACAATATTTGGGGAAATATATCAAATACAGCTCAGAAATACATTTGTTAATTTGTATGGAGATCGGTTTAGATTTGAATATAGCTCCCCTATATAACTTCGTCCGATTTACCTTTTTATTATGCACCAAATGTCTAATATTTGCTTAAATTGGATGAAATTTGGCACTTTCAACCGAATTGAGTTTAGAAATGTCATATTTGGTGAAGATCGGTTCAGATATAGCTATAGCTCCCATATATATTGTTCATCCGATTTGTTATATTTCTCACCCACAGCCGTAAAATGCACTCCGTTACAACGATATTCAGAGAAATATATCAAATACAGCTCAGAAATAAATTTGCTAAATTTTATCGAGATCGGTTCAGATTTAGATATAGCTCCCATATATAACTTTGTTCGATTTACCTTTTATTGTGCACCAAATGTCTTATGTTTGCCCCAATGGGATGGAAATTGGCACTTACGACCGAATTGAGTTTAGAAGCTAGTATGTCAAATTTGATCGAAATCGATTCAGATATAGCTATAGCTCCCATATACGTATTGTTCATCCGATTTGTTATATTTGTTACCCACAGCCGTAAAATGCACTCCGTTACAACGATATTCAGGGAAATATATCAAATAAAGCTCAGAAAAATATCTTTGCCAAATTTTATCGAGATCGGTTCCGGTTTGGATATAGCTCCCATATATATATCCTTATCTGATTTCAAATTAACTGTGCACCAAATGGGCAATACAAGTCCAAATTTAATAGATACAAATGCTTCGGCATATTTAGTCCTTTGAACTTTATATTATAATTATAATCATAGCGTGTATGATTGAATTCTCCCATAAAAACTTTTAATTGTTATTTGGAGCTCTACTAAATTAGCAAAGTGGTGTCAAGGGTATCATAAAGTCGGCCCCGCCCGATTTTAAGACTTTTTTACTTTTTATTTTCTTTCTTTCTCTTCTGTACGACAAATTTAAACTTTTGGTCTCACCCACGATCAAACTGACCAGATTCTGAAAATATAGCTCAAAATAAAATATACGTATCTCCCAGTTTTTCTAGATCAATTCATTCAAGCTTTTTACGAGCAATTCAATTTTTGGAGTAACAAGAGTCAATATGGGAGTCAATATGTCCCTCAAAATAAATTTTCTTCACAACCATTTGAACTTTTTCCTGCCGAACTTAGGCGACTTCAGCGACGAGCATGGTGAAAGATTTCACCAAGATATCGCGGATATTGAAAAGAGGTACAAAGGCAAAGACATGAGGTATATGCTGGCTCAATACTGTTGGTCACTTTGCCGTGAGACAAGAACCGATATGTACAAACGTCAAAATAAGCGTATAAAATTTTCAAATTAATTTAAGTGTTAAGTTTTACCTTTTAATTTACAACTATAAAAATTGCATTTTTAATGTTCAATACTCCAAAAATTGAATTGTTCGTAAAAAGCTTAAATGAATTGATCTAGAAAAACTGGGAGATACGTATATTTTATTTTGAGCTATATTTTCCGAATTTTGTCAGTTTGATCATGGGTGAAAAATCGTGTCGTACAGTGTTATTATTTCTTATTTATTATTTACTTATTATTTTTTATTTTATTTTTATTATTTTTATTTTTTGCCATTTTAACGTAAAGAACATTAAAATACACTTCAACGAGTGATTTTTGAAAAATCGCAAAAACACCAAAAACAATCCACACAATTGACAACACTGTTTAGGATTCTCTTGTTTGTTTTCTGCATTTTTTCCTTCTATTACTTTGCTTTGTGTGTGTGTGTGTGTGTGTTTATTTCTATGAGTCGTCGTTTAATTTACAGCTGCATGGTTGGCTTCGTTGCATCCAACGACGGTTGCTGTATGTCTCGGTGAGTGGGAGGGAGGGAGAGAGGTGGCAAAATGCCGAGAAGCTGAGAGTTTTGATTTTTCACAACTCTTTGCAATGAGACTGACTGTTATGTTTTATTTAATTCCTCGTAATAAAGTCTTTGGTTCTCCCCCCCACCTCGCACTCTCTCTCTCCGACTCATTCAATAACACCACCCCATCCATCCCACACAACATGGTGTGCATTGTTGCATGTGGTTGGGTTATGGTTGTGTATCCATGTGCAAGAATAGAGTAGAAGGAATTGTGTGCGAGTGTGTGTGTGTGGTGTTACTGTTGTCACTGCACATTTTTCTGGAATACTTTTTGCTGGCTGTTTCTTCTCCACTTCCCTGGCTACCCTTTTTAACCCACCTTGCTTGCCTGCCCGACCATGCCTTGCCGCCTTATCATCACATCGTAAAAAGGGATTCTCGTATGTGCCCGCAAGCCAGGGAGTATTCCACTTTTTATGGACTCCATCATCGCTACGACTACTACACACAACCAATCGGTACTCCTCGTTCTTGGTGTAGTCTTCTATGCTTGTTCTTACTTCTTTCTGTGTCGTTGTTGTTGTCGCTGTTGTATAAAAATTGAGTTGTTGCTAGCTGAAGAATTCAATCCGTCTCATCAAACGGTTGTTGTTGTTGTTGTGGCTCTGAACGAGCTGAGAGATGTCAACCATGGCAGGCAGCAGCAACTCCTGTCCGTCCGTCCGTCCACACATCTGTCTATCATTTAATGCGACAAGCAAAGCTTTATTTTCCTGGCCACTGACTGCCGGAGTGCCGAGTGCATCCCATGTGCCCAGCAACAAGAGTAGAATAGTTTTTTCTTGTTGTTGTTGCAACATAAAGTTGTGCAATAAAAGAAAATGGAAGCTAGCAACAGCAAGAACAACAACAACAACAACAACAGAAACAAAATAAACGTTAATTAAGGCAAATATAATTGTCATCGTTTGTGGTTTGAATGATGGCATGAAAGAATTTGATTAAAACAAAGACTCGAGAGAGAGAAAGAGAAAAACAGAGAGAGCGAGAGGACTTCTCTCCCATGGGATAACAGCAACAGAGATCGCAATTTGTCAATGCAGACCAAACTTCATTGCAAATTTGTCAAAGATGACCCCAATTAAAATGCGTTGTTTTTATGTGAATGGGTGTGTGCGGGATTTGTTGAGATTGACAGCTTCAGAGTCAATGGACAGATATGAAGAACAATTTTAATCTGTTAAAAAAATATATAAAAAAGAAAAATAGAGATATCCAGACTTATTATATGAAAGACTTCCAGATCTGGGGCTAAATAGAGAAGAAGAAGAAGGAGAACTTCTTCTGCTCCTCTGGAAAAGAAGAAGAAGGAGAACTTCTTCTGCTCCTCTGGAAAAGAAGAAGAAGGAGAACTTCTTCTGCTCCTCTGGAGAAGAAGAAGAAGGAGAACTTCTTCTGCTCCTCTAGAGAAGAAGAAAAAGGTGAACTTCTTCTGCTCCTCTAGAGAAGAAGAAGAAGAAGGTGAACTTCTTCTGCTCCTCTAGAGAAGAAGAAGAAGAAGTAGAACTTCTTCTGCTCCTCTAGAGAAGAAGAAGAAGAAGAAGAAGAAGAGGGAGAACTTCTTCTGCTCCTCTAGAGGAGAAGAAGAAGTAGAACTTCTTCTGCTACTCTAGAGGAGAAGAAGAAGAAGAAGTAGAACTTCTTCTGCTACTCTAGAGGAGAAGAAGAAGAAGTAGAACTTCTTATGCTCCTCTAGAGAAGAAGAAGAGGGAGAACTTCTTCTGCTCCTCTAGAGAAGAAGAAGAAGAAGAGGGAGAACTTCTTCTGCTCCTCTAGAGAAGAAGAAGAAGAAGAAGAGGGAGAACTTCTTCTGCTCCTCTAGAGAAGAAGAAGAAGACGTAGAACTTCTTCTGCTCCTCTAGAGAAGAAGAAGAAGAAGAAGAGGGAGAACTTCTTCTGCTCCTCTAGAGAAGAAGAAGAGGGAGAACTTCTTCTGCTCCTCTAGAGAAGAAGAAGAAGAAGAGGGACAACTTCTTCTGCTCCTCTAGAGAAGAAGAAGAAGAAGAGGGACAACTTCTTCTGCTCCTCTAGAGAAGAAGAAGAAGAGGGAGAACTTCTTCTGCTCCTCTAGAGAAGAAGAAGAAGAAGTGGAACTTCTTCTGCTCCTCTAGAGAAGAAGAAGAAGAAGTGGAACTTCTTCTGCTCCTCTAGAGAAGAAGAAGAAGAAGTGGAACTTCTTCTGCTCCTCTAGAGAAGAAGAAGAAGAAGAAGTGGAACTTCTTCTGCTCCTCTAGAGAAGAAGAAGAAGAGGGAGAACTTCTTCTACTCCTCTGGAGAAGTAGAAGAGGGAGAACTTCTTCTACTCCTCTGGAGAAGAAGAAGAAGTAGAACTTCTTCTACTCCTCTGGAGAAGAAGAAGAGGGAGAACTTCTTCTACTCCTCTGGAGAAGAAGAAGAGGGAGAACTTCTTCTACTCCTCTGGAAAAGAAGAAGAGGGAGAACTTCTTCTACTCCTCTAGAGAAGAAGAAGAAGAAGAAGAGCAATTTGTTAATGGGTTTTCCTATCCAATTATCTTAGCCCTGCCTCACCTTGAAAGCAACAAAGTTGTAGCTGATATTTTTTTTTCAAAATTATTTTTATTGTGGAACTGGTTTGTTTGTTGGCCCGACCAACAATTGTTTAAACAATTCAATTCCATCTTCTCGCCATAAAATAATCCGGTTCTTTGGCGGGCCAATTAATTGACACAAACGTGGTGTGTGCGCGCGCGATTGTTGGTCTGTATCTAAGCGTGCCGGAGCGATTTCATTTAAATGATTGACACATTGACAAGACCATTCCGTCCATAAATTTCGAGATGAAAAATCTGTTTATCTTGGCGGGGCAAAGATAGCCTTTTTTGGTTATCGTTGCTGATGCTGCTGTTGTTGTTGGAATAAATTGCATAATTAGTCTTCGTGTGTATCGCTGTTGTTGTTTCTATTCGTTTGTCTTGGAGTTTACATCTGGCGGAACATTAGCTTAGGCTAGGCTTGAAAAAATAATTAATTACAGCTGTTTATGGGGAGGGGAGGAGGAGTGGAGAGGCATAGTCAGGCCAATGTAAAATGTTCGGCTTTGAGTCATGGCGAATTGTAAGTCGTTGCTGTTGTTGTTGTAGTTGTTTTTGTAACAATAGCCAACAATAAAAAAATTTATGATGATCCATCCATCCATTCACTCCTCATCCAATTTATCTTCGTGGGCTGGGTAATTCAAGATCTTGCAAAACAATGGCGTAGCTCTGGATCAGCATTGCCCAGTTAATGAATATCTCCTCTGTGTGGGCTGCTGTGGCTGTTTGGGTCAAACTAATAGCTGGCTGGCTGCCTGCCTGCCTGCCTAGCTTGCTTTGTCTAGGCGTATACGGCGCCTGGCCTGCATCTCATCTCCACTGCAGGCGGGGTGGCGGCTGGCAGTTAGGGGGTACTTTTGCGTAGGCAGCCGGCTCGGTCCGAACTTATCTTGTCAATGTAAATTGTTTTCGTTTTTTTTCTCAACATTCTGTGAAAAAGTTTTATTTTTTTAATTAAAATTTATAATTCCATTTTTAAAATATTCAACAAAATGCACTTTGCATTCATTAAAACAACAACAGCAACAACCACAACAACACAGCCATCAAATAATGCAACAACGGGGAAAAGCAACGGCCCTGGGCATTTCATTAAAACTATAAATGGTGGGAGGGCAATAAACTTGTTGAAGGTTTTCTTCTCCCAAATGGAGAGAGAGTAGAGGGAAGGACAGAAGAAGGTCCTCTTATTATTGAGAAAGCAAAAGGAAACGATCTTGAAAAAAAAAAAATTAGAATGACTGAAGTCGGAATTTCCAAAATGCACTCCCTTTGGTGCACAAATAACAGGAAATCGGTTGAAGACATATACGGGACCTTTATCGAAATCTGAACCGATCTTGATAAAATTTTAAAAAATTATTTCTGAGCTGTATCTGATATCTGGTACCAAATATCATGGTTGTCGAAGGCATATTACGCATTTGAGGGACTAAAAACCCCAATTCGGATGAAAAATATATATGGTAGCTATAGCTATATCTGAACCGATTTTCACCAAATTTGAAGTACTTGCTTCTAGACTGATTCGGTCGGATGTGCCAAAATTTTAAAATTTTTTTTTTTAATTTTTTATTTATTTTTTATTTTTTTTTATTATTTTTTTTTTTATTTTTTATTTTTTTTATTTTTAATTTATTTTTCTTTATTTTTATTTATTTTTTTATTTTTATTTTTTTTATTTTTTTTTTATTTTTTATTTTTTTATTTTTTATTTTTTTTATTTTTTATTTTTTTTATTTTTTTTATTTTTTATTTTTTTTATTTTTTATTTTTTTAATAGAGTATTTTCACTTGGTCCCGCAGACAAATAGTCATGGATTTTGTAAAAGAATATTTCAAGGTCAAAAAACGAGGGACCCACAGACCAATAATCGTGGATTTTTTTAAAATAAAACCTTCTCACCAAACTTAGAGGAATTTTTCAACATTTGTCATTTTTTTTTTTATTTTTTCTTTAATTTTTTTTTTAATATTTTTTTTTTAATATTTTTTTTTTAATATTTTTCAATTTTTTTTTTAATTTTTTTTTAATTTTTTTTTTTATTTTTTTTAATTATTTCAGACAAATAGTCATGGATTTTGTTAAAGAATATTTCAAGGTCAAAAAACGAGGGACCCACAGACCAATAATCGTGGATTTTTTTTAAATAAAACCACACCAAACTTAGAGGAATTTTTCAACATTTGTCATTTTTTTATTTTTTCTTTTAATTTTTTTTAATATTTTTTTTTTAATATTTTTTTTAATTTTTTTTAATTTTTTTTAATTTTATTTTTAATTTTTTTTTATTTTTTTTAATTATTTCAGACAAATAGTCATGAAATTTGTTAAAGAATATTTCAAGGACTAAAAAACGAGGGACCCACAGACCAATAATCGTGGATTTTTTAAAATCTCTCACACCAAAGTTAGGGGCATTTTTCAAGGTTTGTCAAGGACTCACGACAAAGTATTTGTGAATTTTTTAAAGATTTTTTTCAAGGACTCACTGGCTAATATTCGTGGACTTTTAAATATTTTTTTTTCAGGGAATTCATGAATTCCTAAAAGAATAGTTTCACAGGACAATAATTGTGGATTGTTTAAAGAACATTTTTTTCGGAGACCTACAGACCAGACCTATAGGCAACGAATTCGTAGACTATTTTTTTTTTAAATAATCTAAACCCCCAAATCGGATGAAGCATATATATGGGAGCTATATCTGAATCGATTTTCAACAAATTTGATGTACTTTCTTCTAGACTGAATTCGTTTGGATGTGCCAAAATTCAGGTCATTTGGACTGATATTGGCAATTTAGTGCACAATTAACCCGAAATCGGTTGAAGATATATATGGGAGCTATATCTAAATTTAAACCGATTTTGACAAAATTTTAAACATTTATTTCTGAGCTGTATCTAATATCTGGTACCAAATATCATGGTTGTCGAAGGCATAATACGCATGTGAAGGACTTAAAACCCCAAATCGGATGAAAGATATATATGGGAGCTATAGCTATATCCGAACCGATTCTCACCAAATTTCATATACTTGCTTCTAGGCTGAATTCAGAAGGGTCTGCCAAAATTCAGGTCATTTTGACTGATATTAGCCATTTGGTGCACAAAAACCCCAAAATCGGATAAATATATACATGTGGGAGCTATATCCAAATCTACACCGATCTTGATACAATTTGGCAGAGGTATTTCTGGGCTGTACCTGATATCGGGTACCAAATATCATTCTTGTGGCGTGGATATTAAGCATCTGAAGGACTTAAAACCCCAAATCGGATAAAGCATATATATGGAAGCTATAGCTATATCAGAACCGATTCTCACGAAATTTCATATACTTGCTTCTAGACTGAATTCGGTGGGATGTGCCAAAATTTAGGTCATTTGGACTGATATTGGCCATTTGGTGCCCAATTAACGCGAAATCGGTTGAAGATATATATGAGAGCTATATCCAAATCTGCACCGATTTTGATACAATTTGGCAGAGGTATTTCTGGGCTGTACCTGATATCGGGTACCAAATATCATTCTTGTGGCGTGGATATTAAGCATCTGAAGGACTTAAAACCCCAAATCGGATAAAGCATATATATGGAAGCTATAGCTATATCAGAACCGATTCTCACGAAATTTCATATACTTGCTTCTAGACTAAATTCGGTGGGATGTGCCAAAATTTAGGTCATTTGGACTGATATTGGCCATTTGGTGCCCAATTAACGCGAAATCGGTTGAAGATATATATGAGAGCTATATCCAAATCTGCACCGATTTTTATACAAATTTTCAGAGATTTTTCTGGGCTGTATTTGATATTTGGCATCAGAGATTATTCTTGTGGATTGCATATTACGCATATGAGGGACTAAAAACCCCAAATCGGATAAAACATATACAGGGTAAGATCAAAAACTGCAACCATCTTCAGAATGCTGTCATTTCTAAGCAACTCGTCCGACAGCTGTTAAAATTATTCCAGTGACAGCTCATTATATTGTTTACAAGCGTACAAAAGCATTATGGTGAGACTTCTCCAGAAAAAAAGTTATTCGCGATGGAATTGGGGTAAAGCCATTGAAATTCCAAAAAATGCAAGAACTTACACCGCAACAGAACAGAAAGAAAATAGACTAATAGCAAACATTTGGCCGCAGACCTTGGACATTCCAACAGGACTCAGCACCATCACAATCAGCACACGCCACGCCAAGAATGGTTACAAAATGAGGTGGTTCCTCGCTTCATTTCCAGCGCACAATGGCCGCCAAAATCTCCGGATACCAATCCGTTGGACTGTTGTGTCTGGAGTATTTTGGAAAGCAGGGATTGGCACTAAAAAATACCAATGTGTCGATTACCTCAAGCAAGCGCTTCGCCGGCAATGGACCAAAATACCGCAGAGCAACATTCGGGCAGCATGTGCCGGCCGTTTGAAGGCCATAATCCGTGCCAAAGGTGACGAATTCGACCAAATTTAAACTTCTTCTAAAATTTGATGCAATTTCCGATATTTTTGCTTTCATTAAAAAAAAAAATTTAAAAAAAAAATAAAAATTATGGCGTTTGACTTTGTTGCAGTTTTTTTTATCTCGCCCTGTATTTCATATAAAGTTTAAGAAGTAGTCGATATAGTCCAAACTTGGCACGTCGCAATTTTTTTATATCATATATATTTAGGTCCGATACGAAATGGACAATATTTTCGCACTCCTGCGGAATCTACTCCATAGAGGGTCAAACATGTGAAGTCAAAATATATTTAAGTAGTCGAACAATAGCTGAGGGTGTGAATCTGTCGGCAAAACCAACTGATAATTTTTAAATTAGTTTTTTTATTTTTATTTTTTTTTTTAATTTTTTTTTATTTTTTTTTTTAATTTTTTTATTATTTTAAATTTTTTTAATTATTTTAAATTTTTAATTATTTTAATTTTGTTTAATTATTTTAATTTTTTTTTTTTAATTATTTAAATTTTTTTAATAGAGTATTTTCATTGGTCCCACAGACAAATAGTCATGCACTTTGTTAAAGTATATTTCAAGGACTATACAAGTAACGAAAATCTTAAAGTCGAGCGGGGCCGATTAATTTAGTAATTTTTTTCAATTTTTTCAATTTTTTTTTAATTATTTGATTTTTTTTTAATTATTTTAATTTTTTTTTTAATTATTTTATTTTTTTTTAATTCTTTTTTATTTTTTTTTTAATTATTTAAATTTTTTTTAATTATTTTAATTTTTTTAATAGAGTATTTTCATTTGGTCCCACAGGCAAATAGTCATGGACATTGTTAAAGAATATTTCAAGGACTAAACCAGTAGAGAAAGCCTTAAAGTCGGGCGGGCCGATACCTATGATACCCTACACCACATTGCTAATTTAGTAGAGCTCCGCATAAAAATTTAAAGTTTTTATGGGAGAATTCAATCATACACGCCATGATTATAATTATAATTTAAAGTTCAAAGGACTAAATATGCCGAAGCATTTGTATCTTTTAAATTCGGACTTGTATTGCTCATTTGGTGCACAATTAATTTGAAATCAGTTGAAAATATATATGGGAACTATTTGCAAATCTGAACCGATCTTGATAAAATTTGGCAAAGATATTTCTGAACTGTTTTTCATATATATCCCTGAATATCGTTGTTACGGAGTGCATATTATGGCTGTGGGTAACAAATGTAACAAATCGGATGAACAGTATATATGGGAGCTATAGCTATATCTGAACCGATCTACACCAAATTTGACATACTAGCTTCTAGACTCAAATAGGTCGTAAGTGCCAAATTTCATCCGATTTAGACAAATATTAGACGTTTGGTTCACAATAAAAGGTAAATCGGACGAAGTTATATATGGGAGCTATATCCAAAATCTGAACCGATCTCAATAAAATTTAGTAAATGTATTTCTGAGCTATATTTGATATATTTCCCCAAATATTGTTGTTACAGAGTGCATATTACGGCTGCGGAGGACTAAAATATCAAATCGGATGAAAAATATATATGGGAGCTATAGCTATATCTGAACCGATCTCGATCAAATTTGGCATACTTATTTTCAGGCCTAATTTGGTTGTATGTGCAAAATTCCATACTATCCGGACTGATATTACACGTTTGGTACACAATAAAAGCCAAATCGGACGAAGATATATGTGGGAGCTATATCTAAATTTTGACCGATTATCTCCAATTTCAATAGGGTTCGTCATTGGGCCACAGAAATGATTTGTGCAAAATTTCATCTGGATAGGGCAATAAATGCGAACTGTACTTTGTTCACAAAAATACATGGAAAGACGGACGGACGGACATGCATAAATCGACTCAGAATGTGATTCTATGCAGATCATCAAAAGGAACTATGGGTCTATCTCGTTTGCTTTTGCCTGTTACAAACAAATGCACAAAGACATAATAGCCTGACCACCTTGTGGTGTAGGGTATAAAAAATGAAAAATTATGGCGTTTGACTTTGTTGAAATTTTTTTTATCTCACCCTGTATTTCATATAAAGTAAAGGAAGTTGTCGATATAGTCCAAACTTGGCACGTTGCAATATTTATATCATATTTATTTAGGTCCGATACGAAATGCGCAATATTGTCCCATTCCTTCGGAATCTACTTCAAAGAGGGTCAAACATGTGAAGTCAAAATATATTTAAGTAGCTGAGGGTGTGAATCTGTCGGCTAAACCAACTGATATTTTTTAAATTAGTTCTTTTTATTATTCTATATTTTTAAATTTTTTCTTAATTATTTTTTTAATTTCTTAAATTATTTTTTTAATTATTTAAATTTTTTAATTTTTTTTTATTTTTTTAATTTTGTTTAATTTTTTTTTCAACTTTTTCTTAATTTAACCTTCACACCAAAGTTATGGGAATTTTTCAAGGTTAGTCAAGGACTCACGACAAACTATTCGTGAATTTTTTCAAGGACTCACAGGTTAATATTCGTGGATTTTTAAATATTTTTTTCAGGGAATTCATGAATTCTTAAAAGAATAGTTTCACAGGACAATAATCGTGGATTTTTTTAAAGAAAAAATTTTCCGGGCACCTACAGTCCAGACCAGACCTGCAGGCAACGAATTCGTAGATTTTTTTTAAATAATCGCCAGTTTTTTAGAGAAATTTTTTAAAGAAATATTTTTCAAGGACCCCCAGATGAAAAATCCTGAATTTTTTATGAATATTTTTCAAGGTCCCACCTGTACTTTCAGGGATACTAAATTTCGTGGTTGTCAAATATCATAAATGTGGGTTTTTTTCCATAATTATAAGGTGGCCCTTCCCAAATTTCCAAAAGAAAGCCAAACAAAACACCTTGCCTTCAACACCTGAGTGGAGGGGTGGTGGGTGGTTATAGTATTCATATTCACGGTCTAAATATGGACACCCAATCAAATACAATGAACCATGCATTCATTGCCTCAATTGTTTTGGAACGCAGTGTCTTCTTCTTCTGTTTTTTTCTTTTCTTTCAATTTCATTTTTTTGCTTTTCACATTTGCAGACGGCTTTCATTACCATATTTGTACGACGGTGTACGACGGCGTGCTTGATTCTTATCTTTCGTTCAAATGATTTTCGCAATATAGTATTTTATTGTTGTTGTTGTTGTTGTTGCTATTTGTTTTTATTTTATTTCTGCGACGATTATGAAAAAGTATTTTTAAGGTTTAGAGAATGGATTGGATGGTTGGTTGGGGCTGCAGACGCTGTGGATGGTGGTGGTTGGTGGTGGCTAGGCTATGGCGATGGCGATGACTACCAAAGATTATTTATTCTGCTGGCGAGACGAAGAATACGCGAAGCGATGTTCATTAATTAAAATTAACACAACGTACGACGGCGACGTACAATACTGGCCGGCGTAAGAGAAGCAGGAGGAGAGCAGGGAGAGGGTGTAGTGAAGCGCAAAAAAAAAAAAAAAAACGATGAAAGCTTTAAAAGATCGATAATATGGCACAGACGACAGAGGAGCAGTCAAAAACCGACAGAAAAAAAATATAAAAAATAAAAACAACCAATTAAAGCAAAAAACGAAAAATAACAACAAACAGTCAGCAAAAATCTCCGAAGATAAAACAAAAAAAAAATTCAATTCATTATTATTTATTAATAATAATACAGGGTGAGATAAAAAAAATCGGCAACAAAGTCAAACGCCATAATTTTTACAGGTTTTTTTTAAATGTTATTGAATGAAAGCCAAAAAGTTCGGAAATAGTCGGAAATTTTCAAATAAGTTTAGATTTGTTCGAATTGGTCACCTTTGCCACGAATTATGGCCTTCAAACGACGAATGAAACCGTCACACGCTGCCCGAATGTTGCTCTGCGGTATTTTGGCCCATTCCCGACGAAGCGCTTACTTGAGGTAGGTGATCGACACTTTGGTATTTTTTAGTGCCAACCTTGCTTTCCAAAATACTCTAGACACAATAGTCCAACGGATTGGTATCCGAAGATTTTGGTGACCATAGTGCGCTGGAAATGAAACGAGGAACCACCTTATTTTGTAACCATTTTTGGGTGGCGCGTGCTGAGTCCTGTTAGAATGTCCAAGGTCTGCGGCCAAAATGTTTGCGTGCCCAAGGCTTTAATACGCCCTCCAGAATATATTCGCAATAATATTCGGCATTTTTTCTGATGCCACGGTCGATTAATACAAGCGGAGAGCGACCGTCGGCTGTTATGGTGGCCCACACTATCACCATGGCCGGCGCTTAAGTGAGTTCTGGTAGCCAACCGAAGGTGCTCATTTTCAGCTGACCTCTTTGGCAAGTGAACACGATAATTTTGTTTGTTTACAAACTGCCGGACAACGAATGTTTTCTCATCGGAGAGAGAGAGAGAGAGAGAGAGAAAAAACCAAATTCGGCAGTTCACCACTTTTGGCCAAGCGAAGCAACTCTTTAGCTCTTTTGAGTCTACTTTCATTCTGTTCCGTTGCGGTGTAAGTTCTTGCACTTTTTGGAATTTCAATGGCCTTACCCCGAGCTCATTTTTCAATATTTGCCGAATGGAATATTGCGATATGTTCAGCTCACGAGGCATTTTTCGGCCACTGCGACGCTAGTTTCGATCAAGTCGCTTCTTTACTTTTCGAACCATTTCTGCTGATGTTCCGTCCACTTCCTTGATGTCGGGCTACGCTACCAGTATCACGGTAACGAGCGATGGTACGAGACACACAGAAGATTTATTCACATTTAAATGCTGGAGTGTGCTCTAACGATAGCCACTTGTGGTTCGCCAGCCAAATACAAAGAAATCACACTATCCCGCTTGAATTCCTTCACGAATAACTTTTTTCCGGGAAAATCCTCACCAAAATGCATTTGTACGCTTGTAAACAATTTAATGAGCTGTCACTGGAATACGTTTAACAGCTGTCGGATGAGTGGCTTGGATATGACAGCAGTCTGAAGTTGGTTGCAGTTTTTTCATCTCACCCTGTATTTTAGATTTTTATATTTTATATTTACATATACATATTTTCTCTTCATACGTAAATAAACAAACCAACGGATATCTCTATCTACTACATAACACCAACAAATGACCTACCTCCCTCCCTACCCAGGTTGATATCTTGGCCTGTGGATCTACTACCATGTTTTTTGTAGTTCTTTGCCACCATATGGAACTTTGTACGTTTGTAGTACACGAAAGTACGGCCCGTTCATCAATACATACGAATATGGCAAAGCAGCGGCGGTCGCCAACAACTCACTTCATGCCTTCACAAAAAACACCGCACATCGATCATCCATCCACACAACATTCGTTCATAAACAAAATTTGTTTATCGCTCGCAATCAATACAAAGTTGCAAAAGCTGATAGATTTAGTCTGTAGGGCGATCGTCGATGCACAGTGGGTTGAAATTTAAATTTAATTTTTGAAAAAAAAAATTTTTTTCAGGGACCAAAAAAGGACTTTTTATTAAATTTCGAAAAATTACCAGGAAATCAATATTCAAGGATTTATAAAACATTTTTTCATGGACACACAGACAGGTAATTGCTTATTTTTTTTAATTTTGAAGGACTACTGAAGGACCACTAGTAGCTAATGTTCATACCCTACACCACACGGTGGTCAGGGTATTATGTTTTTGTGCATTTTTTGTGACAGGCAAAAGGAAACGAGATAGACCCATAGTTCCTTTTGATGATCTGCATAGAATCACATTCTGAGTCGATTTATGAATGTCCGTCCGTCCATGTATTTTTATAAACAAAGTACAGATCGCATTTATTGCCCGATCCCGATGAAATTTTGCACAAGTCATTTCTTTGACCCAAGGACGAACCCTATTAACATTTTTTTTAAATAAAATTAAAAAGCCAGCAGGTCAATAGTCATGTTTTTTTTTTAATCATTGGCAAATTTTTAAACCATAAATGTCCATGGGATTTGAAAATAGACTGGCCGGCTAAAGCCTTCGTTATTAGATTTCAAATACTTCAATGCAATATCATCTATAAATTCTTAAAATTATTACTATTTTTTGATAAAAAAAAATTAATTATGTTTTGTGATACTTACTTATATTTTTTTTGTTCTGTTGCCAATACAATCAGCTGTAATAAAAAGAAGAAGAAAATAATTAATATGAGTTGGAATTGTATTTTTTTAAATTATACTAAAATAGAATATATTATTAACTAATATAAGTATGCATATTTTATACAGTCAACAAATTCTTAATTTATTAATTATTTATTTATTTTCATATTTTATTAATTATTTGTTAAATTTTGAATTTACATATTTGTGTATTTATTTATTTTAAGTTTCATTTTTTATTAATGTTGTTATTTACTTATTTATTTATACACACGTTTTATTAATAAATAAATGTTTATTTCTATTACTAAAATATTTTACTTTTTATATATTATTTATTGTATTTTATTTATTTATTTATACACTAATTTTATTAATAAATAGATATTTAGTTCTATGTCTAATTAAAATATATTATTTTTTATATGGTATTTATTCTAATTTACATATATTTACTTTATTTATTTTTACTTGTTTATTTTTATATTTATGTGTTTATAAATTTATTACGTATACCTTTTTTTATGTTTTATATTTTGAGTTTTATTTATTTTTATATTAATTAATTTTTAATTTATTATATATTATATTTTTGTTTTTATATTTTTTTTTTTGCAACAACAAAATACTGAACAAACAAGCCAACGCTTTTTTATTCATTTTTATTTATTTATTTATTTATTATAATATTTATTTATTATTTAATTTTTTATTTATTTTTTTATATTAATTCATTGTTAAATTTTTTATTTATTTATTTTATTTATTTTTATATTTTCATTTATTTTATTTATTTATTTATTTTTATTTTTTTTAATTATTTATTTTTATTTTTTTATTTATTTATTTTTTTTTTATTTATTTATTTTTATTTATTTTTATATTTTTTATTTATTTTTATATTAATTCATTACATAATTTTTTAATAATTAATTATTTATTTTTATTTTTTTGTTTGTGTTTTTGTTTTTTTTTTTTTTTTTTATTTTAATTTATATATTTTTATTTTTTATTTATTTGTATTTTGTTTATTTATTTTAATTTTTATATTTTTATTTTTTCCATTTTTTATTTTTATATTAATTCATTATTTAATTTTTTATTTATTAATTATTTTATTTATTTTTATTTTGATTTTTTTTATATTTTTTGTTTATTTATTTTTATATTTTTTCATTTATTTTTATATTTTTTATTTATTTTTAATATTAATTCATTATTTAATTTTTTTTATTTATTATTTACTTTTATTATTTATTTTTATTTTCTTATTTATTTATTTTTTTTTTGTTATTTATTTTAATATTAATTCATTTTTATTTTGTTATTTTTTATATTTTTTTCTGTTTTATTTTTTTATTTATTCATTTTAAAGTTTTTCTTTATATATTTTAAAAAAAGTTATTTTATTATAATTTATTTTATTTTTTATCATTTTTATATTAATTCATTATTTACTGTTTTATTTTTTAATCATTATATTTATTCATTATTTTTTTATTTATTTATATTTTATATTTATTTATTTTTTATTTTATTATTTATTTATTTTTATATTAATTCATTGTTTATTTTTTATTTATTATTTATTTATTCATTTTTATTTTTTATTTATTTATATTTTTATTTTTTTATTTATTTATATTTTTATTTATTATTTATTTATTTACTTTTATATTAATACACTATTAAGTTTTTTATTTATTATTTTATTTATTTTTCAAATTAATTGTGTTTTTTTCTTATTTATTTATTTATTTATTTTCATATATTTATATGTTCATAATTTGTTATGTATCAATTTTTTTATGTTTTATATTTTGAGTTTTATTGCTTTACATTTATTTATTTATTTCTATTTTTATTTTTAATTTATTTTTATATTAATTCATTATTAAATTTTTATTTATTTATTTATTATTTTTTTTTATTAATTTGTTTAATATAATATTATAATATAATAATTAATTATTCATTCATTTATTTTATTTTTTTATTTATTTTTATATTAATTCATTATTTAATTTTTGTATTCGTTATTTTTTATTTATTTATTATTATGTTTATATTTTTTTTATTATTTATTCACTAAATTTTTAATCTATTTATTTTTATTTTATTTATTTATTTTTATATTTTTTATTTATTTTTATATTTATTTTTATTTTTTTATTTATTTATCTTTATGTTAATTCAATATTTAATTTTTTTTATTTATTAACTATTTTATTTATTTTTATTTTTTTATTTATTTTTATTTCTTTATAATTTTTTATTTATTTATTTTTATTTATTTATTTATTTATTTATTTATTTATTTATTTATTTTTATTATTTATTTTTATTTATTATTTATTTTTATTCATTTATTTATTTTTATTTTTTATTTATTTATTTATTTTATTAAGTTATTTTTATATTAATTCATTATTATTTTTTTATTTATTTTTTTAATTCATTGTTTATTTATTTTTATTTATTTTTTTTTAATGTAATTTTATATTAATTTATTATTTATTATTACTAATGGATTTTAATCATTCAATTTTTTTAATTAATATATTTTTTAGCTATTCATTTATTTTTTGTTAATTATTTTTAATACATTGCAAATATTTTTTAATTTTTATATTCTGAGTTTTATTTGTTTTTTAGTAATTTATTTTCTTTACTTATTTTTTACTAGTTATATGTTATTTTTATTTATTTTAATTATTATTCAGTAATTTTTAGTTTACATATTTTTTTTTATTATGTTTTTTTCGAAAAAAAAAAAACAAGTTGTGTCCCTTCATCCCACTGTGACCACATCCACTGTCCATACACATATTTCGCATTGTATAAATATGAGTGTTGTTTTTCGGTATTTTTTTGTGTTTCTTTCCCCCTTTAGAATAAACAACACAGTTTTTTATTTATTTATTTTTTGTATTTCATTAAAAAAGCCAAACCGAAAAATCAAACGTATTTATGCGCGCGTAGTGTTTTTTTATTATTTTTTTCTTAACGTAAAATAAATTTGTAGATTTGTAGATATGGGGATTTTTGGTGTTGTTTCTTTCATTTCTTTTTTTTTTTTTGTGTTTTTATTGTTTATCTAAATGCGCCTTTTGCTGCTGTTTTGTCAATGATTGAAAAAGAAAATAAATGTAGGTATGTGAATCGAAATGTATATTGCAATGTTCATTCTACAGATTCTTAGTAAAATTCTATAGTATAATAAGAAAAAATAACAAAACAAAAATAAAATGAAAACTTAAATAAATGCACATGTGTAGAGAACCACCAGTCCCTCTTCGAAAAATAACCCATAATTCTGTGCTCTTCTATGCACTCAGAGAGTGAGCGAGGGAGAGTGAGTGAGTGAGGGTTATTTTTTGCAATGACATGTACTCAAGAATTGTCTGATTATGTTTTTTTTTTATTGTTGTGACTGTTGGTAGGTGAAAGAAGGTATCTCAATGGTGTTCCTTTATTATTTTTTGCATTAATCGCGCTATCGTAATCTTGATTATATTCATAATGGATTGAAATAATTGTTATAATTGATGCCAGAGCCGTTGAAATTTGAATATATTCTCTTGATCAGCAAAAAATTCTATGTAGATTAACACTGCCTTTACACGATGCAATTTTTAGCTGGCATTTTTATCAATTCTCTTTTAAAATTTCTGCGTAAATCTTCGCGCCTTTACGCGGTGCCATTTTACGATAATAGTGCCTGGAATTTTTTCTGACATTTTATTTTATTCAGTATTTCGTATAGAGCTAATTGTTTGTAACAGATATTTATAAAGAAGTGATTTAAAATTAAATGTGTGAATCTAAAGAAGAAATGATGGAAAAAGTTATTGAGGTGTTAAATATTGCATTATTAACTTTTATTTTAACTTTCTTTTTTTACTTTTTAATACTTCCAATTAATTTTCATATAATTCACTATACAATTCAGTCACTAAAAACATAACATCACAATAAAAGAAACGCATCAAAAATTACAATAAAGAAACGATATGAAATGTCAAAATCATAAAAAATTCGGAAGAAGCAAAAAAAGAAATGCAAAGAAAATTGCATGTAACCCTGTGCGGTGGCTTATCGTGCCATTTTTTCTTCTATCCTTGTCTCTCTACACCTTTTACCAACAAAAAAAATGGCATGGTTAAAAAATGTCACCGTGTAAAGGCAGTGTAAGTAATGGCTTGACGGCATTTTTAAGCCTTTTCACCAACCAATTCCACTGGTAAAAACGAAAGTGGACCCAATATACAATGTCTCTTTTATTTTAAAATGGGTTTATTTATATCATGTGGGAGGGTGTTAAAAGTTCGGCCCGACCCGGCCCGGATCTTAAAACATTTGTACTTGTTCTTTATTTACTTTTTATAAACCACTCATTTTTTATTTATTTATTTTTAATTGAATTATTTATTTGTAATTATTTATTTCTTATTATTTAAATTTATTTTTTTTATTAATTTATTTCTCTTTATTCATTTTTTTAGTTTATTATTAAAATTTTACAATTTTTTATATATAACTATTTTTTTACTTAAAATATTTATATTTATATATAAAATATTTATATTTTCGATTTGTAATTTATTTTTTTATTTTATTCATTTTTTTAATTTTTCATTCAACCTTTTAAATATATATTTAATTTTTTTTATAGTTATTATTTGATTTACTTCTAAGTTCTTATTTTTTTTTAGTTCTTATTTTTTTAACTATTTATTTATATTACATTTTATAATTGTTTTTTTTATTATTATTTTTTTATTTATTTATACTTATATATTATATAATTATTAATTTTTATATAGTTTGTAATAATTTTTATTTATTAATTTTTTGATTTTATTTAAACGTTTTACTAGTTATTATTTGATTTATTACTTAATGTTTTAATTGTTTTTTTTATTTATTTTTTTTTATTTCTGTTATTTTAAACTATTTATTTTTTTTACTTTTTAATATTTTAATATATAATATTTTTTTTGTATAATTGTTATTTGTTATATAGTTTTTGCTAATTTGTATTTATTTTTTTATTTATCAATTTTTTATTTTTTTTTTAATAATTTTCATTTTATACTAGCCATTCTATGATTCTCTATTTACGATTATAGTTTTATGTCCACGTTTTGAGTGAAAATATTGTCCAAAAACAATGTTTAAAAAGGAAAGGCCTGAAGGGGTTTCAAGAGAGTCTGCCCAAAGTCATCTATAAGAACTACGTTTTCCCAAAACAAAAATTTTCAAAATAAAATATTCTCGTTCTAGGAATTTTGCATAAAATTAAGTCTTAAAAACAAAATTACAAAGGTCTTCCAAAAAAAAAATGAAAAACAAAAAATATATTTTAAAAGGTTATGTGCATATATGTGTGTGTGCGTACACGAGGTGTACGCATACGTCACACATGTTGTTGTTGTTGTTCATACAATTAGTACCCCTACATTTTACAAACAAATTGACATTATCTTGGTACATTAGCGGGAGTGTGACGACGACGACGACGACGACGAGGAGGAGGGGGAGGGGAGAGCGTGTCAAATGAAGGAGAACTGGCAGCAGCAGCAATGGTAGCAGGGGGTGGGGGGTATATGGCTGGGGGTCAAATTCGTCTTTATGTTGTTGTTGTTGCTGTCAGTGTCGTAAAACAAAACAATTATTTGCTTTGGCTAATGTTTAAAATGCTGTTGTTGTTGTCTTTTTTATTTTACGTTTTTTCTCTTCTGTTTTCATTTTGGGGAGGAGGAGCACGTGCTACTAATGGTAGTACTACTATTTCTTCACTTGGCGGCAATGGCAGCGGCGATGGATGGTATGGCATGGCATGGCACGGCATGTGTTTGTATGTATGTATGAATGTTTGTATGCTCTGCGACGGCTACATACATGTTTAGGTGAAAAACAAAGTTTGGCCATAGCCTAACAAAAACAAAATAAAAAATTCAAAAAATGAGGAAAAACAAGGTGATGGTTGTTTTTGCCTCTCATTTTTTTAGATTTTCTTTTAAAAGTTTTTGTATTTTTGTTTTATTCTTGGGATGATCGTAGTATCCTTTACCCGAGTTTACTTGTGTTTATCGAAATATTGAGATGTACCAAATCTGAATGGAATCGGATGTTAATTTCCCGTTTAATAAGCTTCATGGAAACTCAAAATTTTGACCCTTTGTGGGGAAGGTACCAGAAGGAGTGGTCCGATATATCCCATCTTCTCACCAGACCTTTGATTAACAAAAAATATTGTGATGTGTGCAATTGGATGAGAACCGGATGTTTATTTCGGAATTTATGATCGTTTTTGTTATTCTAAATTTTGATCCTTTTTGGGGGAGGTACCAGAAGGAATGATCCGATCTCTATCATTTTTATAACAGATCTTGTGTTTATGAAAATAGTGAGATGTGCCAAGTCTGAATGGAATCGGATGTTAATTTCGTGTTGTATGAGCTTCATGAATATTTAAAATTTTGACTCTTTGTGGTTGAGGTACCAGAAGGAGTGGACCGATATTGCCCATCTTTACACCAGACCTTGGGCTAATAAAAATATTGAGATGTGTGAAATTTGAAGACAATCGGACTCTTACATCAAACTTTATAAGATTTGTAATTATTCAAAATTTTGACCCTTTGTGGGGGAGGTACCAGAAGGAGTGGACCGATATTGTTCATTTTCGCACGTGACATAGCACTGATGAAAATATTAGAATTTGCAAAGTTGGAACAAAATCGGATTATCCTTTCTCTTTCTGTGCAGAAACTATATATATATTTTTTTTTTTGAAAATTTCGACCTTTTGTAGGGGAGATACCAGAAGGAGTGGACCGATGTATTCCACCTTAATACCAGACTTTGAATTAATAAAAATATTGAGATGTGTAAAATTTGAAGACAATCGGGCTCTTACATCACAAATTATAAGAGTTGTAATTATTCTAAATTTTAACCCTTTGTGGGGGAGGTACTTGATAGAGTGTACCGATATTGTCCATTTTCACACCGGACCTAGCACTGATTAAAATATTAGGATTTGCAAAGTTGGAGCAAAATCGGATTATCCCTTCTTTTGCTGTGCAATAAATTATTTTCTTTCAAAATTTTGACATTTTGTGGGAGAGATACCAGGAGGAGTGGACCGATGTATTCCACCTTTACACAAAACCTTGGGTTAATAAAATTATTGAGATGTGTGAAATTTGAAGACAATCGGACACTTGCATCACATATCACAAGAGTTGTAATTATTCAAAATTTTGACCCTTTGTGTGGGGGAGGTACTTGATGGAGTGGACCGATATTGTCCATTTTCACAGCATTGATACAAAATTAGGATTCGCAAAGTTGGAACAAAATCGGATCATCCTTTCTCTTTCTGTGCAGAAAATATATATATATTTTTTAAATTTCGACCTTTTGTGGGGGAGATACAAGAAGGAGTGGACCGATGTATTCCACCTTTACACCAGGCTTTGGGTTAATAAAAATATTGGGATGTGTGAAATTTGAAGACAATCGGACTCTTACATCACAAATTATAAGCGTTGTAATTATTCAAAATTTTGACCCTCTGTGGGAGAGGTACCTGATGGAGTGGACCGATATTGTCCATTTTCACATCTGACCTAGCACTGATGCAAATATTAGGATTCGCAAAGTTGGAACAAAATCGGATTATCCTTTCTCTTGTTATGCAAAAAATTATTTTCTTTGACAATTTCGACATTTTGTGGGGGAGGTACCAGAAGGAGTGGACTGATGTTTTCCACCTTAACACCAGACCTTGGGTTTATAAAAATAATGAGATGTGTAAAATTTGAAGACAATCGGGTTCTTACATCACATATTATAAGAGTTGTAATTATTCAAAATTTTGACCCTTTGTGGGGGAGGTACCAGAAGGAGTAGACCGATATTGTCCATTTTCACATCCGACCTAGCACTGATGAAAATATTAGGATATGCAAAGTTAGAGCAAAATCGGCGTATCCCTTATTTTGCAGTGCAATAAATTATTTTCTTTGAACATTGTGCGATTTTGTGTGGGAGGTACCAGAAGGAGTGGACCGATATTGCCCATCTCCCAACTCTATCTATGTTTGACAATAATATTACGATATACCAACTTCGGATCAAATCAGATACTCCCTTCGGAGTTATCGTTATCGTGCGCACCAGCCAGCCAGACAGACGGACGGACGGACATTGCTAGATCGACTCCAAATGACCTGAAATGGATTTGGTCCAAAGAGACCTAGGGTCTAAAACCGTTATTTAGATGAGGCACGTTTTGGCCGTATCAAATGATATATACCCTCTGTGGCCCATCTGGCTGAGGGTATAAAAATAAATTGAGCAATAAAAGGTAAAAATAAATAAAATAAAATAATAATAATAAATAATAAAAAATATCAACAAACAATAAATAATACTTTAATAATTTTAAGTTAATAAAAATACAAACTCATTCAAGGTAGGTATAGAGAAGCAACAAACATTTGTTTGAACGGTTGTTTGTTTGTTTGTTCAAACATCCAAGCCCAGTAAGCTCTCGCTCTCTCTCTACCCCTACCCCTACTTCCCTCCACCCTCTTTCCCTTCTCTCTTTCCCTTCTCTCTTTCCCTAATCTCCTGCGGAAATTTCTTGTTGTTTCAGTTCAGTTCATTTCGGTTCTATCGTTATCTGGAAGATATTTATTTGCCCATATATATCTATGTACAAATAATATGGGGTATGTACTCCAAGAGAGATATCTGTGCCTAGGTATATACGAATGGGTGTGCGCGACCGTTTATTTGTATGAACACAGTTGTTGTCATACATTTATTTGACTTGGCAAAAATTCATTCATGCCTTTTGCTTGACGGCTGACTATGGCTGGTGGTGTGGTGTTGGTGATGCGATTCGATAACTCTCCCTCTGCCGTTACTCACTCCTTCCTTCATTCCATGCAATGCTATATGCATTACTCTCTTGACAGTTGTGTGCTTTTTGTGTGTTATCGATATGCAGATAACAGTGTTGCCAACACTGATTCTTTTTAAAGACATGGGTACTTTTCAGAGAAACAAGTAATCTAAGGGATTTATTCAATAAATCCGGTATTAATTAAAAAAAAATATGTATGTATATATATATTAACAAATAAAAAATACAAAATTAAAAAAAACAAAATAAATTAAAAAAAAAAACAAAATTAAAAAAAAAAACAAAATTAAAAAAAAAAAAACAAAATTAAAAAAAAAATTAAAAAAAAAAACAAAATAAAAAATAAATTAAACAATTACTCAAAAAGTTGACCCGTCGAGTGGGAGGGAGGTACCAGAAAGAGTGGATCTATATCTACCATCTTCACATCAGATTTTGTGTTGGAAGGAAAAATTTGAATGTGTAAAATTTGAAGAGGATCGGATGCTTATTTGGCATTTTATGAGTGTGAGTATGAGTTATGAGCTTCATGGATATTCAAAATTTTGACCCTTTGTGGGAGAGAGGTACCAGAAGGAATGGTCCGATCTCTATCATCTTAACAACAGAATTTGTGTTACTAAAAATATTATAATATGTAAAGTTTAGAATGAATCGGATGCTTATTTCGCATTTTATGGGCATTTTGGTTAATTGAAATTATAACCCCTTTGTGGGGGAGGTACCGGAAGGAGTGGTCCGAGATATTTAATATTCACATCAGATATTGTGTAAGTAGCAATATTGATATGTGTCAAGTTTGAAAAGAATTGGATGCTTATTGCGCATTTTATGAGAATTTTGATTATTCAAAATTTTGACCCCTTTGTGGGAGAGGTACCAGAAGGAGTGGTCGGATATATTCCGCATTCACATCAGATATTGTGTTGATAGAAATATATGGATGTGTCAAGTTTGAAAAGAATCGGATGTTTATTACGGATTTTATTAATGTTATAATTATTCAAAATTTTGACCTCTTTGTGGGGGAGGTACAAGAAGGAGTGGCCCGAGATATTTAATATTCATACACGATCTTGTGTTGATAGAAATATTTTGATGTGCCAAGTTTGAAAAACATCGGTTGCTTATTTCGCATTTTGTGAGATTTTTGATTATTCAAAATTTTGACCCCTTGTGTGGGAGAGGTACCAGAAGGTGTGGTCTGATACATTTCATATTCACATCAGGAGTTGTGTTGGTAGAAATATTGGGATGTGCCAAATTTCAAAAGAATCGGATGTTTATTTCGCATTTTGTGAGATTTTTGATTATTCAAAATTTTGACCCCTTTGTGGGAGAGGTGCCAGAAGGAGTGGTCGGATATATTCCGCATTCACATCAGATATTGTGTTGATAGAAATATATGGATGTGTCAAATTTGAAAAGAATCGGATGCTTATTTCGCATTTTGTGAGATTTTTGATTATTGAAAATTTTGACCCCTTTGTGGGAGAGGTACCAGATGGAGTGGTCGGATATATTCCACATTCACATCAGATTTTGTGTAGGTCGAAATATTGGGATGTGCCAAATTTGAAAAGAATCGGATGCTTATTTCGCATTTTGTGAGATTTTTGATTATTCAAAATTTTGACCCCTTTGTGGGGGAGGTACTAGACGAGGTGGTCCGATATATTCCATCTTCACATCAGTTGTTGTGTTGGTAGAAAGATTGAGATGTGTTAAGTTTGAAAAGAATCGGATTCTTATTTCGGATTTCATAAGAGTTATAATTATTCAAAATTTTGACCCCTTTGTGGGGGAGGTACCAGAGGGAGTCGTCCGATATATTCCATCTTCACATCAGATGTTGTGTTGATAGAAATATTTGGATATGTCAAGTTTGAAAAGATTCGGATGCTTATTTCGTATTTTGTGAAAGTTATAATTATTCAAAAGTTTAATCCCCTTGTGAGGGAGGTACCAGAAGAAGTGGTCCGACATATTCCATATTCCCATCAGATTTTGTGTTAATAGAAATATTGAGATGTGTCAAGTTTGAAAAGAATCGGATGCTTATTTCGCATTTTGTGAGATTTTTGATTTATCAAAATTTTGATCCCTTTGTGAGGGAGGTACTAGAAGGAGTGGACCGAGATCTACCATCTTCACACCAGATCTTGCGTCCGTAGAAATATTAAGATGTGTGAAATATGAAGAGAATTGGAGGTTTTTTTTCGGATTTCATGAGCGTTATAATTATTCCAAATTTTGACCCCTTTGTGAGGGAGGTACTAGCAGGAGTGGTTCGATATATATAATATTCACACCAGATATTGTGTTGATAGAAATGCATGGATGTGTCAAGTTTGAAAAGAATTGGATGCTTATTACGGATTGTATTAAATTTATAATTATTCAAAACTTTAATCCCTTTGTGGGGGAGGTACCAGAAGGAGTGGTCGGATATTTTCCATCTTCACATCAGACGTTGTGTAAGTAGAAATATTGAGATGTGTCAAGTTTGAAAATTATCGTATACCCATTTCCCATTTTATGAGCGATATAATAAGTCCGAAATGTTGACCCTTTGTGGGGGAGGTACCAGAAGGATCAGTCCGTTTTATGCGTTCTTCACACCAGATTTTGTGTTGGAGGAAATATTGAGATATGCGAATTTTGAAGACAATCGGACTCTTATTTCACATTTTATTAGGGATATAAATTATTCAAAATTTTGACCCTTTGTGGGGGAGGTACTAGATGGAGTTGGCCTATATGGTCAATTTTCGCACCTGACCTAGCAGTGACGCAAATATTCGAATTTGCAAAGTTTGCATAAAATCGGAGGGTTCTTTCTTGTCCTATAATGTAAATTATTTTCTATGAAAATGTTAACCTTTTGAGAGAGAGAGAGAGAGAGAGAGAGAGAGAGAGAGAGAGCAATATTGCCCCACGGTCAGCAATCCTGATGCACGCGAGTAAGTTTCGCTACCGAGTGAAAACGAGCAAATATCTGCTATCTTTTCAACAAAAATTGGAAATATTTTTCTTTTTCAAACAAAGCTATCCAACTTATCTTAAAATCGCATTTAATAATAGCACATGTGAGGATAAATTTCAAATTTGATTCGAACAACAAAAAACATGACCAAAATTTGGCAATACTTTCCATATATTTACCCAAAATCCCCAGCAGTAAGTATTTATGTATGAATGGATGTCTGTATTTTTCGACGATAAACATTTTTATCTAATCACGCAAAACAAAATATTGTGTGTGTGTGTGTGTTTGTGTGGCCACCCAAAATGGGTGGGCAAAAAAATTCATTCTGGGGGATACTTTTCAAAAAAAAAAAAATCTAAATAAAAACGCGCTAGACACAACAATGGCAGCCAGTGTGTTTTGTTTAAATTGTTTATAAATTTTTTGTTGTTGTTGTTTTTGTTGTGATACCATAAAATGAAAATAATAATTTCTTTTTTATTTTCACCGGTACAATAATAAAAAATAAAAAAAATTATAATCGATAGTAACACAGCGGCCAGCTATGGTGTGGTGGTGCTTGGAGTGGAGTGGAGTACGTGACAAAAATTCTCAAAGGTTTGCATTGTTTTTGTTGAATATTTTTTTTATGGAATATTTAAATATAATTTCAATTGCAATTTATAGGCATAAAGAGATAATAATTAAAAAATAAAAAAATACAAAATATTTAGAAAACAAATGGAACCCCATAACTCCCTACGATGTAGCCAGAAATGCCTTTAAAACCATTTTTGGGGGGGCTAACCAACAAAAAATTAGATTTTCATCCAAATTCTCTAAAACAAGTTACAGTCGGTTTTTCCGACAGATGTATACCCTCAGCCAATGTTCGATTATTTAAATCTATTTTGACTTCTGTTATAAATATTCAAATTGTAGACCCTCTATGGCGTAGGTTCCGAAGGAATGGGCCAATATTGTCCATTTCGTATCGGAATTAAATAAATATTATATAAATATTCCGATGAGCCAGGTTTTGACTATCCTTCACTTTAAATGACATGTGATAATTTTTAGAAAATGTGCGTGCGAGGTACCGGACATAGTCGACCGAAGTATTTTTCATACTTCATCTAATGCAGAAAAAATATTTGTATGGGCAACATTACAAGAAAAACTACCCTTGGTGGGTGAGGCTTCAGAAGGGGTTTGTATGCGTGAAATTTGAAGAGAGTTGAATGATTATTTCGGATTTTATTATCGTTTTGGTTATTACAAATTCTGACCCTTAGTGGGGGGATGTACCAGAAGGAATGGTCTGATATCTACAATCTTTATAACAGCTTTTGTGCTGATAGAATATTGAGATGTGCCAAGTCTGAATAATATCGGATCGTAACTTTGCGTATTATAAGCTTCGTGGATATTTGAAATTTTGACCCTTTGTGCGGGAGGTACCAGCAGGAGTGCACCGATATATTTCATCTTCACAGAAATAATGGGATATGCGAAATATGAATATGAATGGATGCTTATTTCGAATTTTATTATTTATTTGGTTATTCAAAACTTTGACACTTTGTGGGGGAGGTACCACAAGGAATGGTCCGATGTCTGCCATCTTTATAACAACTGATGTATTGATGAAAATATTAAGATGTGTCAAGTGTGAATGGAATCGGATGTTAATTTCGCTTTTTATGAGTTTCACGGATATTCGAAATTTTGACCCTTTGTGGGGGAGGTACCAAAAGAAGTAGACCGATATTTCCCATTTTCACAGCAGATATTGTGTTAGTAGGAATAATGGTATGTGTGAAATATGAAGAGAACCCGATGCTCATTTCGGATTTTATAAATGTTATGATTATTCCAAATGTTAACCCTTTGTGGGGGAGGTACCAGAAGAAATGATCCGATCTCTACCATTTTCATAACAGATCTTGTGTTGATGGAAATATTGAGATGTACCAACATTGAATAGAATCGGATGTTAATTTCGCGTTCTGCGAACTTCATGGAAATTAAAAATGTTGACCCTTTTGTGGGGGATGTACCCGAAGGAGTGGACCATAATATTCCATCTACGCAGCAGATCTTGTGTGAGTAGAAATAATGAGATATGTGAAGTATAAAGAGAACGGGATGCTTATTTCGTATTTTATAAGTGTTATGATTATTCCAAATTTTAGCCCTTTGTGGGGGAGGTACCAGAAGAAATGGTCCGATCTCTACCATCTTTATAACAAATCTGGTGTCGATGAAAATATTGAGATGTGACAAGTCTGAATAAAATCGGATATTAATTTCGGGTTGTAATTAGCTTCATTGGTATTCAAAATTTTGAACCTTTGTGGGGGAGGTACAAGAAGGAGTGGACCTATATATTCCATCTTAACATCGGACCTTGGGTTAATAAAAATATTGTGATGTGTGAAATTTGAAGACAATCGGACTCTTACATCACATTTTATAAGAGTTTTAATTATTCAAAATTGTGACCCGTTGTGTGAGAGGTACTTGATGGAGTGGACCAATATTGTCCATATTCGCACCTGAACTTGCACTGATGCTAATATTAGGATTTGCAAAGTTGGAGCAAAATTGGATTATGCCTTCTCTTCCTGTGCAGTAAAATATTTTCCTTGAAAATTTTGTCCTTTTGTGGGTGAGGTACCAGAAGGAATGGTCCGATCTTTCTGATATTTATAACAGATCTTGTGTTGATAGAAACATTGAGATGTGTCATGTGTCCGAATGGATTGGATCTAAATTTCGCGTTTTATGAAGCTATCCTTGAAGGTCAAAAAAAAAAAATATTGTGGTGTGAGTAATTTGGAGACAATCAGACTCATATTTCACATTTTATAAGAGTTGTAATTATTCATTGTATTGTAATTTTGACCCTTTATGGGGGAGCTACTTGACGGAGTGGACCAATATTGTCCATTTTCGCACCTGACCTATAACCGATGCAAATATTAGGATTTGCAAAGTTGGAACAACATCGGATAATATTTTCTCTTTCTGTGCAGTAAAATATTTTCTTTGAATATTTCGAACTTTTGTGGGGGAGGTACCAGAAGGAGTGGACCGATATTGTCCATCTCCGAACTCGATCATAGTTTTACAATAATATTACGATGTACCAAGTTTGGACCAAATCGGATACTCTCTTCGAGAGTACTCGTGCCCAGCAACCAGCCAGCGAGCCAGACAGTCCTGATGGTCATCGCTAGATAAACTCCAAATGTCCTGAGACGGATTTGGTCCAAAAAGACCTAGGGCCTAAACCGTTATTTCGATGAGGCACGTTTTGGCCATCTCTAGCCATAGGGATAAGGGTATAAAAATAACAAAATTTCTAGAAAAAGTTGAAGCCACTAAACTCCTCACACTATCCGACTATGTCGGTGCAAAGAGTTTAGTGGCTTCAACTTTTTTTTAGATATTTTAGTCTTTCGAGTGGCTTTCGAAATCATTTCGAGGGGGTGGCCCAACCAACAAAAAATCTGAGATATTCGACCACAAAATTCCCTAAAAATATCTAAAATTTTACTATTACGGAAGGGATAACAAAAGGTACATTGGTGACACCTCGCCACATTATAGGAAATCAATACCCGTTTCTAAACTCGAAT
Source organism: Musca domestica (assembly GCF_030504385.1). NCBI lineage: Eukaryota > Metazoa > Arthropoda > Insecta > Diptera > Muscidae > Musca > Musca domestica. The sequence goes on along the minus strand of NW_026712272.1, from coordinate 10,035,714 downwards.
AATATTCGGGTAATTTGTGTCTTGGGTAGAAAACCTTCAGTCCATAAAAGGTACTCAAAAGGGTCCCTTCTTAAAATTTCGCCTATTTTTGTTAAGAAAATCTTATTTTTTCCGCAACCGTTTCTCCTATCTTTTCAAATATGACAGCACACAAGCAGAAGGTAATTGCTGTTGTTGTTTTTTTTTTTTTTTTTTTTGATTTTTTTTTTTTTAATTCTTAAACAAATGTTGTTTTTGTTGATAAGGAACGAAACAACGATTATCTCACAACTGAAACTGTGCTAAAAAAAAGTCCAATTGATAATAGTTTCAGCAAACAAGCCGGCTACTTTAAGCAATGCCGGCAGTCCGGCTGGCAAACAGCTTTATGTCAACAATGTAATTTACTTTTTTTTTCAAACAAAAAAATAGAAAAAAAAATAAAAAACGCGATGCAGATAATAAATGTTATTTTTACATTTCACTTTTGGAATTGGAAACAAACAGAACGAACAAATTATTATTTTTGTAAATAGAATTATTATGACATTGAAAAAATAAAATTCTGAATAATTTTTCGCATAAAACAAAACATTAATGGAGAGAGTGAAAAGCTTTGATTTATGTGCCTCGGAGAGATGAGAGAGTGTGTGTGTGTGGGAGGTTGTTTGGATTTCCAATCTCCGTTTCATTTCCATCCACACACACACACGTTTTTTGTTTTATGGCAACCCTCACCTACAGTTTTGGTTTTACATCTCAGTTATGTTCTCACCTCTATGTCTGTCCGTCTATGTCAGCGGTGCTCAAGAAGAAATATCTCTCTTCAGTCAAATTTCTCTTTGCTTATTTAAATCAAGATCAAAACAGTGTTAAGTCATTATTTATACAAATATTTTTTATCCATTTGTTTTATAAATTATTTTGGCAAACATTCGTGTTTAAAAACAATTAAATAGAACCGTAAAATATAAAGAAAAACAGAATTTTAATTTTCTCTTAAATTATCTCCTTTTTCTCTTCACTATTGAGCACCACTGGTCTATGTGTACGTTCCTGTTACACATTTTTTTCACCCACTACACTTGTTATTATTTGCCTTCCACTCTCCACACTTTTATCAATTAAACATTTGGCAACAACAACACAGCAACCAACAGAAAATTCATTAATTCGGCGATACCCGTTAGGAACTACGAACCTAATCATTGGTTGTGACACACATTTCATTGAACACACACACAAACACATAGACTAAAATTAATGCAGAGGGGCCTGATAGGACGCCCTCTACGTTTTATCAACTATTGTATCAGGCACGTGAAGCTCGAGAAAGTGAGATAGTGCGGCGGGTTGGGTATCAGGTCGATAATAGTTCGACATGTCCAAAAAAGATGTTGATCGCGGTAAACTATTGTCAACTGAAAACATACAAAAATAAATTTTCAATTATGGGGTTTGAAGATATAAGATCAGATCAGATATAAGATCATGGCAACATGAAAATATCTAGGAGAAGGGTTTAGACCCCACGGAATCTGGTCGAAATCGAACCTCCTTGAAATAGTAGAATTGATATATTTTTTAATAAAATTCATTTAAGGTCCCCAGATAATTTTTTCTGGTGACAGAGTGGAGGAGAGAGAGAGGGAAAGAGAGAGAAGAGTGAAAGAGAGAGAGAAGAGGGAAAGAGAGAGGCGAAGGAAAGAGAGAGGAGAGGGAAAGAGAGAGAAGAGGGAAAGAAAGAGGGAAGGGAAAGAGAGAGGAGAGGGAAAGATAGACAGAGGGAGAGAGAGAGAAGAGGGAAAGAGAGAGGAGAGGGAAAGAGAGAGGGAAGGAAAAGAGAGAGGCGAAGGGAAAGAGAGAGGAGAGAGAAGGGAAGGGAAAGAGAGAGGAGAGGGAAGGGAAGGGAAAGAGAGAGGAGAGGGAGTGAGGAAGGAGAGACCGGTAAGTAGAAAACCATAGAAAAATTAAAGGTAATTTAATTTAGGAATAGAGGAAAGGGAAAGAGAGAGAAGAGGGAAAGAGAGAGAAGAGGGAAAGAGAGAGGAGAGGGAAAGTGAGAGAGAAGAGGAAAAGAGAGAGGAGAGGGAAAGAGAGAGGGAAGGGAAAGAGAGAGGAGAGGGAAGGGAAGGGAAAGAGAGAGGAGAGGGAGTGAGGAAAGAGAGACCGGTAAGTAGAAAACCAGAGAACAATTAAAGGTATTTTAATTTATTTTAGTTTTTATCACAAAAACGGAACACAAATTTCCAATCGCTAAATGAGAAGAATTTAATTAAAAATGACGTTGAAATTTTTTGAAACACTTAACACTTAACCCAGAAAATAGGATATAAAAACAAGTAAGCAAAGGCTACAGTCGAGCGGGGCCGACCGTTGAATACCCTACAACACTATAATAAACGATAATTTTCGAATAATAGCAACTTAAACTAATTTGCTCTTTTCCAATTTATTGGTAGATGTTGCACTTAAATGGTCTTCCTAGATGTGGAACCAATATTTCCCAAACACCTATAATCTCTCAGAAGTGGCAAAAGATTAACATTTATTATTGGTTTTTTACTGAAACGCATCATATGAGATACAGACATTTGACTATATTCTTCAACGAAATCAGCGTTAACGAAATAGTCAGAAGTGCGTCTTTCCTGTATTTGTGAATTCTCCAAAAAGTCACTGGAATGGACATTTTCGTATTTTGTCGACAAAAGTTGGCAAACTATTTCGCAAATTGAATATTTTTGGATGGCCATCCGAAACTGCTTGGCTTTTGCAATGTCCGGTAACCCCCATTCAAATGTGCGTTTGCATCGGGCGATAATTACGACCTGCTGACAATTTTGCAGTTTTTTGGTCCATTTCAACCCCTAAATATATTGCGATCATCTCCAAAAAGAGTAGGCTTCTATTCTGACCCTCATCTTATACCCATGAAAAATTTCGTAAGGATCGGGCCATAAATGCGATCTGTATATGATATCATGATATCCTCACTACTTAGTTTTGTTAGCTGTAGAAATATTACCAAATGTTTAATTCAAAATGAAAATATGCCAAAAATATGACAAAATTGAAAAAATATGAGAACATTTTACAAAATCAATATTTTCATCTTTTGAGAGATATTTTTATGCGATTTTTTTAGACGTGTTTTCTTTCCTGCCAAGAGGCCATTCCGAATTAAACACAACTGTCGAAGTCAGTTCAGCCGTTCTCGACATATAAGAGATCTTTCAAGCATATCTTCTTTGATAAACATATATATCGCACATATTTTGCTATATATCCGATTTGTTGGATGTTAACATCAATGTAAAGGTCAGAAGTAACCTTGTCATGGCTTTGTGATTTCGCCGGGATTTAAAATATTCGCGGTTTAATGAAAAATTTTGCATTTTTTCAACACAAAATATATGGTCTATTTTACCCGCTAAATATTATCCGATGACCACCCAAATTGGTAGGCTTCTTCCCCGTCCTAAACTCTAGCTACATGCGAAATTCCGCGTCGATTGGTCTATAATTGCGACCTGTATAGCTACTGCAAAATCCGACATTTTTTCAGTATTTGGTCCATTTCAACCCCTAAACATTTGGCGACCATCTCAAAAAGAAATAGGGTTCTATTCTGGCCCGACCCCGACCTCCATTCCAAATTTCGTGAAGATCGGGCCATAATTGCGACCTGTAGAGTGATTACAAATTAACATGGACAGACGGACAGACGGACAGACGGACGGACGGACATACATAGCTAGATCGACTCAGCTCGGCGAGCTAGGAAGATCCATATATACTTTCCTATGTGAGAAACCAATATTTCGTGGTGTTACATAATTTTTGGCCCAATCAAACTTATAATACCCCCAACACATAGTGTTGTAGGGTATAATGAAGCAGGTTTGGGGCTAGCCCGAATGAAAAAGGTCTCAAGGTGTAATGTCCCCATATATGTACCTTATAGGCAAAAACAACTTTTTCGAATTTTCCAAAAAATTATCGTTCAATTTGGGGGAAATTACAGTTAAAGGGGTCCCCACTGAAAAGAAACTAAGAATGAAGTGGGATTGAGGTCTGCGTTACTCTCCGAGACCTTTCATTTGGGCCAAACCTCAACCCCGCTTCATTTTTAAATCCTAAATTCATATACCTTTAATTTTTCTCTGGTTTACTACATCTCTTTCGCTTTCTCTCTCTCTCTCTTTATTAACCCTTTCTGAGAGCCGGGGAAAAAATTAACTTGGTTTGTGTCTCTACTAATTAAATTTATTTCACGGACCTGCTCACAAGTGGGATTGTTCAAAGATTGTGAGTTTTATACGGAGTTCACTCTTTTGTTTTGTGTGGTAGAGCTAACGAGTAAATCTTGTTTGAAAAATTAGAGTGGGAACAGAAAAAGCTCGAAAAAGAGTGAGAGTTGGTTCTAAGAGTAAAATCGAGTGGAAAACTTATACATACTTATACATACCGCCACCGCATTTTTGCAGCAGAAAGTAATCAGTACTCAATTGCGAGCACATCATAAATAGTAGTGCCGTCCATACATTTTTTTCCCTCAGTCGTATGGCTATGGAGGATATATATGAAAACCAAAACGGTCTTAGACCATAGGTCTCTTTGGATCAAATCCGTTTCAGAACATTTGGAGTCGATCTAGCGATGTCAGTCCGTCTGTCTGTCTGGCTAGCTGATGCGCGATTTGGTCCAAACTTGGTACATCGTAATATAATTGTCAAACTTAGGTCGAGTTCGGAGATGGATAAATTGTCGACATTTTCAGAACAATATTTTACTGTACTGAAGGAGATAGGATAATCCGATATTGCTCCAACTTTGCAAATCCTAATATTTGCATCAAAGCTAGGTCAGGTGCAAAAATAGACAATATCGGCCCACTCCATCAAGTATCTCCTCCACAAAGGGTCAAACATTTAAATAAATATAAATAACTCTTATAAAATGTGATGTAAGAATCCGATTGTCTTCAAATTTCACACATCACAACGTATTTATCAACATATGATCTGGTGTGAAAATGGGATATATCGGTCCAATCCTTCTGGTACCTCCCTACAAGGGGTTAAACATTTTGAATATCCATGAACATTATCACATATTTTATATAAAGTGAAGGAAGTAGTCGATATAGCCCAAATCTGGCACGCGGCAATATTTGTATCATATTTATTTAGGTTCGATATGAAACGGACAATATTGGCGCATTCCGTCGGAACCTACGCCATAGAGGGTCAACAATTTGAATAATTATAACAGAATTCAAAATAAATTTAAATAATCGAACATTGACTGAGGGCATAGATCCGTCGACGAAACCGACTGATGCTTTTAAAATTGTTTTTTTTTTTTAGATTTTTGGAATATTTTACATCCTCATATCCAATTACTTTGATTTCTTTGTGACTTTTACACATGTATACCCATATGCATGTATGCATATCCATGTGTATTTTTCCGCCATAATTTCCAAACCTTAATGTTTTCTTTTTTTCATCATCATCATCATCTGCATCATCATCATCCCTTTCACCATTTAGTAGCACTTTCCTAATAAGTTTTTAATCGGAATCTGCTGCGTGTTTCTGTTTAGTATCGAGAATTTTTGCTCAATTTGCTGTATTCGCCTCCAGCGCTCACCCCCGACACAAGCTATCCCCAACGCAATCCTTTTCATGATGTTGTTGATAATTTGGCGTGTAAAATTTCCATTCACACCTTCATTCCATCGAACATTTAGTTATGTACGTATGTATGTTGTTGTTGTTTTTTTATATTTTTAATAAGTTTATGTTTATATTTAGTTGGTTGGTTGGCCGGCCAGCCAGCCAGCCAGACAGACAGCTATCCCGTGTGAATCCACTGCGCGTCTCAATCAACAAAATTACGAATTCTAAATTTACGTCAACAGATTTTGAAAGGGGAACACAAACGGAACAGTTCTCTAACCGTTTTTGGAAAGGCTTTGAAATTCAGAGGGCCTTAAGAGAGTTCTCTATTTAAATGAAATGAACGAATCAAGTGAATTTCTTTTTCAACTCAAGACCTTCAAAAATTCGAAGTATTCTTTCAGAGGTGGAATGTGTTTCAAGGGTGAATAGAAAAATTTCAAGAGAGGTCCTCTGAATATAGAAGACCTAAAATGTACAATTTTACAACGGAATGTGACAGAAAATTAGAAATAAATTGACAAATATGAACCCTAAAACCGATTGATTTAATTTCTCAAAATAGTCTAAAAAAATCTCGAGGATTGTAACGATGGAATTTCTCCCCTTGAGCTAGAATAGCTCGACGGGGTCCAGGGGTTGGTACAGATATTTTATTAATTGAGACAGAAAGAGAAAGACAGGGGTTAACGTTTTGATATTATGTTTGATTTATAGTGGAACAGGATCATCAGAGTGTTCAGGATTCGGGATGGATTCAGTGCGAGAGACCTGGATTAGTACTCAAGCAGGCTACAGGATATTCAAGAATACGGCTGCAAGAGATCTTAGGCTACAAGGATCTAGGATACGGTTGCAAGAGACCTTAATAAGTACTCAAGCACTACAGGATATTCAAGGATGCGTTTGCGAGAGACCTTAATAAGTACTCAAGCACTAAGAGGATCTAGGATACGGTTGAAAGAGACCTTGATAAGTACTCAAGCACTACAGGATATTCAAGGATACGGTTGCGAGAAACTTTAATAAGTACTCAAGCACTACAGGATATTCAAGGATACGGTTGCAAGAGACCTTTATAAGTACTCATGCACTACAAGGATCTAGGATACGGTTGCAAGAGACCTTAATAAGTACTCAAGCACTATTCATGGATACAGTTGCGAGAGACCTTGGTAAGTACTCAGGCACAAATTGCAATTTATCAAAGCGTTTTGTGTGGTCAAAAATGACGAATGATTTTTGCCGTCACAGGGTCTTCAACCGAAAGTATGGCTATTGAAAATTACGAAAAATCTACTGCCATGGACATGGTGCGGACAAATGTATACCCTCCGCCAACATCCTTTTATCTGAAGAAGCCAGAAGGAGTTTTTGCATCAGATCTCTGGTTGATATAAATATCTAGTTACTTTCATATATAGTTATCGAAAATTTCCGAGTTCGAAAGAAACCGGATGCTTATTTGACGATTTTTTGAGCTTTATGGATTTTCAAAAATTTGGACCCGTTTGTGGCAAAGGTACCTTAAGTAGTGCTCCGTTCCGTCTGTTCTTCATACGATATCTTGTGTTGGTAGAAATATTGAGATTTCTGAAATAAGAAGAGAACCAAATGCTTATTTCGGATTTTATAGTCATTTTGGTTATTCTAAAATTTGACACTTTGTGGGGGAAGTACCAGAAGGAATTGTCGGATCTCTATGATCTTTATAACAAATCTTGTGCTGATGGAAATATTGAGGTGAACCAAGTCTGAATGGAATCGGATGTTAATTTCGTGTTTTATGAACTTCATAGATATTCAATATGTTGACCCTTTGTGGGGGAGGTACCAAAAGGAGTGGACCGACATATTCCATCTTCACAGCAGATCTTGTGTTAGCAGAAATAATGGGATGTGTCTAATTTGAAGACAATCGGACTCTTACATTACATTTTATAAGAGTTATACCTATTCAAAATTTTGAACCTTTGCGGGGGAGGTACTAAAAGGAGTGGAACAATATTGTCCATTTTCGCACCTGACCTAGCACTGATGCAAATATTAGGATATGCAAAGTTGGAGCAAAATCGGATGATACGTTCTCTTTCTGTGCAGTTAAACACTTTTTTTTTAAAAAAATTCGACATTTTGTGGGGGAGGTACCAGAAGGAGTTGACCGATATATTCCATCATCACAGCAGATCTTATGTAAGTAGAAATAATGGGATGTATGAAGTATGAAGAAAACCGGATGCTTATTTCACATTTTATAGGTGTTATGATAATTCCAAACTTTTGACCCTTTGTGGGGGAGGTACCAGAAGGAGTGGACCAATATTTTCCATTTCCGCACCTGACCTAGCACTGATGTACATATTAGGATTTGCAAAGTAGGAGCAATATCGGATGATATTTTGTCTGTCTGTGCAGTAAAATATTTCTTCGAAAATTTCGTCCTTTTGTGGGGGAGGTACCAGAAGGAGTTGAGCGATATTGCCCATCTCCCAACACGATGTAAGTTTGATATTAATATTACAATGTACCAAGTTTGAATCAAATCGGATACTCCCTTCGTGAGTTATTGTGCGCACCATATATCGCGCTATATCGACTGTTAATGTCCTGAGACGGATTTGCCTCAAAGAGACCTAGGGTCTAAAACCGTTATTTCGATGAGGCACGTTTTGCCATATCTCTAGCTATATGACAGTGGGTATAATTACAATCGACCCCAAATGTCTTGAAACGGATTTGGTCCAAAGAGACCTAGGGTCTAAACTCGTTATTTCAATGAGACACGTTTCGGCCGTCTCAAATGGTATATACCCTCTCTGGGCATATGACTGAGGAATTATTGCCAATATATGTAACCGTTGCACTGTTTAAATTTTCGAACACTGGCTTTTGAAAAAAACCAGTAAAGAAAGTCCTAAAGTCGGGCTGGGCCGACTTTATGATACCCTACTCCACTTTGCTAATGTAGTAGAGCTCCACATAACAATTAAAGGTTTTGGTGGGAGAATTCAATCACACCCGCTATGATTATAATTTTAATTTTAAGTTCAAAAGACTAAATATGCCGAAGCATTTGTATCTTTTAAATTCGGACTTGTATCGACCATTTGGTGCAAAATTAATTTGAAATCAGATAAATATATATATGGGAGCTATATCCAAATCTGAACCGATCTTGATAAAATTTGGCAAAGATATTTCTGAGCTGTATTTGATATATTTCCCTGAATATCGTTGTTACGGAGTGCATATTACGGCTGTGGGTAACAAATATAACAAGTCGGATGATCAATATATATGGGAGCTATAACTATATCTGAACCGATCTTCACCAAATTTGTCATACCAGCTTCTAGACTCAATTCGGTCGTATGTGCCAAATTCCATCCCATTTGGGCAAATATTAGACGTTTGGTGCACAATAAAAGGTAAATCGGACGAAGTTATGTATGGGAGCTATATTCAAAATCTGAACCGATCTCAATAAAATTTAGCAAATGTATTTCTGAGCTGTATTTGATATATTTCCCCAAATATTGTTGTCACAGAGTGCATATTACGGCTGTGGAGGACAAAAATAACAAATCGGATGAACAATATATATATGGGAGCTATAGCTATATCTGAACCTATTTCGATCAAATTTGGCATACTTATTTTCAGGCCTAATTTGATTGTATGTGCAAAATTCCATACTATTCGGGCTGATATTACACGTTTGGTGCACAATAAAAGGCAAATCGGACGAAGATATATATGGGAGCTATATCTAATTTTTTACCGATTATCTCCAATTTCAATAGGGTTCGTCCTTGGGCCAAACAAATGTTGTTTGGAAAATTTCATCTCAATCGGATAATAAATGCGACCTGCATTTTGTTCACAAGAATACATGGACAGATGGACGGACGGACGGACGGACGGACAGTCGGACTGAAATGCATAAATCAACTCAGAAAGTGATTCTATGGAGATCCTCAAAAGTAACTATGGGTCTATCTCGCTTCCTTCTCCCTGTTACAAACAAATGCACAAAGACATAATACCCTTACCACTATGTGGTGTAGGGTATAAAAAAAAAAACGAAACATCGGAAAATTTTTCTGAGTAATTTTTTTTACCTCAGTGGGTCCAATTTACCCTGAAAAAGTAAATTTTTTCAAAAACAAAAATAAAAACCAAATATCGAAACGAAACGGGTTAATCCGGGCTGAATTGAAGTTTTCTCATGGGAAAAGTTCCAGATATCCTTTCCGAAATTTTCCGAAAATAATTGAAAATATTGGACTTATCAGGTTCTCCTCTCCCCCTGGTCTTATCTTCCCAAAAAAGTAGTTTTTCGAATGAAATTCTTGTTTTGATCGTAAAATACGAAAAAAAAATAAATCTTTAAAAAATAGGTAAGTAAATATCTGTGTTTTTTTTTTGTACAAACACACACACACACACACACCCATACACCCATACACACCTACATATATGCATGCATACGCTCGCATGGATATGAGAACGCGTTTACGTTTCGCTTGTTTATCTCAAATACGCGCCGCTGCTCAAGACCAGTAGCAGGCACAAATAGCGCAAACAACATGATTTGTTGTCATAGTCTAGGGAATGAAGTAGCATTGGCGACGGAACGGAACGGAGGTGGCGGCAGCATGGCGTGCCGTAAGTTTTTTTTTTTCGGTCCTGTCTGTCCGTCCATCGCTCCATGTGTATACGCAAGTTCTTCATACAAACAGACGAAAAAACAAGCAAAACAAAACTTGATTTCATTATAAGAAACTCGAGGCGAGAAAGAGAGCGAGGGAGATGGAGAGAGGCCGAGAGAGGGAGGTAGAGAAAAAAGTTTGAATGTACCCATAGAAGGTGGCTGGCTGGTGGGTTGGTTGGCCGGTTGGCTTATTGGTTGCTGGGTCGTTCGGTCGTCGGTCCATTGTTGATGCTGCTGCCTGGAGGGCTCAATGGCTAGCTGGCTGCTTGGCTGCTGGTCAATAGCTTTGTGTCTTAAGCTTTTTGTTTGGTTTGTTTTTGTTTTCTTGTCATTCGGTTACTGGTTTTGTGTTTCCTTTTTTTTTTTTTTTGATCCATTCCCGAGAAGAGGCTCTACTCTACCACCCGGCCAAATAAGAATACCCAAAGCAACTGGAGAGCGAGAGAGTAGAGTAGAGCTACAACAACAAAGTCATGATAAGCTAAAAACAAAAATATGAATAAAAAAAAACTACAAAACCAGTTAGGAATGGCAGGGCAAGGGACAGCCTCCGCCGTCATCATCCAACCAACCAGCCATCCATCCATCCGTCAAGAAAATGGAAATAATGAAGATCATCATCATCGCCTTCGTGTTCGAGGATTACGAAAAGCGCCCCCACCTCCTTCGTCATCACCCTCATCGGCGTTGTTGTTGCTGTTATAGTTCGGAACAAGAATTGCCTGAATCAAATTTTTTGTTGGCTCTTTTTTCGGCATTGTCGTAGTCTTCGGCTCTTCACTTCAAGAGGAGGATGGAGGGCGGAGGTTTGGATGGATGACTGGCTGCACGCTTGAATGGCTGAAATTGCTGGTGCATCAGCAGCATCATCATCATCGTCGTCGTGGTACCAACAGAGGCCGGTCGGTGGGTGCTACGCTGGTGCTTTTGACTTCCAAGCGATAAAGTTAAGACCCAGATATACGTGTGTGTGTAGTTGTGTGACCACAGACACGATGCACTTGAAACGCATCAGGGAAGGCAGATGTCATGGAATTGAGTCACCATGCAGGAGATAGAGAAGTTGGAGATTAAAGAAGAATTGAAGTTTCCTGAAATTCAGCCAGGCGGAAGGAGGTTTTCCATAGGAAAATTGCCATTCAGCCCGGTTGAATGGCGAGGTTTTCCATAGGAAAACTGCCATTCAGCCCGGCTGAATGGGGGTTTTCCATAGGAAAATTGCCATTCAGCCCGGCTGAATGGGGGTTTTCCATAGGAAAATTGCCATTCAGCCCGGCTGAATGGGGGTTTTCCATAGGAAAATTGCCATTCAGCCCGGCTGAATGGGGGTTTTCCATAGGAAAACTTCAATTCAGCCCGGCTGAATGAGGGTTTTCCATAGGAAAACTTCAATTCAGCCCGGCTGAATGAGGGTTTTCCATAGGAAAACTTCAATTCAGCCCGGCTGAATGAGGGTTTTCCATAGGAAAACTTCAATTCAGCCCGGCTGAATGAGGGTTTTCCATAGGAAAACTTCAATTCAGCCCGGCTGAATGAGGGTTTTCCATAGGAAAACTTCAATTCAGCCCGGCTGAATGAGGGTTTTCCATAGGAAAACTTCAATTCAGTCCGGCTGAATGAGGGTTTTCCATAGGAAAACTTCAATTCAGCCCGGCTGAATGGGGGTTTTCCATAGGAAAATTGCCATTCAGCCCGGCTGAAGGGGGTTTTCCATAGGAAAATTGCCATTCAGCCCGGCTGAAGGGGGTTTTCCATAGGAAAACTGCCATTCAGCCCGGCTGAAGGGGGTTTTCCATAGGAAAACTGCCATTCAGCCCGGCTGAAGGGGGGTTTTCCATATGTAAACTGCCATTCAGCCCGGCTGAATGAGGGTTTTCCATAGGAAAACTGCCATTCAGCCCGGCTGAATGAGGGTTTTCCATAGGAAAACTTCAATTCAGCCCGGCTGAATGAGGGTTTTCCATAGGAAAACTTCAATTCAGCCCGGCTGAATGAGGGTTTTCCATAGGAAAACTTCAATTCAGCCCGGCTGAATGAGGGTTTTCCATAGGAAAACTTCAATTCAGCCCGGCTGAATGAGGGTTTTCCATAGGAAAACTTCAATTCAGCCCGGCTGAATGAGGGTTTTCCATAGGAAAACTTCAATTCAGCCCGGCTGAATGAGGGTTTTCCATAGGAAAACTTCAATTCAGCCCGGCTGAATGAGGGTTTTCCATAGGAAAACTTCAATTCAGCCCGGCTGAATGAGGGTTTTCCATAGGAAAACTTCAATTCAGCCCGGCTGAATGAGGGTTTTCCATAGGAAAACTTCAATTCAGCCCGGCTGAATGAGGGTTTTCCATAGGAAAACTTCAATTCAGCCCGGCTGAATGAGGGTTTTCCATAGGAAAACTTCAATTCAGCCCGGCTGAATGAGGGTTTTCCATAGGAAAATTGCCATTCAGCCCGGCTGAAGGGGGTTTTCCATAGGAAAATTGCCATTCAGCCCGGCTGAAGGGGGTTTTCCATAGGAAAACTGCCATTCAGCCCGGCTGAATGGGGGTTTTCCATAGGAAAATTGCCATTCAGCCCGGCTGAATGGGGGTTTTCCATAGGAAAATTGCCATTCAGCCCGGCTGAATGGGGGTTTTCCATAGGAAAATTGCCATTCAGCCCGGCTGAATGGGGGTTTTCCATAGGAAAATTGCCATTCAGCCCGGCTGAATGGGGGTTTTCCATAGGAAAATTGCCATTCAGCCCGGCTGAATGGGGGTTTTCCATAGGAAAATTGCCATTCAGCCCGGCTGAATGGGGGTTTTCCATAGGAAAATTGTCATTCAGCCCGGCTGAATGGGGGTTTTCCATAGGAAAATTGCCATTCAGCCCGGCTGAATGGGGGTTTTCCATAGGAAAATTGCCATTCAGCCCGGCTGAATGGGGGTTTTCCATAGGAAAATTGCCATTCAGCCCGGCTGAATGGGGGTTTTCCATAGGAAAATTGCCATTCAGCCCGGCTGAATGGGGGTTTTCCATAGGAAAATTGCCATTCAGCCCGGCTGAATGGGGGTTTTCCATAGGAAAATTGCCATTCAGCCCGGCTGAATGGGGGTTTTCCATAGGAAAATTGCCATTCAGCCCGGCTGAATGGGGGTTTTCCATAGGAAAATTGCCATTCAGCCCGGCTGAATGGGGGTTTTCCATAGGAAAATTGCCATTCAGCCCGGCTGAATGGGGGTTTTCCATAGGAAAATTGCCATTCAGCCCGGCTGAATGGGGGTTTTCCATAGGAAAATTGCCATTCAGCCCGGCTGAATGGGGGTTTTCCATAGGAAAATTGCCATTCAGCCCGGCTGAATGGGGGTTTTCCATAGGAAAATTGCCATTCAGCCCGGCTGAAGGGGGGTTTCCATAGGAAAATTGCCATTCAGCCCGGCTGAAGGGGGGTTTTCCATAGGAAAACTTCAATTCAGCCCGGCTGAATGGGGGTTTTCCATAGGAAAACTTCAATTCAGCCCGGCTGAATGGGGGTTTTCCATAGGAAAACTTCAATTCAGCCTAGGAAAACATCATTTCAGCCCGGGAAAATTTCACTTTAGCCCCTCTTCTGGGGTCCTCTATTGCCCTCCGTCCACTTAATCTCTGCCATCATCATTTAAAGTGTAACAAATTTTGCCCATTAGTGTAGGCTTTGCATTTGTAATTTAATGATGCTGTGTTATTTGATTATCCCTTCCATCCATTCAACCGGCCAGCCATTCAGCCATCCATCTCTCTATGGCCGAGCTGGCTATCCGATCGTCTGTCCGTCTTTAAAGTCATGTTCGAGGCATTAAAAGATCTTAACATCATCGTGTTGTTACCTTTTTTGGGATTTTAAAAAAAGGAAAACAAAAAGAAGTGATTTTGTTGTTGTTGCTCTACTACTTGCCCTGACTTCGGCTAACCATAGAAATGTGTGGCGTAAAAGATTAGACCACTGACTGAAACAAAAAAATAAAAACAAAAACAAAAACAAGAGGCAGCAACAGCATACATTGTATTAGACCAGACCAAAGTCGAATAAAGGAACAACAACAACAACGACAGCAAAAAAGACCTGGCCACAAGAAGTTGTCTGACGGGAAGGCTGGCTGGCTGGTTGGCTGGCTAAGTGTCTGACTGACTTCTTAAAAGTATTGATCGTGAATTATTAACCGAACCGGTTTTGGGGGAAGTTTTTTGTTGCTATTCTTAGTTCTGGTCTTGGCGGATGATGATAGTAAGCGATTGTGTGTTGCGTTGTTGTTGTTGTTGTCATTGTTATCCAAAAGTGAGCTAAAGGTACAACTCTGAAACCGAAAACAAACCGAACCAAAAAAAGATCGCATTTTAGGCTTTTGTTGTAGGTACTTTATCTTGTTGTTGTTGGTTTTTGGTGGAGTAGGTACTTCTTTTTTGTTATTATCGCCATCATTTTGTAAGGCCACATACAAGACACACACATATATATTGTGAAAGAATCAAAGAAAACCAAAAACAAAAAAAAAGAACAAGGTAAAGAAACCTCAGTGGCTCAAAGATAGAAAGAATTGGAGAATACAAAAAAAGAACCGAACCGAACACAAAGACGAAGTTGAATTCATGATTTGTTGTTATGTTGTAGTAATGACTTGGCTGATTTGTTGTTTTTTTTTTTTCATTTTTTTCTTTCATTCTTCATAGCTCTACTACTTCTCCATTCTTCTTCTGCAGTCATTAAAGCCAGAAGACAACAGAGATTCGAGATTTGAAAAAAAAAAAAAAGAAAAAAAAAAACAGAAAAAAAAGAATTACCACCAGCATCTGCGGGCGTAGCACAGTGTCACGAAAGGAAAAAAACCCATTAAATTAATGATTAATTACTGGCAGTGTTCGGGGGATAAGGTTGGTTGGGCAGAGTCTTGGAGTTTGATTTTGATACATGTCCGAGTGACAAAGATTGGCCAACTCCATTTTTTGCGGGGAAAAATAATTTCACAATCTTCAGCCAAGCTGGGTTGAATTTTGATTTTGAAAACCACCATTCAATCGGGCCGAATTAAAATTTTGCCAAGGCTTAACTCTAGGTTTGGAAGAAACTCTTTAAATTTTATAAGTTTCCAGAGTTAGGTAATTGTACCCGGATACCGGGATTGTGATCCAGATTTTCGGGGGGACGGCAACTCCTATTTTTGGGGAAAAATAATCTCACAATCTTCAGCCAAGCTGGGTTGAATTTTGAGTTCAAAAACAACCATTCAGTCGGACGGAATTAAAATTTTCCCAGGGCTCAACTATAGGTTAGGAAGAAACTCTCTGATTTTTTTTAATTTTCAAGAGGTTGGTAATTGTACCTGGGGGTAAGGGACTCTGATTCTGATTTTTTGGGGAGCGGACCCTGATATTTGGCCCGAAATTCCGAGTCGAAGACCCAGATTTATATTCGAAAATTTCCCAAGGCCTAATTCTAGGTTAGGAAAAAACTCTATGACTTTTTTTTAAATTTCCCGGATACCGGGATTGTGATCCAGATTTTCGGGGGGACGGCAACTCCTATTTTTGGGAGAAACATAATTTCACAATCTTCAGACAAGATGGATTGAATTTTAAGTTTGAAAACAACCATTCAGTCGGACCGCAGTGAAATTTTCCCAGAGCTCAACTCTAGGTTAGGAAGAAACTCTCTGATTATTTTAAATTTTCAACAGGTTGGTAATTGTACCTGGGGGTAAGGGACTCTGATTCTGATTTTTTGGGGGAGTGGACCCTGATATTTGACCCGAAATTCCGAGTCGAAGACCCAGGTTTATATTCGAAAATTTCCCAAGGCCTAATTCTAGGTTAGGAAAAAAATCTATGACTTTTTTTAAATTTTTTTCCAGAGTTAGGTAATTGTACCCGGATACCGGGATTGTGATCCTGATTTTTGGGGGACGGCAATTCCTATTTTTGGGGAAAAATAATTTCACAATCTTCAGCCAAGCTGGATTGAATTAAAAGTTTGAAAACAACCATTCAGTCGGACGGAATTAAAATTTTCCCAGAGCTCAACTCTAGGTTAGGAGGAAACTCTCTGATTTTTTTTAATTTTCAAGAGATTGGTAATTGTACCTGGGGGTAAGGGACTCTGATTCTGATTTTTTGGGGGAGCGGACCCTGCCCTAATATTTGACCCAAAAGTCCGAGTCCAAGACCCAGGTTTATATTCGCATCTTTTTAACCGACATGTGAAATATAGATACTGTTAATGAGAATGGAGTCCAACCTCCCTCTTCGATTGTCAACTCTATTCTTTATTCGGATCCTGCTCGGAGGATCAATGTAATAGCGAGAAAAGAGTCCTATCTACCAGACGTTTACTACCAGAATTTTGTATCGATTCAGATACCATTAGAAAG
This sequence comes from Musca domestica, assembly GCF_030504385.1. NCBI lineage: Eukaryota > Metazoa > Arthropoda > Insecta > Diptera > Muscidae > Musca > Musca domestica. The sequence continues at coordinate 10,018,960 of NW_026712272.1, read as the reverse complement.
CTAATGAAAATACCTAACCATACCTGAAGAGGATGATTAAAACGATTGGGTATTCATATCTAAATTATCAATTTCTAAACCCTCAGCCATATGGCTAGAGAGGGCATATATCATTTGATATGGCCAAAACGTGACTCATTGAAATAACCGATTTAGACCCTAGGTCTCTTTGGACCAAATCCGTTTCAGGACATTTGAAGTCGGTCTAGCAATGTCAAACCCTTCCGTCCGTTCGTCTGTCTGGCTGGTGGGCTCGATAACTCTCGAAGGGGAACGTGGTACATTGTAATATAATTGTCAAATTTAGATCGACTTCGGAGATGGGCAATATCCGTCGACTCCTTCTGGTACCTCCGCCACAAAGGTTCAAAATTTGAAATAACCAAAACAATCATAAAATCCGAAATTAGCATCCGATTCTCTTCATATTTTACACATCCCATTATTTCTACTAACGGATCGGAAAATTTTTTCTGGTACCTCTCCCATTTAGGATTCAAGCTTTTGAAAAAAAAAAAAAAAAAAAAACTCTCCACATGTTCTCTTCTATGAGAAGATCTTCTGGTCTTCTATGAGAAGAAAACCTTCCGGTCTTCTATGAGAAGAAGACCTTCTGGTCTTCTATGAGAAGAAGACCTTCCGGTCTTCTATGAGAAGAAGACCTTCCGGTCTTCTATGAGAAGAAGACCTTCTGGTCTTCTATGAGAAGACTTACGAGTCTTCTATTAGAAGATCTTTGGGTCTTCTATTAGAAGATCTTCTGCTCCTCTATGAGAAGACCTTCTGCTCCTCTATGAGAAGACCTTCTGCTCTTCTATGAGAAGACCTTCTGCTCTTCTATGGGAAGACCTTCTGGTCTTCTTTGAGAAGAAGACCTTCTGCTCTTCTATGAGAAGACCTTCTGCTCTTTTATGAGAAGATCCTTGGTCTTCTATGAGGAGACCATCTGGTCTTTTATGAGAAAACCTTATGGTCTTCTATGGAAAGAAGACCTTTTGGTCTTCTATGGAAAGAAGACCTTCTGGTCTTCTATGGGAAGAAGACCTTCTGGTCTTCTATGGGAAGAAGACCTTCTGGTCTTCTATGGGAAGAAGACCTTCTGGTCTTCTATGGGAAGAAGACCTTCTGGTCTTCTATGAAAGAAGACCTTCTGGTCTTCTATGAGAAGACCTTCTGGCCTTCTATGAGAAGACCTTCTGGTCTTCTATGAGAAGACCTTCTGGTCTTCTATGAGAATACCATCTGATCTTCTGTGAGAAGACCTTCTAGTCTTCTAAGAAGAATACCTTCTGGTCTTCTACGAAGAAGACATTTTGGGCTCCTAAGAGAATACTATCTGGTCTTCTTGGAGACGACCTTCTGGTCTTCTACGAAGAAGACCTCCTGGTTTTCCATGGAGGAAGACCTTCTGGTCTTCTATGGAAGAAGACCTTCTGGTCTTCTATGAGAAGACCTTCTGGTCTTCTATGAGAATACCATCTGATCTTCTGTGAGAAGACCTTCTAGTCTTCTAAGAAGAATACCTTCTGGTCTTCTACGAAGAAGACATTTTGGGCTCCTAAGAGAATACTATCTGGTCTTCTTGGAGACGACCTTCTGGTCTTCTACGAAGAATACCTCCTGGTTTTCCATGAGAAGACCTTCTGGTCTTCTCACTACTTTTCAGCAATGAACCAAATCCCTTCGAAAAAATCGCCGGAGTTTTAAGTTTGAAAGCCATTCAACATGCACCTCCCCCTAAAATTTACATTTTATTTAAATTTATTTATTAAATCGTCGAAGTAATACACTATTTTGCCTACTCATCGTCGGTTATCTGGAATCGATCAACAATGTATTCGAAAAACCCCGTTACAACTCAAACTGGTTTGGATTTTTCCCCCACACAACACCAACCACACATTTACAGATACTCTGAGATCTAATTATAAGTTTTGGTCTTCTATTAACTTTCAAAATAAAAAATACGGCAACAACAACAACAACAACGAAAAATTAATCATTTATTCCCAATGTCAAGTAAAAAAAAAAATCATTTAAATGGAAATACAATATTCAGCGAAAATGACGAGTAGTAGCTCGGTTAATACGACAGCCGGACAGCTAGCTAGCCGGCTAGTCAGTCAGCCAACCATTCACTGATTTGGTTAGTAAACCCCACAACCCAGCCAAAGCTACAGAGTCAGCTAAAACACACATAGGCACACACAGCAACAGCAACCGAAGCCAATCATCAGTTAGTCAAGCCATCCTCCACACTTTACACGTATTTTGCTTTGATTCAGATTAAAACACAGAATAACAATAATGTAATAATTTTTTGGTAAATAATATTGTAAACCATGATGAAGAAACCCTTGATCAGCAACGAAATATAGAGAGGGAGAGAAGAAGGTTTAAAACCCAGCAAAGGTAGATTCGGACTTGTATTGCTCATTTGGTGCACAATCAAAGATAAATCGGACGAAGTTATATATGGGAGCTATATCCAAAATCTGAACCGATCTCGATAAAATTTGGCAAAGATATTTCTGAGCTGTATTTCATATATTTCCCTGAATTTCGTTGTTACGGAGTGCATATTACGGCTGCGGAGGACAAAAATAACAAATCGGATGAACAGTATATATATGGGAGCTATAGCTATATCTGAACCGATCTACACCAAATTTGACATACTAGATTCTAGACTCAATTCGGTCGTAAGTGCCAAATTCCATCCCATTTGGACAAATATTAGACGTTTGGTGCACAATAGAAGGTAAATCGGACGAAGTTATATATGGGAGCTATATCCAAATCTGAACCGATCTTGATAAAATTTGGCAAAGATATTTCTGAGCTGTATTTCATATATGTCCCTGAATATCGTTGTTACGGAATGCATATTACGACTGTGGCTAACAAATATAACAAATCGGATGAACAGTATATATGGGAGCTATAGCTATATCTGAACCGATCTACACCAAATTTGACATACGAGCTTCTAGACTCAATTCGGTGGTAAGTGCCGAATTTCATCCCATTTAGACAAATATTGGACGTTTGGTGCACAATCAAAGGTAAATCGGACGAAGTTATGTATGGGAGCTATATCCAAATCTGAACCGATCTCGATAAAATTAAGCAAATGTATTTCTGAGCTGAGCTTTGATATATTTCCCCAAATATTGTTGTTACAGAGTACATATTACGGCTGCGGAGGACAAAAACAACAAATCGGATGGACAATATATATGGGAGCTATAGCTATATCTGAAACGATTTCGATCAAATTTGACATACTAGCTTCTAGACTCAATTCGGTCGTAAGTGCCAAATTCCATATCATTTGGACAAATATTAGACGTTTGGTGCACAATAAAAGGTAAATCGGACGAAGTTATATATGGGAGCTATATCCAAATCGGAACCGATCTCGATAAAATTTAACAAAGGTATTTCTGAGCTGTATTTCATATATTTCCCCGAATATCGTTATTACGGAGTGCATATTACGACTGTGGCTAACAAATATAACAAATCGGATGCACGGTATATATGGGAGCTATAGCTATATCTGAACCGATCGTCACCAAATTTGGCATACTAGCTTCTAGACTCAATTCGGTCGTAAGTGCCAAATTCCATACAATTTGGACAAATATTAGACGTTTGGTGCACAATCAAAGGTAAATCGGACGAAGTTATATATGGGAGCTATATCCAAATCTGAACCGATCTAGATAAAATTTAGCGTACGTATTTCTGAGCTGTATTTGATATATTTCCCCAAATATTGTTGTTACAGAGTGCATATTACGACTGCGGAGGACAAATATAACAAATCGGATGAACAATATATATGGGAGCTATAGCTATATCTGAACCGATGACATACTAGCTTCTAGACTCAATTCGGTAGTAAGTGCCAAATTCCATACCATTTGGACAAATATTAGACGTTTGGTGCGCAATCAAAGGTAAATCGGACGAAGTTATATATGGGAGCTATATCCAAATCTGAACCGATCTCGATAAAATTTTGCAAAGGTATTTCTGAGCTGTATTTGATATATTTCCCCAAATATTGTTGTTACAGAGTGCATATTACGACTGCGGAGGACAAAAATAACAAATCGGATGAACAATATATATGGTAGCTATAGCTATATCTGAACCGATCTACACCAAATTTGACATACTAGCTTCTAGACTCAATTCGGTCGTAAGTGCCAAATTCCATACCATTTGGACAAATATTAGACGTTTGGTGCGCAATCAAAGGTAAATCGGACGAAGTTATATATGGGAGCTATATCCAAATCTGAACCGATCTCGATAAAATTTTGCAAAGGTATTTCTGAGCTGTATTTGATATATTTTCCCAAATATTGTTGTTACAGAGTGCATATTAGGGCTGCGGAGGACAAAAATAACAAATCGGATGAACAATACGTATATGGGAGCTATAGCTATATCTGAACCGATTCCGATCAAATTTGGCATACTTATTTTCAGGCCCAATTTGGTTGTATGTGCAAAATTCCATACTATTCCTGCTGATATTACACATTTGGTGCACAATAAAAGGCAAATCGGACGAAGATTTATATGGCAGCTATATCTAAATTTTTACCGATTATCTCCAATTTCAATGAGGCTCGTCCTTGGGCCAAACAAATGATTTGTGCAAAATTTCATCTGGATCGGGTAATAAATGCGAACTGTTCTTTGTTCACAAAAATACATGGACAGACGGACGGGCGGACATACATAAATCGACTCAGAATGTGATTCTATGCAGATCATCAAAAGGAACTATGGGTCTATCTCGTTTCCTTTTGCCTATTACAAACAAATGGACAAAGACATAATAACCTGACCACCTTGTGGTGTAGGGTATAAAAACATCTTCATTAGCAACTAACTATAGAGGGAGAGGAGGAGGTTTGAAACCCAGCAAAGGTATTTTTTTTTTAGAAATCAGATAACAAAAAATCCCATAGGGGTCCGGATTATCTCATTTTTGGTTCATTGGGTGAAAGAGAACTGCATACGAAGTGATGAAAAGGAAGCAGAATACATTCCCAAGTTATTCGAAAATTGTCTATATTAGACCAGATGTATTATCAGCGGGCGTAAAAATATTTTCCATTGTTTCAATTTTTTTCTTTCTTGCTGCAGGAGAGCAATATTTGCAAGTGCTTACCAAGAGGTGAAAAGGAAGCAGAACATTTTTTTGTTTTTGAAAATGCCTAGATTTTGGAAAATGCCCTCTAAGATAAATATTAGCTGGGTGAGGTGGTACCCTCTCCCAGTTTTCTTAAACTGTGGCATGCCCATGCTCCAACATTTATCAACTATTTCCCATTGAGGTCCATATTTAACCTATTTTGTTCAGGCTTTAGTGCTTAAAGAAAGAATCAATAATAACTGCTTACAAAGTGGTGAAATGGAAGCAGAAATGATTCCAATGGGAATAGAAAACTCTCCAGATTAGATCAGATCTATTTCCCATGGTGAGGGGGAGGGGGGGGAATATTTTCCAGTTTCTTTACATTATTTGGTGCAGAGATAGTCCCATTTGTAACTGCTTACCAAGGGGTGAAAAGGAAGCAGAATTAATCTTTGAATTGTTTGATAAAAAAGAAAAAATGGAATGAGACAATAGCTCGTTTTTTTTCTGGTGTCCAATTTTTTATACCTTTTTGTGCCTCTCCTCAAAGGGTTTGCTGGGTTGTCTCCACACTTTTGGTGAATTAGTATTGAAAAAATGTTGATATTTACAAACTTCAAGTTTTTACAATTTCTGTGTGTGTGTGCTTTTTTGGTGGGGATTAAACGTATTAATCTAAAGTTCACCGGAAAGAGGTTTGAATGGCACATGAGAATTTACAACAAATCAGTCATAAGGCATTTGAGGTTAGGTTGAATGGTGGAAGTTAGTGGTCAGTACTTAGTAAATAGTGAAGTATCAAATTCAATTGAAAAACAAAAATATTGAACAAGTAAAAAAGCTGTAAGTTCGGCCGTGCCGAACTTTGAATAACCTCCACAATTTGGAAATAATTCCGGTAAATAATGTCGCTAAAATCATTAAAATACCGAATATTGGGGGTTCCGTTATATGGGAGCTATACGAAGACGTGGACCCATACAGACAATTTTCTGTCATAGGCTGTAGTATCTATTACGAACTTCAAATTTGAAACAATTCCGGTAAATAATGTTGCTAAAATCATCAAAATACCGAATATCGGGTGGTACCGTTATATGGGGGCTATACGAAAACGTGGACCCGCACAGACAATTTTCTGTCATCGGCTGTAGTATCCACTACGAACTTCAAATACCATATATGAAACAATTCCGGTAAATAATGTCGCTTAAATCATCAAAATACCGAATATCGGGAGGTACCGTTATATGGGGGCTATACGAAGACGTGGACCTACATAGTCCATTTTCTGTCGTAAGCCGTAGGATCTATTACGAACTTTAAATACCAAATTTGAAACAATTCCGGTGAATGATGTCGATGAAATCATCAAAATACCGAATATCGGGAGGTACCGTCATATGGAGGCTATACGAAGACGTGGACCCACACAGGCAATTTTCTGTCATAGGCTGTAGTATCTATTACGAACTTCAAATACCAAATATGAAACAATTCCGGTAAATAATGTCGCTAAAATCATCAAAATACCGAATATCGGGAGGTACTCTTATATGGGGGCTATACGAAGACGTGGACCTGAAGAGATAATTTTCTGTCTTAGGCTGTAGTATCTATTATGAACTTCAAATGCCAAATTTAAAACAATTCCGGTAAATAATGTCGCTAAAATCATCAAAATATCGAATATCGGTTGGTGCCGTTGTATGGGGGCTATACGAAGACGTGGACTTACATGGCCCATTTTCAATACCATAAGTCCTGCAGATATAATACACATTTGAGTAAAATATTATCAACCTACTTCATTTCGCTCGGAAGCTAGAGTGATTTCCACAGCCGAATAGACGGAAAGCCCCTCACTCTATAGAAGACCCCTGGAAGGATTCCCATGTTTAGAAGATCTCTGAAGGCCTTATTTTTTTAATAGACCCTTGGATAGCCTTTTATCTTCAAAATATCTTTGAAAGCCTTTCTATATATAGCAGACCCCTAGACGGTCTTCTACCCATGGAGGACATCTGGGAGACCCTTTATTACAAGAAGACCTCAGGAAGACCTTCTATCAATAAACAATCTCTATAAAATACAACTTGGCGGACTTCTATATGTAGGAGATCTCTGACCTATCTATCGTATATCTACAGAATTCCTCTGAAAGACTCTCTAATTATAGAAGACCTCTCAAAGTCCCCTCATTATGCACAAAAAACAATCAAAATCTTTCTGTTGATAAAAAAAAAGCATTTATAGAAATTTCGAAAATTCACAAAGTCCGACATACTAAATTTAGAATACGGCCTTATTTATCCCCGCCCCTTATTCCCCGAGACACGCAACCACACCATTTTAAGTTTCTTTACAGAGACCTTTAATTTCTCTCCCGTTACCCATAGAAGACCTCTGGAGAGACTCCATATCTGAAAAAGTATTCTCGTGCTATAGAAGGTCTCTGGGTGGTCTTTGAGCTGTAGAGGGCGACCCTATTCCTTGTGGTTTCTATGAAATTCATTCAATAGCCAAAAAAAAAATAATAACAAATTTTATTCATTCCAGAATTTCAAAACATGAATCGTATATTTTTTGTAGTATTTTATTCTGGTTTTAATATGGATTTCCCCATTATTTTCAAATTCGCCATGCTGCTTGAAAGGCAAAAAATAGCACAAGAAAATAATAAAAAAATCTCTAACCACATAATTACACACAAAAGCTGGATAAGCTAAAAGGTCGAAACCACAAAAGAATTGCAATGAAAAAAATACGCAAGTGTGAGGAACGATGAATAATTTTAAGTTTATAATTAAAAACTCCATTTACATCAAAAAATAGAAAGATTTTAAAAAAATTAACCAATGAAAAAAAATAAAAAAAAAAATAAAAAAAAAATTTAAAAAAAAAATGAAAAAAAAATGTTGAACTCCCCTCAAATACGCGAGAGTGAGGAACGAGGAATAATTTCGATTTTATATTTAACCCGGGAAAGGTCAAAAGTCGGGCGACTATATGATACCCTACACAACTATGCATATTTAGTAGAGTTCCCGCGTTACAAAAAATGTTTATTTTGGGGATTTAAGTGAAGAAGATCATACGAACTATGAACCGAATAACATTTATACAATCGGATAACAGTTCAATCGGATGAAGAAGTAAATCAAAGCAATATAAAAACCTGAACCAATCTCGAGAAAATTTGGCAGAGGTTTTTTCGAGCAGTATCTGATGCTCTGTATCAAATCTCATTGTAGTGGAGTGGAGTATTAAGCATGTGAGGGACTTTGTCACCAAATCGGACGTTAAATCCCTCATATAGCTATATACCTATATCTGAACCGATTTCCCCAAAAATCTCAGGCATTTGCTTTTAGGTTGAATTCCAAAGATCATTGCTGTCGAGTGAATATTACGCATGTGAGGGACCTAAAAAATCCCAAATCGGATAAAACATATATATGGGAGCTATAGCTATATCTGAACCGATTTTCACCCAATTTTCTACACTTGCTTCTAGACTGAATTCGAGATGATTTGCCAAAATGCAGATCATTTGGGCTGATATTGGCCATTTGGTGCACAGTTTTCCCGAAATCGGTTGGAGATTTATATGGTAGCTATATCCAAATCTGAACCGATCTTGACAAAATTTGATACATTTATTTTAGAGCTGTATCTGATATCTGGTACCAAAGATCATTGTTGTGGAATGCATATTACGCGTGTGGGGGACTATAAACCACAAATCGGCTAAAACATATATATGGGGGCTATAGCTATATCTGAACCGATTTTCACCAAATTTGAAGTACCGGTTTATAGGATGAATTTAGGCGTAATTGCCAAAGTTCAGGTCATTTGGGCTGATATTGGCCTTTTGGTGCACAGTTTTCCCGAAATCGGTTGGAGATTTATATGGTAGCTATATCCAAATCTGATCTGATCTCGATAAAATTTGGCAGAGGTATTTCTGGACTGTAACTGATATCTGGTACCAAAGATCATTGATGCTGAGTGCATATTACGCATGTGAGGGACTTAAAACTCCAAATCGGATGAAACATATATATGGGAGCTATAGCTATAGGTCGACTGATTCACTCCAAATTTGATGTACTTGCTTCCAGACTGAATTCGGTGTGGTGTACCAAAATTCAGGTCATTAGGACTTATATTGGTCATTTGGTGCACAATGAACCCAAAATCGGTTGAAGATATATATGGGGAGCTATATCTAAATCAGATCCGATTATAACCAATTTTAATAAGGGTTCGTTCTTGAGCCAAACAAATATTTTTTGCAAACTTTCATCTCAATCGGATAAATGCGATCTGCATTTTGTTCACAAGAATAAATGGACGGACGGACTGACTTGCATAAATTGACTCAGAATGTGATTCTATGAATATTCTCAAAAGTAACTAGGGGTCTATCTTGCTTCCCTCTCCCTGTCACCAATAAATGCACAAAGACCTAATACCCTTACCACTAAGTGGTGTAAGGTATAAATACTCGTTATAAAATTAAAAAAAATTGTTTAAAAAATTAAAAAAGAAAAAAAAATCTGCTACTTCCCCAAAATTGTTTAGCAAAAATTTCCATTACCAAATAATGAGTTCCCTGACCAATTTTTGGTAATTATAACTACTTACAAAACAGTCCTTTATTTTTGTGGCAAAAACTAAAAGAGTCCTCGGCAAGAGTAGAGAATCTGTTCATTTTTACGAATTTCGCTGCCTCTCTAAAATGAGCAAAGTATGCTCGCCATTAGAACGAAACCGAAAAATAGAGTTTTGCTCGTTTTGTCTTTTTTCTACTCTTTTTTCTACTAGTGCTCCCGCTCGAATTCAAGCAAGTATCATTCTTTACTCGAATTCGAGCGGGAGCACTTCTGGAAGTAGAAAAAAACAGACAAAACGAGCAAAACTCTATTTTTCGGTTTTGTTCTAATGGTGAGCATGCTTTGCTCGTCATTTTTCGTTTTCGTACTCCCGCTCGATTTCGAGCAAGTATCACTCTTTACTCGAATTCGAACGGGAGCACTCCTGGCTGTAGAAAATACCAAAACGGGTCATATCCTATTTTTCGGAGGTCTACCTTTTAATGGGGTTTTCGACTCACAAAGCTGTTCAAATTTTTGCTGAGTGTAATCTTGAAATTCTCTTTTTAGATACCTTAGATATTTATATGTTTTCAAAAAAGAAAAAATGAATTGGACCTCCTCATTTCATAGCCACCAATTTTTTTTTATCAATTAATCCATTTTGGCTGAATTCGAAATTTTCAAAAATTTCTCAACCAGACATTTGTCATGTGTCCACCTTTAAGTATCCAACCCATCCCCTCATTGAAGAAACACACTGGCGCTACATAAAATAATAAATAATGTCCCAGCGCCTACGCCTCAGCTCGTTGGGAAATGTTTCATTCAAAAGCTTTAATTATTAATTGAAATACGTTTTATTCAAATGTTTATAAAAAAAAAACACACCAAGGTATGAAAAATATACATTTATATGTACGTAGCCAGGTAGGTTGCTATAAAGCAATTTCATACAATGGCCCAGCAACATGGCAAATTACCACATATGGCTGGCTGACTGGCTGGCTGGCTGCTGGGTCTCCTCTCAGCTTGGCATGGCTGGTTGGCTGTCTAACCGGCCGTTTGTCGTCATTCACAGATGCAGTGCAATGCAATGTGCAGCCAAGTCAACCACTCAACACAGCCAGCTATTAAAAGGCTGGCATGTGATTTTTGCTATGTTACTCATTTCTGTAAAATATTTCATAATTTTGTTTTTTTTTTTCGGCGTTTTTTTGGTTGGGACATATTTTTTTGGTAAAAATTTGGGAATTTGGGGAAAATTTGTAAAAAGCTTCTTATATGCCTGATCTGCTACTGTGATCCCTGTAATGTGTTGATTTGTATATAAATCTCACATCGAAACAAGTAAAAACCAGTAAAGAAAGTCTTAAAATCGGGCGGAGCCGACTTTATGATACCCTACACCACTTTGCTAATTTAGTAGAGCTCCACATAACAATTAAACGTTTTTATGGGAGAAACCAATCATACACGCCATGATTATAATTATAACATAAAGTTCAAAGGACTAAATATGCCGAAGCATTTGTATCTTTTAAATTCGGACTTGTATTGCCCATATGATATATATGGGAGCTATATCCAAATCCGAAGCGATCTCTATAAACTTTTGGCAAAGATATTTCTGAGCTATATTTGATATATTTCCCCAAATATTGTTGTTACGGAGGGCATATTACGGCTGTGGGTAACAATTATAACAAATCGGATGAAAAATATATATGGGAGCTATAGCTATATCTGAATCGATCTTCACCAAATTTTACATACTAGCTTCTAGACTCGATTCGGTCGTAAGTGCCAAATTGCATCCCATTTGGGCAAATATTAGACGTTTGGTGCGCAATAAAAGGTAAATCGGACGAAGTTATATATGGGAGCTATATCCAAATCCGAAGCGATCTCGATAAAATTTGGCAAAGATATTTCTGAGCTGGATTTGATATATTTCCCTGAATATCATTGTAACGGAGTGCATATTACGGCTGTGGGTAACAAATATAACAAATCGGATGAACAATATATATGGTAGCTATAGCTATATCTGAATCGATCTTCACCAAATTTGACATACTAGCTTCTAGACTCAATTCGGTCATAAGTGCCAAAATTCATCTCATTTGGGGAAATATTAGACGTTTGGTGCACAAAAAAAGGTAAATCGGACGAAGTTATATATGGGAGCTATATCCAAATCTGAACCGATCTCGATAAAATTAAGCAAATGTATTTCTGAGCTGTATTTCATATATTTCCCTGAATTTCGTTGTTACGGAGTGCATATTACGCCTGCGGACGACAAAAATAACAAATCGGATGAACAATATATATGGGAGCTATAGCTATATCTGAACCGATTTCGATCAAATTTGGCATACTCATTTTCAAGACTAATTTGGTTGTATGTGCAAAATTTCATACTATTCGGTCGGATTTTACACGTTTGGTGCACAATAAAAGACAAATCGGACGACGATATATATGGGAGCTATATCTAAATTTTTACCGATTATCTCCAATTTCAATAGGATTCGTCCTTGGGCCAAACAAATGATTTGTGCAAAATTTCATCTGGATCGGGTAATAAATGCGAACTGTACTTTGTTCACAAAAATACATGGACAGACGGACGGGCGGACATACATAAATCGACTCAGAATGTGATTCTATGCAGATCATCAAAAGGAACTATGGGTCTATCTCGTTTCCTTTTGCCTGTTACAAAGAAATGCACAAAGACATAATACCCTGACTACCGTGTGGTGTTGGGTTTAAAAAGCAGTAAAGGGCCTCCACCATTTGGGACGAATTTGAAAAATTAAAAAAAAAAATTGTTAAAAATTCTGTTAAAATCTTAAAAATACCTAATATAGCCGTTATATTAGGGCCTATGCGAATATGTGGACCTGCATAGGCAACTTTTTTTTATAAGCCATACTTATACCGACATTTTTTGCTCTCATTCAAAAAAAATTAAAAAAAAGTAAAAATTATGGCGTTTGACTTTGTTGCAGTTTTTTATCACACCCTGTATATATACTTTGTTATGTCTAAAATTATTATTATTTCGATGAGTTACAAACGGCGTGACGAACTAAATATACCCTCCATACTATGTATGGTGGAGGGTGTAAAAACGATTTACGTCAAACATAATATTTTTTCGCTTTAGTACCTATTTGTTCAATATTTTTTTTAACCACAACAACCCATTGAAATATCAAAGCAAATTCAACCAAAAACGGCAATGTTGCTATGATGAAAACAAAGGTCCTAAAATGTGAGATCTTTTTTTTTTTTGAATTTGAAATGAAATAAAAATTGCATTCATTACTTTTGCTCCTTTGCAAAATGTTTGCCATTCTCCACACAAATGTTTGTTCTGACGTTTTGTTACAATGTCGAAGAGGAGAGCAGAGCAGAGGAGGCAACAGCGGCAACAACACTCAGTGCTCATTATTTTTGTTCTCACACATTAGAGCAGAGACTACTCTCACGTACTCTCAACGCAGTCCCCAACAAATGGAAACAAACGGGCCACTACAAATGACTGGTGTGATGCAACAAGTGATGCCAACTCAAAAAAAACGCGAAATGCAATTTTTCGATATTTTTGCATAAAAAACGCCACAATTTAATAAATGGAGAAAATTACTAGGGAATTTGGAAAGGGCAATAAATAAAGACAAATTATTCATAAATTAAAAGATTTGCGGACACAACAAAGACAAATTTAATATAAATATATTGAAGTATAAAGGACAGATTAAAAATATTTGCAACAGGTGGATTTATCTCAGTTACCACAACATTGTAACCGAATGGAAATAAACCACTACAAATGACTAGTGTCATGGAACATGTGATGTCAACTCAATGGAACGTGATTTTGACATGTTTATGCATAGAAAACGCCAAAATAAAATAAATGGGAAAAAATGCCTAGAAAGTAGTGGTGGGCAATAACTTAAGACAAAATAATTATAAATGAGAAGAAGTAGAGGTAATGACTTTATGATACACTACACCTCTTCCATATTTAGCTGAGCTTCACATAACAAATAAAAGGTAAAAAATGTAACAAATCGGATGAACAATATACATATATGGGAGCTATAGCTATATCTGAACCGAATTTCTCCAAATTTGACATACTTGTTTCTCGGATCAATTTGGTGATAAGTGCCAAATTCCTTCCCATTTGGGCTAATATTACACGTTTGGTATACAATCAAACTCAAATCGGACGAAGGTATATATGGGAGCTATATCCATATCTGAACCGATCTCGATAAAATTTGCTTTGATTTGAGGGATAAATTTATTTTTCCAATCACTTGATTGATATTCGGACAAGCCATATAAAAACATCATTATTTTGAAAATCGCAAGAGCATTTCTATTTTTTCGGTTTATTTTTAAGTTCTGCATGATTAATCTCTGTTTATGCAAAAACGGTAATGCCAACTCAAAAAATGCCAAAAAAAAAAAAGTTTTAATGAGTTTTTGCATTAAAAACGCCAGAATCAAATGGTGAAAGTGCTGAGGAATTTTGGGAGGGAATAATAATTATTTGAAAATGAACTGTTATAGGATATGGCAAAGACAAATCCTACCCATCGAACTAAAAATGAGATTTTTAAGAAGAATGCCCTAAAAATATCTAAAAAAAATTGTCATTTCGGAGAAGGCCCGTGCCCCTGGCTAAGTCGGTGATAGATTAAACAACAACCAGTTTTTGTAAAAATATACTCGAATGGTTCGTATTCAAAGGTATTAATTTTTGACTTGGTTTTTATAAAATTTTTTAAAAGCTTTCGTGCATTTTCGAAATGTTTTAATTTCAACTCATAGGGAAAATTTTTAGATAATTACAGAACATTTTGCTTGAAAACACAAAATTTTTTGGCTGTTGGGCTGGAGCGCTATTCCGGTCTACGTCGGTATCCTGATTTTCAATATTTTGATGATTTTGGCCACTTTAGTGCATTTTCAAAATTATTTGATTTCAACTCATTGGAAATTTTTCTGCTTGTGACAAAACCAAAAATTTAAAAATTTAGAGGGGCACTTCCGAAATGGTCCATTTTTAGATAATTTTCCGAAATGGTTCATTTTTGAATAATTTCGCGTTCTTTAACTGCTTAAAAACACTAACGTCTACCTCGGTACTTCTGATTTCCAATATTGTGATTATTTTGGCCCATTTTTTTTTTCAACGGAAAAATTCGGTACGCAGATTTTGCAATGGGTCATGCGGTCTGTGAAAAAAGATTATGCCAGCACCTTCCGATATTTTTAACTTTGATGGTTTTGGTTTACAGCAGAATGCTTTCAAATTTGTTTATTTGAATCTCGCATTAGATAACAACACCTGTAGCAAGACATCGATTTGTACTGCAATATCCAACCGAAATCAATGACAAAAATGGAATTCGCTCAAATATTAAATTCTGATTTTTTTAATTGGTGATTTTTTAGCTGCTATCCTTTTTGTTTCAACAGTTCACACAGTTTTTTTTATTTATTTTTTTCAAAAATGAAAATGAAAAAATGGAATTCGTTCGAATATTGAGCTCCGATTGTTTTAAATGGTGATTTTTTTAGCGAACTTTTTTTGATGTTCTTTTTTTCAATCGATTTGGTTTTAGCTTGGTTTCTCAAGGCATAGAACTACTTTCGAAGTACCACCGATCTATAGAGACCATAGGATAGAAGTTATTTCGAGGTCCTTGGACCTGCTAGCCTGTGGCAATAGCATAGGGGCGCATTCGAATAGCCCTTATTCAGCTCCAGTCGAGAGAATGGTGGTTTTATGCAAGTCTGTCTGAAATCTAAACAAAATTTCACAAGGGAAGTTTTTTACTAAAAGCGACGCTTATTTTTTAATCACAAGGTTTTATAAATACGGGTTTGAATTCATTTAATCAAAAATTTCAATAACCCTCAGATTTTAATGGATTTTTTTCCTGAGGTATATTATAAGATCTATTCCGGAATATGTAAAAATCAAAAACCATTTTTGAGATACTTTCCCTGATAAGTGTTAGCGTTGTACCCGAAAAAACTGGTAGTAAAACTTAAAATAGAAAAATTTTCTCCATTTTTATATTTTAAGTTTTACTTCGGCGAATTTCACTCTTAATACATATTTCTTTTTTGTTAAGTACGCACAAATAATAACGCAAAATGTTAATTCTTATTAAAAACTATCAACATGACAATAAAAAAGCCGTAGGATTTTTAAAATTAACAAAAAGCACTTAATTTCCGTTCACCAAAAAAATGGTCATCTGTGAAAATAAACGCAAAATTGTCAACACTATATCCCCCTTTATTTGTAATGGAGAAATACAGAACAACATCATAATGAGAGCGAGAGACATTGTTGTATTTCATTTCGATGAAAATCAATCAAAGCCCATAAAAAACATCTACATATTCAACATTTTGATTATTTTTTTTTTTTTTTGTATAATTTCATATTTTTCTACTGTCGCAGCTATGATGTTTATTTGTTCCTCGTTTGGTGTTTGCCGCGCCGAAGATGCATAACGTAAATGTGAACGGTGCCGCGTACGGTGAGACGACAAGTGTTACCAAGTGAGGGCTGGGTGATGGTGCGCGCTCTGAGCAGAGAAAAAAAAAACAAAAACATATACACAAAATCAAAAACACACACTTGCACACACACTCTCAAATGAATACACGCGAGCCATCAATAAGACGACGAGAAATAATAATAATAACAAAAACAATCATCAGGCAGAAAAAAAACCCAACGCAAGCAAGAGACTGCCTGGTTGACTGTGCGTGTATATGAATGAAATAATACACACAAACACACACACTCCACCGCACCGCACTGCTCTCAGCCAACACATAAAAACGTTTCATCAACAAGAAAAACATAGCGCAGCGCAGATGCCAGGGTTGCCATGCCACCCATGTTTTGCAAAGGAAAACGGGGGGCCGGGCAAGGTAAACAAACCATGCCGCCGCCGCTTGTTTACACTAGGAACACAAGGTACACTTTTTTTTGTTGTAATTCCTGTAAGTGTTTGTTGGGCGGTGTTGGTAACCCTTGTTAGATGGATGGGATAGTGTATTTTTTTGCAAAAAAAAAAAAAGAAATTTATTCTAATAATTGTTACTTAATCTTTTCACATTTTTTTTTGTTGATGGGCAAAAATTCACTAACCTTTTTCTAGAAACTGGACAGCCAACAGCACCGCAAAAGTATGGATAGCAGCAACAAAATACAAATAATTGCAGGATTTCTATTTTTACAGCCAGTTGAACTCCGTCGTGCAATTAATCAAATACCTTTAGAAAAATTAGTTTTTTTTTCTGCTTGTTGTTATTGTATCTTGCTGTGGTGTTTAATTCTTCTTCACTTTACTCTTTTCTTGTGGTTTATTTTTTCAATTTGCTATTCTTTGCTTTTAATTATACATTTTTTTAAACATTTTTTTCTTCACAACAGCATCATCATCACTTTGAAAAATTCTTCACAATTTGTTATTACACAATTTTCCGTTTTATTATTTTCCGTTTTCTCAACGATTTTTGTGCAATTTTTCCATTTTCATTTTACTCCTCCACTCTGACTGACTCTGGCTCGCTCGTTTAGAATGTGCAAGAAAAAAGTGCAATTTTTGCAAATTTCTTCTTATTGGATACAAATGCAGGCAGTCGTCAGTCGGACAGACGGAAAGAGCAGCAGCAGGCACACATTTGTACTGAGAAAAGAAAAACAGAAATTAAATGAAATTTATTTGACAAGACGACGAAGTAGAAGAAGAAGCCGCGACGACGAAACAACGACGAGTGTATGAACGAAGCACCGTGTTCATGT
Source organism: Musca domestica (assembly GCF_030504385.1). Lineage (NCBI taxonomy): Eukaryota > Metazoa > Arthropoda > Insecta > Diptera > Muscidae > Musca > Musca domestica. The sequence goes on along the minus strand of NW_026712272.1, from coordinate 10,001,334 downwards.
TGTATTGCGCGAGTATATGTTGTTGTTGACTACGACGACGACGACGATGGTAATGATGATGTGTGGAGCCCAGAGTCAAGGGTGGGTGGCGGCGACGGCGGCGGCAGCAGTGTCATACAACGACGTCGTCGTCGTTGTTGTTCAACAACGACAACATGGTCATTGTTGACGTATGTGTGTAATGTACTGGGAGAGTGAGAGCAAAAACATACACGAGGCAGGTAGTGAGAGAGAGAGAAGTGGGCCCCAAGCAAATGGAGCACAGGTAATGTTAAAGGGGGAGGGAGAGCATAAAAATAAAGAGTTTGAATATGCATGCACACAACTAGACATCGTCTTGCGTCGCCAATGCAGCCTCTTCACGTTATTATTATTATTCTTACAAAAATAATTCCAAGTTACATGGGAACATACATGCATATACCTACATATATAAAATCCTATGTATGTATAATACAAATAAAAATGTTGTATATACACATAGGTGTATAGAGCTTACTCCCATCATCATATCTAGCAACACAAACAATAAAGGCCAGGCAGCCACACACACACACATCAGACCAGCCAGCAGTGAGAACGGGCTATACACAATCAACAGCACCAACAACAACAGCAAAAGCGTCATAATGAAGCTTTTGTATAGCTTGCTGCTTGGCTGGTTTTAGTGCCGAGAACATTTTCATTCATTCATTCAAGAAAATTGTGAAGTGAGCAAATTTTTGTATTTCCAAAATACACGAATCAACGAACGATCCAGCCAAATACCCTCCTCCTCCCACCCACCAACAACAACACAGCAAACGTACGTACGTTTGTCTGCCTGCCTGCCTTACCCACAAATATTTTCTTGCGGCATTTGTTTTGTTGTTATAGGCAATCGGCGGCACTCACCCACAACTAAACAAGCTCATTCTTTAACGAAGAACTTCTCTAGTCAGTCAATTCGTATATTAGTCGTGTCGCCGCCCGCCACCCTTTTAACCAACAACATCTAGTGAAAGAAAAAAAAATAGCCACACATTCTAAGCACTCATGTTATTTTTTTTCTCCTTTCATTTTTTTTTTTTTTTTTGTTTTACATACTTCCTTTTCTGCACAACATACACACAAAGTTTTCCACTAGAATAAAATCTATCAATTCATTTCGGTGTATTTTTACTAAAAGCCAGCGACGTAAAAAAATCTCGACAATCATTTTTTTTTTTCTTCTTCTTTAGCTCACGCAGGCAGCATTAAAATAGCAACACACACACTCTTTTCCATATCAATAAATATATATGAAAAAAAATGAGAAAAAACGAACGAACGAACTTCTCTCAATACCTCACACAACACACACTTCTTTTATTTTCAGCTTCTTGGTAAAGGATTTTCAATTGGATTTCATTTCTTGTAGGTAGTAGCTTTTTTACATATTTTATTTTTCTTTCTTTCTTTCCTCTTTTTTTCACATTACATATATTTTTTTTTAAGAAGAAAAGAAAAACGATGGTTTTGCCATTTCGTTACACTTCAAATTCGTAAATGATTTTGTTTTTCGTTTAAAAATTCGCTTATTTTTTGTTGTTTTCCTTCTTGAAATTATTTTACTACACACTGGATGTTTTTTTTCTTATTTGCTGTAGTTTCTTGTGTATTTATTTTTCTTTCACACACAAGTTACAAGTCCCGTACAAGAAACAAAACAGCGTTCCGAGAACGACAACCTTCCTCGAGAAGATTTGTTTCAATAATGAACTAGGGCTGGCAAACAATCGATAGTCTAATTGATATTAACGATATTTTCCTTTTCTCGAAATTATCGATAGTTTCAATGGGGTCTCTGCTAAATCGCATTAAAATGATAACCCGGGGATTTTGTTAATCACCTAGAATTGATGACATTTGATATTTTGTTGAACGGTTACATCATGGTACAATAACGGGAGGTAAAATAAAGCTATTCTAGGCTGAAAAACATAAAATTCAGAAAAATGCATGGAATATTTATAGTAAAGTCCATATAATTGAATATTTTAAGATTATTTCAGCAACAGCAAATGTGCCTTAAATTATTTATCCACCTAATCTAATTTGGCCGATATCTCACAAATAAATGCTTAAATTTTGTCTTCCAATGCGCCAATTGATGCGGGCTCTTCTGTGTAGGCATGAGGACCATGGTAAAATCATGGTAGAATGAAGAAGGTGTAGTCATGTTATCATATTAGAGTAGTTATGTATAGAAGTTTTTGGAACCGTCCATGGCCCTAGGGGCTAGGTAACTGTGTTAATTGAATATAAATAAATAAATAAATATGTTTACATTTTTTTTTAAATTTATGCATTTAATCATTGTCAAAATCTTTATTCATAAATCCATTGTGTACACACGAAAGCAGAGATGGGAACTGTTTTTTATGCATAAAAATTTGGCAAGGAAAATTACAAAAAATGCAGAGCTGGGAATAACATAAACATAAAGTCATTTCAAATAGACATATCCATCTCTGCATTTTCTGTAATTTTCCTTGTCAAATGTCAATGCATAGAAAAAAGCATGGTAGAAGGAATACAGGACACACCAGCTGGGACAATGAACTGTCAAACCAATTTTCAAAAAGTGAAAATGTTGAATGAAAAATTATTGAAAATTGTGAAACTTTTTGAAAAATGCATATTATAACTACCTCCAATTTTTGAGATTTATAAGAAAACATATAAAAATCTACTTATTTTTGACAAAACGTTTTTGCAACACTGGCATATTAATATTCCCAAACGTTGGAAAAAGATTCCCATTTCTGATTATTATACAGGGTGTATAAAAAACTGCAACAAAGTCATGAGCCATAATTTTTACATTTTTTAAATTTTATTGAATGAAAGCAAAAAATGTCGGAAATAGCATCAAATTTTAGAATGAGTTTAGATTTATTCTAATAGGTCACCTATGGCACGAATTATGGCCTTCAAACGGCAAATGACACCGGCACACGCTGCCCAAATGTTGCTCTGCCGTATTTTGGCCCATTCCCGGCAAAGCGCATGCTTGAGGTGATCGACACTTTGATTCTTTTTAGTGCCAACCTTGCTCTGCTGGACAACGTCATCGGAGAAAACCTAATTCTGCAGTTCACCACTTTCGGCCAAGCGAAACAACTCTTCACCCTGCACACCAATAGAAGGTTGTTATGATACGCAATTTTCAAAAATTTTAACGAATTTGAATAATTTCTCATTCAAAATATTCAATTTTTAAATTGCTTTGACAGCTCATTGTCCCAACAGCGATTACCATGGATGGATGGTATAATGCATGGTAGAAGAGTACAGGTAGATGTACTTGGGAACATTGATATGTCAAAATATTTTAAATGTCTTTTCAAATATAAGTAGATTTTTATTTGTTTGTGAGGTTATTATAATAAACGTTTTCGAAAATATTTACAAATTTAAATACTTTTTGGTCCATTTTTTTAATTTTAAAATTGGTTTGACATTTCATTGTCTCAGCAGCTGTGTCGACGCGTCTATCCATGGTACAATGAAGAGAAGGTAGGCCAACTTTGAAAAAATTGCAAGTATAGAGGTCTACCTGTTTGGCTTGTAATATCAGAATTACTATCAAAACAATAAAAAAGCAAACAACTTGTTGCATTGATTTTGAACAAATAATTTAAAACCGCGAAAACTGAATGAATGGTCAACATTTTTTTTCAATATCATGTTCTACATATCTTTTATGGTTTATTTCGCGACAAAAACTGTAAATTTTGTCGATGCATTCGTTGCAATAAGCATTTTGAAAACACCCGAATTTGAATATTTTCTGAACAATTTTTTATTATTGAAAAGAAGACACACACATAAGCAAATGAAGTTGACATATTAACCCAGAAAAATTAAAAAAATTAAATCATATGGTAGTTCTGCCCTACCTTGAATTCTTTGTACCATGCGTCTATCTATATTCTTCTACCATGGAATGAGTCTTCAAACTAATGTAATTGATAGTGTGTACTCTACTTCAGACCTAGGTGACATGAATCTTATAAGAATTTCGGTGGCACATTGGCAACACTTAAAATCATATGGCTGTAATTTTTTTGTACAGCAACAACAAAGCCTACAACGACAGGCATGGTACGTCGCATGTCATAACAAGCAGGCAGTTTGTTTTGATCGTTTTTTTTCTCTCATTTGCCAAATAAGACTGATTGATATATATTCTTTTAAATTAATAAATATCCTAATTAATTGAGTTTATTTTGATGAATTGTGTGGCCAAAATTAAATTGTTTTGAATTTACTTCAATATTTGCAATAGATTGTCATTTATATTCTATTGGTGTTAACTCTTTAAGAAGCTGGCAAATAATAAATGAACCGATGACATTGAAAATGGAAAGGAGGGAAAACGCGTGATATCTGATGATGAGGATGATGATAATCAATCAAAAAGTCTGCAAATCAAGTATTCCACAACAAAAATGATGCAGCGATTAATAACTGGAACAACAACAATAAAGGTTACATATCTCTACACGAATTTATTAAAAAGATTCACGTGAAATCGGTATTGTTTATAACCGAAAAAAAGTTAAGAATATAATATATGGCCATACAACTCGTCGTCTGCTACGCCGCCGATTAATAGCCAAGCAATTGTACAAACGACCGACTAAGACAACAACAATAAAAACAACAAACGATTAGATAAGTAACTAAGCTAAAGAGTTTGCAAGTCTCCGAGCAACAAAAATAAGTAAAGGAAAGGAAACCACTTGGCGGCAGTATCTTTCCGTCGGTGGGTGTTGGTGTTATTAAGACCAACTATTTGGGTCTTATGAGAAATTCAAGCTAGTCAATGTTAAAAGAAAAACACACCGTGACAAATGATTCCCGCCGCTTTTAGCACACACCAAATTGTATTAGGTTCGGGAAGGTGATAACCAGCAACAACAACAAAAGGAACATATACTTACCCCCATAAAAGTTCACATTAACTTGCTAAATAAACAAGTGTCAAGTGCATTAGATCTTCCAGTTCTTTTGTGGCAATAGCCAGCCGTTGCTGTCGCCTTCGCCCGCTGCTTTATTTTCATATTTCGTCTTATTGGCCGTTATGAAATTCTATTTTTTCCGTTTGTAATCAATTAAAATTTCAAAAAGAAGAAACTAAAGCGAACCCCATACACCCAAACACACACACAACAAACACCAAACAAATCCCAACCCTTTAGTAGTTAATAATTGATTGACAAAGCACAAACGACCAGTTTCGAAGATCGCCTCAAGATGTTGGAGTGGAAGAAAATATCCGGTCTATTGTGTATCTTTGGATTTGTACGTGAACTGCGACCATCCGAACCCTATATTACGGAATTTTTGGCTGGACCATGGCGTAATGTAACGGAAGATGAGGTAAGTGGAGTATTTGATTTTTAACTTTTGATAAGAATAGTGGAAATTAATTTTTCAAATATTTTTCTATTGGAAATAAGGTAGTGCCGCCTATAAATTTAGATAATGGGTAATAAGGAAGAAAGCATCAGGACTTATTTGTGGAATTTTGAAAAAAAAAAATGGGGTAATGGCTAACAAACCCGATATTAACACCGGTGTGGGTTACAATATAGCTCCGATGAAGATATATTCTTGTCTTATTAAAGAAAGCCTTCTTAGGGATAATCGGGGTTTTCAGAATGCAAACGTATATAGATCTAAATCCTGATGATTCAATCTTGTCAGCATGAAGCTCAGAGTGGGAAACCAAACATACATTAGTGGAATTTCAAGCAATTAAAATCGGCTTAGCCATTTTACCAAAGTTAGCTACGACTTTTGACTGAGAGTATAAGGAACTTAGGAGTTTGTTTGTTTAGGCTGTCATTAACTTTTTTATACCCTACACCACATAGTCTTTGTGCATATGTTTGTAACATAGAGAAGGAAGCGAGAGCGATAGACCCATGGGTACTTTTGAGGATCTTCCTAGAATCACTTACTGAGTGGATTTATGCATGTCAGTCCGTCTGTCCACGTTTTTTAGCGAACAAAAAGCAGTTCGCATTTATTATCCGTTATGCAGGTCGCATTTATTATCCGATTTAGATGACATTTTCCAAACAATATTTCTGTGGCCCAAGGACAAATCCTATTGAAATTGGTGATAATCGGATAGGATTTAGCTCCCATATATCTTCAATCGATTTTGGGTTAATTGTGCACCAAATGGCCAAAATAAGTTCATATGACTTGAATTTTAGCACATCCAACCGAATTCAGTTTAGAAGAAAATATATCAAATTTAGTGAAAATCGGTTCAGATATACAGGATGAGATAAAAAAAATTGCAACAAAGTCAAACGCCAAAATGTCGGAAATAACATCAAATTTAAGAATAAGTTTAGATTTGTTCGAATTGGTCACCTTTGGCACGAATTATGACCTTCAAACGGCCAATGAAACCGTCACACGCTGCCCGAATGTTGCTCTGCGGTATATTGTCCCATTCCCGGTGAAGCGCTTGCTTGAGGTGATCGACACTTTGGTATTTTTTAGTGACAACCTTGCTTCCTAAAATACTCCAGACACAATAGTCCAACGGATTGGTATCCGGAGATTTTGGTGGTCATTGTGGGCTGGAAATGAAGCGAGGAACCTCATTTTGTAACCATTCCTTGGGTGGCGCGTGCTGAGTGCGGTGATGCTGAGTTCTGTTGGAATGTCCAAGGTCTGCGGCCAAAATGTTTGCGTGCCCAAGGCTTTAATACACCTTCCAGAATATTTTCGCGAAAATATTCGGCATTTATTCTGTTGCCACGGTCGATTAATACGAGCCGAGAGCGACCATTGGCTGTTTAAGCGGCCCACACCATCACCATGGCCGGCACAAAAATGTACATCTTTAATTGCACAGGCAAATCTACCCAACTCACTCCAGAAGATCTCTGGCTACAGCCCACTGAAATAGCCGAATTTCTGAACCTGAAGCTGGAACCAGATTAGCAGATCGCAAACACTTGCATATACTCTGATATAACAACAACAACCATGGCCGACGCTTGAGTTCTGGTGGCCAACCGAACCATTCTTTGGTGGCGCGTGTTGAGTGCAAAGATGCTGAGTCATTTTGGAATATCCAAGGTTTGCGGACAAAATGTTTGCGTGTCCAAGGCTTTATTATAACCTCCAGAATATTTTTTTCGCGATAATATTCGGCATTTATTCTGATGCCACGGTCGATTAATACGAGCGGAGAGCGGCCATTGGCTGTTATGTCGGCCTACACCATCACCATGACGGGCGCTTGAGTTCTGGTGGCCAGCCGAAGGTGCACATTTTCAGCTGACCTCTTTGGCAAGTAAACACGACGATCATTTTGATTGTTTACAATCTGCTGGACAACGAATGTTTTCTCACCGGGGAGAGAGAGAAAACCAAATTCAGCAGTTCACCGCCTTCAACTCTTTAGGTCTTTTGAGTCAAGCCAAGCCAAGCCAAGCGAAGCAACTCTTTAGCTCTTTTGAGTCTTGTTTCTTTCCTTTGCGGTCTAAGTTCTTGCACTTTTTGGAATTTCAATGACTTTACCCCGAGCTCATTTTTCAATAGCTGCCGAATGGAATATTGCGATATGTTCAGCTCACGAGCCATTTTTCGGCCACTGCAACGCGGGTTTCGATCAAGTCGCCTCTTTACTTTTCGAACCATTTCTGCTGATGTTGCCGTTTTCTTCCTTGATGTCGGTCTACGCTACCATTATCACGGTAAAGAGAGATGGTACGAGACACAAAAGATTTATTCACATTTAAATGCCGGAGTGCTCTAACGATAGCCACTTATGGTTCGCCAGCCAAATATAAAGAAATCACACTATCACGCTTGAATTCCATCACGAATAACTTTTTTTCTGGAAAATTCTCACCAAAATGCTTTTGTGCGCTTGTAAACAATATAATGAGCTGTCTCTGGAATAATTTTAACTGCTGTTGGACGAGTGGCTTAAAAATGACAGCATTCTGAAGATGGTTGCAGTTTTTCATCTCACCCTGTAGCTCCGCTGTTGGATATAAGTATAAGATATAATGGTACCTTAGTATTTCCGGTGTTTTAAAGGTTTCGGCCCCGAATTCCAACCAAAACAGCTGTCATTCGACGTTTTGGGTTGTTTGTAGTTTCATTTACTCCTCGCAAAAATATTCAATTTCGGTCCACTTTTTGGTATAGGCACCATATCACAATACCTCCTGATTTTCGGTATTTTAAGGGTCTCGGCTCTATTTTTTAACCAAAAAACACATGTATTTTGAGCTTTCGAGCTCTCAGGGGACATTTTAACTCCTCGCAAAAAAATATTCATGGAAGGTTAATTTTTTAGTATAGACCCCATAAATGTAAATCCCTGATTTAAAATTTCGAGGTTCTCGGCTCTACTTTTCAACCAAAACAGATGAATTTTCGGTTTCCGAGCTCTCAGGGAGGCATTTTAACTCCTCGTAAAAAATATTCAAGGAATGTTCACTTTTTAGTTAAAAACCGGATTTAAAATTTGATATTTTGGGATGTCAGTGGGTAGTTTTCCGATTTGGCCATAAATAAAGTTTCTATTTTTGTTGAAAAGTGTGGGTAGTTTTCCGATTTGGCGATAAATCAAGCTTTTACAAGATTCTATTTTTGGCTAAAAAAGAAAAAAATCAATCAAAATTTTGCCAGCCATATTTGCTGATGATATACCCATTAAATGCATGGTAAAAAATACGCATTTATATGATTGTATTACCCGACATCTGATAAGTTATTCAACTTTTGAATACACATGCAATTATTGCCTATTTTGTATTATATCAATATAAAAGTAAGATGCATTGAAGGAGAAATACCTCATATAAATTAATCACATTATCATCATCAGACTGTAGATTTTTGTGTTTGGGTTTCGCAAACATTGCTCCGTCAGATTAGTTAAAAAAAAATGAAATATTCCCAGTGACTATGTCAATAATTCAATTTATAATTAGGATGTTTGTTTTCTAAATGGGGCAGCATGGCAACATTGAAGAGGAGGAGGCATATTTTGGCCGTATCAAATAAAATACACCCTATATTATTTGATACGGCCAAAACATGCCTCACGGTTGTAGATCCTAGGTCTCTTTGAACCAAATCCGTTTCAGGGCATTTGGAGTCAATCTAGCGATGTCCGTCCGTCTGTCTGCCTGTCTGGCTTGCTGGTGGGCCCAATAACTCTTGAAGGGAGTATCCGATTTGATTCGAACTTGGTACATCGTAATATTATTGTCAAACTTAGATTGTGGTCGAATATGAGTAATATCGGTCCACTCCTTCTGGTACATCCCCCACAAAATGTCAACATTTTCTAAGAAAATAATTTACGGTACAGAAAGAGATAGGATAATCCAATTTTGCTCTAACTTTGCAAATCCTAATATTTTTATTAGTGCTAGGACAGGTGCGATAATGGACAAAATCGGTCAACTCCATCAAGTACCTGCCCCACAAAGGGTCAACATTTTGAATAATTATAACACTTATAAGATGTGATGTAAGGGTCCGATTGTCTTCAAATTACAGACATCACAATATTTTTACTAACCCAAGGTCTAGTGTGAAAATGGAATATATAGGTCTACTCCTTCTGGTATCTCCGCAACAAAGGGTCAAAATTTTGAACGCCCATGAAGCTCATAAAACACAAAACTAATATCCGATTCCATTCAGACTTGGCACATCTCAATATTTTCATCAACACAAGATCTGTTATTAAGATGGTAGAGATCGGCCCATTCCTTCTGGTACCTCTCACAAAGGGTCAACTTTTTGAGTATCCTTGAAGCTCATAAAACGCGAATTTGAAATCCGATTCCATTCAGACTTGGCACATCTCAATATTTTCATCAACACAATATCTGTTATAAAGATGGTAGAGATCGACCCAATCCTTCTGGTACCTCCCACACAAAGGGTCAAAGTTTTGAATAACCAAAACGATCATAAAATCCGAAATAAGCATCCGGTTTTCTCCAAATTACACACATCGCAATATTTTTACTAACCCAAGGTCTGGTGTGATATTGGGATATATCGGTTCACTCCTTCTGGTACCTCTCCCACAAAGGGTCAAAGTTTTGAATATTCATGAAGCACCTAAAACACGAAATTAACATCTGATTCCATTCAGATTTGGCACATCTCAAAATTTCCATCTACAAAATATCTGTTATAAAGATAATACAGGTCGGACCATTTCTTCTGGTACCTCCCCCACAAAGGGGCGATGATTAGATGAAGTATAAGTAAGTCTTTTTCGGAGTATAAGACTTTTTCAGATGTGTCAGGAATTTCTGGGGTGTTCTGCATAGGAGGTTCCTTATTTTAACCTAGTCTATCTGTAATTTTATACTCAACCTAAATATTAATTTTCTTTTGTTTTATCTTTTTCCAGTTGAATCGTCAAGTCTATCCTATGGGCACATATTCGTACTTAGCACAATTAATTGTAGTGTTCCTTATAACAGATTTTTTACTGTAAGTTAAAACAACAACAACAACACCAACAATCATAAATAAATGCAAAAAAATCATAAAATTTAATAATTTCCCTCATTTTAGATACAAACCTCTAATTATAACAATCGGCGTTACCGGCATAATAGTATGGAGTATGCTGTTGTGGACAACCTCGCTAGAGGCTCTGATGACCTTAGAATTCTTCTATGGTACTTATATGGCAGCTGAGGTGGCCTATTACACCTATATTTATGCAAAAGTTGATAAGAAATATTATCCCCGGGTGACGTCACATACCCGGGCGGCAATATTTGCCGGTAAACTGGTGGCCAGTTTGATGGCACAAGCCCTCTTATATTTTGATCTCATGGATTACAGGGACCTCAATTACATTACTCTGGGAGGTGAGTGAGTGGTGGAAAACAACTTTGCCTTTTTCAGTATCTGCCATACTTTTTGATATTTCTAGAATTCTTACAGAAAATTAATTTCAAAAATCATTTCTAATTTAATTTTCCCTTCCTTCATTTTCAGCTCAAATCGTAGCCACATTGTGGGCCTTTACCCTACCCCCGGTCCATCAAAGTTTATATTTTCATCGTAAAGTTAATAATCAAGAAGTACCTGCACTCAAGTCAACGGACTCTTTGGAACGTAGTTCCTGTGAAGATGGCAAATCACAGACTAGCGATACAACGACAGACAAATTTCAATTTAATTCGGTAACAAATATTGTCACAAAAACCCCAATTGGCGCCAAACTGCTGTGGCAACATTTTACCAATGCCTATACGAACTTGAAAGTGGTACAATGGTCCATATGGTATGCGGTCGGTTTGTGTGGTTATTTGCAAGTGATCTCTTACGTCCAGCTGATGTGGAAAGATATTGAACCAAATCCAGATGTAAGTAAAAGTTGACATTTAAAACACTTCAAAAGGGTCTTCTGAGAAGACTTCGGAAATAGAAGAAAGCAAAGGAAACAAATATAAATAAGAGACCTTTAAAGGTCTTTCAATATGTCGTCCAATTAAGCAATAACTTCCAAATTTAAATAGAGGAATTTGAAGTCATCTAGCCGACCTTTTAGATCTTCTAGACATTCTCAAACCTTTAGGAGTCTTTGCGAATTTCGAAATAGAACAACTCAAAAGTGACTCCTAAAAATGAGAGTACTTTGGAAGACTTTCAGTATTTGGTCCAAGCAAGCAATGCATTTCAAATGTTTATTGAGGCCTTTACAGCCTTCCATCCTAGGTATACTTATTGTTATCGGTATATTGTTATCGATTATATTTTCAATAGAAAATATTGTTATCGATTATATTTTCAATAGAAAATATTGTTATCGGTAATATTTTCTATAGAAAATATCGTTATCGATATTATTTTCTATAGAAGATATTGTTATCGACAATATTTTCTATAGAAGATATTGTTATCGACAATATTTTCTATAGAAGATATTGTTATCGACAATATTTTCCATAGAAAATGTCGTTATTGATAATATTTTCTATAGAAGATATTGTTATCGATATTTTCCATGGAAAATAATGTTTTCTTTCTATAAAAAAAATATCGATAATATTTTCTATAGAAAATATTTTTTATCGATAATATTTTCTATAGAAAATATTTTTATCGATAATATTTTCCATAGAAAATATTTTTATCGATAATATTTTCTATAGAAAATATTTTTATCTATAATATTTTCTATAGAAAATATTGTTATCGATAACATTTTCTAAAGAAAATATTGTTATCTATAGAAAATATTGTTATCGATTATATTTTCTATAGAAATTATTGTTATCGATGATATTTTCTATAGAAAATATTGTTATCGATGATATTTTCTATAGAAAATATTGTTATCGATGATATTTTCTATAGAAAATATTGTTATCGATGATATTTTCTATAGAAAATATTGTTATCGATGATATTTTCTATAGAAAATATTGTTATCGATGATATTTTCTATAGAAAATATTGTTATCGATAATATTTTCTATAGAAATTATTCTTATCTATATTATTTTCAGTAGAAAATATTGTTATCGATAATATTTTCAGTAGGAAATATTGTTGTCGATAATATTTTCAATAGGAAATATAGTTATCGAGAATATTTTCAACAGAAAATATAGTTATCGACAATATTTTCTATAAAAATTATTGTTATCGATAATCATTTCTATATAAATTATTGTTATCGAGAATATTTTCCATAGAAAATGTTGTTATCGATAATATTTCCAAAAAGAAAATACTGTTATCGGTAATATTTTCTTTAGAAATTTTTGGCGAATAGAAAATCCGAGTCTTTTTGAATTGATAGTTTCAAGGCTCCATTGAAGGCATTTAAGGCATTTTCTTTATAGAAGGCGCTTGATGCCTTCTTGCCATCGACCACTTTTAATGTTTTCTAACTATAGACCACTTTTTAAGGCCTTCTGCAAGAAAAAACTTAAAGATCTCTTTCGGTGAAAAAGGTTTTCTACAGAATACAGAACCTCTCAAGGAGATGTTCATTAGAAAAAAGGCAATTTCTTCCCTCAGATAGCAGGAAAGAAAAACTAAAAAAGATCTGTTTCGGAAAAAGTTTCTAGAAATCATTTTTTGCAGAAAGACCTCTAGTAGGTCTTCTATAAGAATCCCCCTTAAAAGATCTCATTGGAATGATAAATGTTTTAGCAGAATGAACACTTCGAAGAGATATTCTATAAACAAACGTGTCTCTAGAAACTCCGCTACGAAAGGATGTTCTGAGAAAGGTCCTCTGCAAAAAAAGGGCTCCAAAGATATAAATCTGGGAAGGTTCTTTTACAAGAAAATACATTCTAAAGGTCGTCTTGGAATAGAAGATTTTAAATAGGTATTTTTTAAAACCCTCATACATATTAGTCTATTTGAACAACAATATATTGTTTGTTTTTTATTTTACTCTTCCGCTCTTTCTAGGTTTCCTGGAATGGAGCTGTCGATGCTGCCTTCACGGCCTTGGCGGCATTATTTGCCCTATTTGCTGGTTACATTCATGCTGGACGCCTGCAATCACACACAAGTCTACTGGTATTGGCCGCCCTATCAATGCTTGAGGGTGGCACTGTCTTAATGATCTGTTGGACATATAATATATATGTATCCTATGCGGGTTATATACTATTTGGAGCCATCTATGGTTTCATTATAACAGTGGCTGGGTATGTACATCTGAAAAATTTGAATATTTTCTTTATTAATTTTTGTTGCGTATCCATTTCTCTATAGCGCTGAGGTGGCCCGCTATCTGGAAGAAGAAAGTTTCGGTTTGGTCTTCGGCATCAACACAATGTTGGCATTAATATTCCAGACCATCCTAACACTGGTTGTTATATCGGAAAATGGTTTTGCACTCAGTACAAAAGGACAATTTACAGTATATGCGTTTTATTTTATAGCCGTTGGTATAGTTTATTTTATAGCTGTTATTAGTGAATATTTCTATAAGAAATTTAGAAAAAATGTTGATTAGATGATGGATTGTTATTTTTTGAAGTAGCAGCAGTAATTAAGAATTTAACGAAAGAAAAGAAAAAAACAAAACTGAAGACATTGAATTTTAAAATGTGATATATGAGAAGATGTGTTGAATGAATCAATAAATAGTAGTTATTTTTCAAATGAAGAAGGAAAGAGTGCGAATTTCTTTTGTGGATTTATTATGAAGCTGTCGATAATATGTGAAAAAAATATGGGGGTTTTTAAAGCGAGAAGTTCGTTAAGGTCTCCTGTGTGCCGAAATCCACAATAATGCTAGGAACACAATTGGAGCGAACGACGAATTTCGCCCTACGCGGCGACAAAATGAGCCGCGAAAATTCGTCGTATGGAACACAATACCGACGAAATTATAAAACAGCTGATGAAGTTGTTTACTTTTTGCTCATTTGTTGACTACAATGAATTATACAAGAACACATAATTCTTTACGTTCTCTGTTATAATTTCACTTATGTCCATCTTCTCTATTATAAATTCACTGATATCCATCTTCACTCAGGCGCAAGTACTCAAATAAATAAACAAATTAATTATGTTTTTTTTATACGAGTAACAGATAGTAGAGTGACCATAACAAATTTTAAAGTAAAAAGTAACTTTATTTACTAAAACACATAAAATTCGTACAAGTATGGCCACCTTGTACTGTTTTGTTCGCCGGTCGCCGGCGTATGAAATAGAAATAAAGCTAATTGAGTTCGCGGCGACCGACGAAATTTTCGCCGGTGCCGTGATTGTGTGCACTTCCATATACACATATGTGTTTTATTTTTGACGACGAACATACGCCGCGAAAAAATTCGTCGTTCGCTCCAATTGTGTTCCTAGCATAAGTGATTGGATACATATAACGATGTACGAAATTCATCATGCCAATGTGCTTAAATGCAATGCAATCAATTTAAATAAGCCAGAATGCTTTGGACAGGGTAACGGTGTGTTAAATTCGGGCTATTAGTTCACTTTCCTTGCTTTCCGTTAATAACACAACAGCTGACATACAAGGCATTACCACCCCAAATAAATGGCATGCAAAAACGATGGCATTTCATATGGCAACACTTGGATAAAATTTAGTAAACAAATAGATTTTCTCCCAGCCCACGTCTCCTCGCTTGTCGTTGCCGTAAAAAATCCATTATTGGCCAAAATCGAAGAAACAAAAGAATAATCCTTACAAATCCTTTAATTTCGCAACAAATCCAATCAAATTGGACTGTACAAAATGCGTTTACGCATCGGTCGTTTACGTTATCATTATGTGAAATTTGTAATATTAGCAATGATTTGTGGAGCCGGTCTCTATTATTATTTTGCAAACAACGCTTTGGATCTGGATAAACGTTCGCAAATGTAAGTGAATGCACCGAGTAGGCATATCTATGTGTGTGTGTGTTTTTTTATTTATTGTTTGTATTTTAAAATACAATAATTAAATATTTTCTTTATTGCTTTAATTGATTATTGTTGTGTGTGGCGTATGAAGAAAGTGGATATTATGACGATGACGTATTTCGGAGGGGATATACGATGTTGTCGTCTGTTTTCCAAGAATTTTAAAGAGACACACTCGAGAGTGCATATAAATAATAAATTCATATCTAGAATATGTTTGTTTTGTGGTTGTTGTTGTTGTCAATGTTTTAAAAGTGCCTGAACGCAAGCAATGCGGTGCATATAATACACACACCTACCTACCAACCTACCTTTTTGTGGTTGAAGCTTTAAAGGTCGTATGGGTTGGTTGTTTATGATTTCGAACATGCATTCTAAGTCTAGAGAAAGCTACGTATGTGCTAGTTTTTATTTAAATGTATATTAATGGTGATATAAGCTCAAAGAGGAAATATGTTAAATTTTATTTGATAACCTTATCAGCTAATTATTAAATTGCATTTAATTAAATATACTTGGCGGAAATAGTCATAGAATTAAGATTGGCAGTCAAAAACTAAAACGTTCAGACGTAGTTTTGATTAAAATGGACCCATAACGAGTAGAAGCGCACCAGATCATAAAAGAAATAAGTAAAATGCGACCTGTAATCTAACATCTAAGTTTCATGAAAGAAATATAGTTTCATGAAAGAAATTCAATTTTTTCTTAGAAAGAAATTGCCTCATTCATTTAAAAAATGGGCGTTTTTCACTTAAATGTTTTAAATAATATATAAAATATACACAGACTAATTAAGTTTGTCTGTGCACATAAACCCATTAAAGTTCTTATATCCCTATTCACACGTGCAAAGTTTACCGGAAAGAAGATATTTGAATGAGGCTTAAATCACTTTCTGCGACCGTTTCTTCATTTTTATACCCTACACCACAAGATGGTCAGGGTATTATGTCTTTGTGCATTTGTTTGTAACAGGCAAAGGAAAGGAGATAGAACCCATAGTTCCTTTTGATGATCTGCATAGAATCACATTCACAAGAAAGTACAAGTCGCATTTATTGCCCGATCCAGAGAAAATTTGGCACAAATAATTTGTTTGGCCCAAGAACGAACCCTATTGAAATTGGAGATAATCCGTCAAAATTTAGATATAGCTCCCATATATATCTTCGTCCGATTTGCCTTAGATTGTGCACCAAATGTGTAATATTAGCCGAAATGTGGTGGAATTTGGCACTTACGACTAAATTGGGTCTAGCAACAGTATGCCAAATTTGATCGAAATCGGTTCAGATATAGCTATAGCTCCCATATATATTGTTAATACCATTTGTTATTTTTGTCCTCCGCACCCATAATATGCACTCTTTAACAACGATATTTGGGTAACAATATCAAATACAGCTCAGAAATACCTTTGCCAAATTCTGACGAGATCAGTTCAGATTTGGATATAGCTCGCATATATATCTTCGTCCGATTTGCTTTATATTGTGCGCCAAACGTGTAATATTAGCCCAAATGGCAAGGAATTTGGCACTTACGACCAAAGTGAGCCTAGAAATAAGTATGTCAAATTTGATCGAAATCGGTTCAGATATAGCTATAGCCCCCATATATATTTTTCATCCGATTTGTTATTTTTGTCCTCCGCAGTCGTAATGTGCTCTCTGTAACAACAATATTTGGGGAAATATATCAAATACAACTCAGAAATACCTTTGCTAAATTTTATCGAGATCGGTTCAGATTTGAATATAGCTCCCATACATATCTTCGTCCGTTTTGTCTTATATAGTGCACCAAACGTGTAATATCAGCCTAAATAGGATGGAATTTGGCATTTACAACCAAATTGAGTCTAGAAACAAGTATGCCAAATTTGATCGAAATCGATTCAGATATAGCTATGGCTCCCATATATATTTTTCATCTGATTTGTTATTGTTGTCCTCCGCACCCATAATATGCACTCTTTAATAACGATATTCGTGGAAGTATATCAAATACAGCTCAGAAATACGTTTGTCAAATTCTATCGATATCGTTTCAGATTTGGATATAACTCCCATATATATCTTCGTCCAATTTGCCTTATATTGTGCACCAAACGTGTAATATTAGCCCAAATAAAATGGAATTTTGCACTTACAACCAGATTAGGTCTGAAAATATGTATGTCAAATTTGATCGAAATCGGTTCAGATATAGCTATAGTTCCCATATATATTTTTCATCCGACTTATTATTTTTGTCCTCCGCAGCCCTAGTATGCACTCTGAAGCAACGATTTGGAGAAATATATCAAATACAACTCAGAAATACCTTTGCCAAATTCTATCGAGACCGGTTCAGAATTGGATATAGCTTCGTCCGATTTGCCTTATATTGAGCAACAAGCGTGTAATATTTGTCCAAATAGGATGGAATATTGCACATACTACCAGATTAGGCCTGAAAACACGTATGCCAAATTTGATAGAAATCGGTTCAGATAAAGCTATAGCTCCCATATATATTGTTCATTCGATTTGTTTTTTTTGTTGTCCTACGCAGCCGTAATATGCACTCTGTAACAACGATATTTGGGGAAATATATCAAAAACAACTCAGAAATACCTTTGCGAAATTTCACCGAGATCGGTTCAGATTTGGATATGAGATCGGCCAGTAAGCCCATCTGACAACTTAGTTTGCTGTCAAAACACCTAAATGTGATTTGAGCTTCCACGAGAGTCAAATCACAAAATAATAAGTTTTTTTTGTCAAATTGTTGTTCAAAGCAGTCTTCTTGGTCGACCTTATCTAGTTATCTGGGCCTCGTTCTATTATTTCCATGTAAAATTTGACCATGTTCATTTTCCTGATAATATCATAATTTTGCATGCCTATACAATTGAGTTGTTTTTAATTTTATCAGTCACATGAATATTTTTTTAAATGTTTTGTTAGAGTTCTATCATATTGTGGAAGACATCAACTACATGGTATTGAAATGAATCACTAAATGTTTCATATTTATAACAATTTATTTTATATATAGAGATTTTTATAGTCTGTACCAAATGAGAGCGGTATATTGGGGTTTTGAAAACCACAAGGTTTTGGAGAGAGGGAGTGGGGGCAATAAAAGTTTAGGCATAGACTAATGAATATGTAGGGTGAGATAAAAAAAAACTGCAACAAAGTCAAACGCCATAATTTTTAAATTTTTTTTAATTTTATTGAATGAAAGCAAAAAATGTTGGAAATAGCATCAAATTTTAGAATAAGTTTAGATTTGTTAGAATTGGTCACCTTTGGCATGAATTAGGGCCTTCAAACGGCCAATGAAACCGTCACACGATGAGTGAATGTTGCTCTGCGGTATTTTAGGCCATTCCCGGCGAAACGCTTGCATTAGGTGATCGACACTTTGGTATTTTTTTCTTTGATAATAGTCCAACTGATGGGTATCCGGAGATTTTGGTGGCCATTGTGCGCTGAAAATGAAGCGAGGAACCTCATTTTATAACCATTCTTGGGTGGCGTGTGCTGAGTCCTGTTGGAATGTCCAATGTCTGCGGCCAAAATATTTGCGTGCCCAAGGCTTTAATACACCCTCCAGAATATTTTCGCGATAATATTCAGCATTTATTCTGATGCCACGGTCGATTAATACGAGTGGAGAGTGACCATCAGCTGTTATAGCGGCCTACAGCATCACCATGGCCGGCGCTTGAGTTCTGGTGGCCAACCGAAGGTGCACATTTTCAGCTGACCACTTTGGCAAGTAAACACGATCTTTTTGTTTCGTTTACAAAACGGCTGGACAACGAATGTTTTCTTATCGGAGACGGAGAAACCCAAATTCGACAGTTCACCACTTTCGGCCAAGCGAAGCAACTCTTTAGCTTTTTTTGGTCTATTTTCTTTCTGTTGGGGTGTAAGTTCTTGTACTTTTTGGAATTTCAATGGCTTTAGCCCGAGCTTATTTTTCAATATTTACCGAATGGAATATTGCGATATGTTCAGCTCACGAGCCATTTGTTGGCCACTTCGACGCGACAGGTTTCGATAAGTAGCTTCTTTACTTTTCGAACCATTTCTGCTAATGTTGCTGTTTTCTTCCGTCCACTTCCTTGACGTCGGGCTACACTACCAGTATCACAGTAACAAGCGATGGTCCGAGACACAAAATATTTATTCACATTTAAATGCTGGAGTGCTCTAACGATAGCCACTTGTGGTTTTCAAGCCAAATAAAAAAAATCGCACTATCACGCTTATTACCAATAAATATTTTTCTGGAATAATTTGCTGCTGCAGCTGTCGGACGAGCGGCTTAGAAATGACAGTAGTCCGAAATTGGTTGCAGTTTTTTCATCTCACCCTATATAGAAGATCGTCCACAAGACCCCAGATATAGAATACCTTATACAGGTATTCTACGTATAGAAGAACATTAATAGGTTGACTGTGCAGAGAAAGCTTTCTTTAGGTCATTTATATACAAAAGACCTTTTGTGGCCTTATTTGTATAGAAGTCTTACTTTAGGTGTCCTGTGTACAAAATACCTTTAGCAACGCTTTTGCCTGCAAAAGATATTTTATGGGTCCTCTATTTTTAGACGTCCCTCTATAGGTCCTCCATGTCTACAAGACCTTCTGTAGGTCTTTTGTGTCTACCGTTGTACTTTAAAGTCTAGGAGACCTATTAACCTTCCATGTTAAGAAAGCTTTTTTAAGAATCTATCTAAAATAACTCTATAGGTCCTACATGACTATTAGACATAGGTCCTCTATCTCTATAAGACCTTTTGTAGGTCTTTTATGTCTACCGTCATACTTTTTTGTTCAAGGAGATCTTCTGTAAGCCTTCCATGTCTAGAAGGCTTTTTTAAGAATCTATCTAAAATAACCCTATAGATCCTCCATGACTATTAGACCTTCTGTAGGTCTTTAATGTCTTTAGTAGAACTTTTAAATCTAGACCTTCAAACGTCTTTCATTTCTAAAAGACATTTTAAGGTTATTCTATGTCTAAAAGACCTATAGGTCCTTTACGTCTATAAAATAAATAGCCATGCTTCTGATTTTCTGACTTTTGGTGAAATGATCTTCATAATGATTGCATTGTATTACAACTATTTGAGTTATTGTTTGCTTGGACGCTATATTTTTCTTGTCTTATTATATTATTATGGCTGGGGAGCCAATGAAGAGAAATTATTTTATAGTTTTAATTTTTTTTTTGTATTTAATTATAAGTATTAAATACTCAGGTTTTGCTAGCTATGTAATATGATTTTATGGTCTTAGAGGCCCTGTATTACACAAATGAGTTTGAATAAATAAATAAAATAAATAAATAAAAGCTTCTATAGATCTTTTATGTCTTCTGTAGTACTTCTTAGTCTAAGAAACCTTCTGTAGGTCTTACGAAACTATAGAATTAAAATTCGTGAGAATTTGATTTTGAGTGTATGTCTGCCACTTTTCCGATTTGGTGTGAAAGACTAGGGCTGGAATGCGCAAACGAGAATTCAGATGGACAAGGTATACAAATAATCGCATGAAGGACATAAAGCCACTGCCTTTTCTTGTTTTTTCCAGAAAAAAAATGATTTTCTTACAAAAAGAAAACTGATACACTTTATTAACAAAATAAAATTGTTTACTTGTCTCTTCATACATAAATTAATTTGTTTTGCAATATATTTATTATATATACATATGTTTGTTTTTGTTGTTATCTCTTATACAAATATGTTTATCTTAAAATGTAATGATTATGTTTTAATTTTTTGTTTTATGTTATATATATATTAAACTAAAATATAATTTGTAATTTATAAAATTAAGACTATATATAATTTTTTATATATAAATCTAATAATTTTTTATAAATAGACTGAAGGCTATTTTAAATTTGAGGGAAAATAAAACAATAACTAATACAAAAAAATCTAAGGGTTCTGATTAAAAAATTTGTGGAAAAACTAAAGACATTTTTATAGATGAGAATTCAAGAAGAGCTTTCTTTAAATATCCTTTTTTTCTAAGAATGCGATAGAAAAAACAGTATTTCAAACGAGTTTTTAAAATTTTTGATATTTTAAAGTGAAAATAAAAATTTTAAAATCATATTTAAAATGGTATTTTTTCGTTCGCATTCACTCGTCATAGGAGCAAGATTCTTATGTTCGAAATGTACATTTCTTCCGATTCGTATAAGTGAATTTATGAAGCTCTTCAAGTAAACGTGTTTTTTGTGAATAAATTTACAATCCTTGGGATCCTGTTCCCACATGCAACGGTCTTGATTTTCTAGCTTTGAAACCATTAGAAATTCTCCCAACGCTTTTGGCCAACAACTATACTATACGATTTGAGCCGATTTAAAAACTGTGATATGGTATTAAAACGGGTGGACCAGATGCTTGTGTTGTAGTTTGCTGTTGTTGTGGCTGCTGGTTATGTTGCTGCTGATGCGGTTGCTGCTGGTGTTGTGCTTGGGGTTGCCGCAGAAATTGCAATTGATTTGCATTTATGGTTATCTGAAAGAATAGATTTTTTGAATTCAAACACTTTTCAATTAAATTGCATTCCCAAAACTTACCGGCATATTTGTAATTTCCCCCGTTGGCGTAACCATAACCTGTTGTAACAATTGTACCTGTTGTTGTTGTTGCTGCTGATGGTGTTGTTGTGGATTTGTTGCTGCTTGCTGGGGAATGAAGTTTTGAAAAACTGCTGCCTGTTGTTGGTGATGGTGATGAGGTACGCCAGCAGTGGCAGCAGCAGCATTTGGATTTGCAGCTGTCAGTATTAATTGTTGAGGTTGCTGGGCTGCTGCCACCACATTTAGACTGGTCGGTGTTATGTTGGGTATTTGCTGTTGTTGCTGTAACTGCAATTGATGCACCAACTGGGGCTGTTGCCCGGGGAGAGCAATGAAATATTGTAAGGGTGTTTGAGCCGCAGGTGTGGGTTGATGTATGATTTGTAGCTGTTGCGTTGGATGTGCTGTTGTAGCTAAAACTTGGGCGGGTTGTTGACTATTGGTTATTGTTGCCGTGGGAATTGTGGCATTGACTGGCAAAGCTTCGTTATTGCTAGGTGTAGTGGCGGGAACGGCAGTTGCAACATTCAAAACATCTGGATTTTCCACATTTGAAGTTGCCTGTTGTGTTGCCGCTGCTGCTGTTGAAGCTTTCGCATGGCCACTGGAATTACCTTCACTGTTACCATGATGTTTCCGTTGATGATTCGAGGGCTTAATATCTTCCCGCGGCACAATGTCAATGAGAAAATCAAATTGATCATAATTTGCAATAGCTTGAGCAATATCCGATCTTTGTAGAGTCCTTCGTTTACTTTCATCCGTGTGAATCCAAGCTCTCATGGTCAGCTCTTGAATGAAAAACTCACAGGCCTTGGCAAACAGCAGTGGAGCCTCGGCGGCAATCATTCGAGCATTTTCATCCAATTTCATAATTTTCTTTATGCGGGCCAACGGCAAGGCTTGGTGTTTGGCATCGATGGTTGTGTTTTGGACCTCTTGCATTATCGAAGGCCAAAAGGTTTCAATGGTGGGCGGAGGTTTTCGTGGCTGTTGATTTTTGGCTGCCTTAGAGGATTTTTCTTTGGGTATTGTACCGGTTGTGTTGCTGGTGGTGGTTGTTGTAGTTCCGGTGCCAGTCACTGGATTCATTTCGCAGGAGGTAGTTTGATTGCCCAACATGACGGATGATCCTAATTGATTATTATTTGCATTCATGGTTGTGGCTATATTTTCAATGGTATTATGCTTCCGATGGTTGTTGTTGCTGAACATGTTATGCCCATATCACAGTCGGCTCAACGGGGTGCTGCTGAAGTTTGGTATTACGGCTGGGAGCAACAATACGTTTACATTTGTAGCTGGAACTTTATGGAGCTATGATAAAGTTCGCCTCACTACAATTTTATGGCAAATGTTTGCAAAAATTTGCACACTTTTTCATGTTTCCTTCTATTGGTAATTTAGTGACAGCTAGCAGCGGCAGCCAAGCGAGCGCAATGTCTACCTCTATTTCTCTTTTGAGAGGCAATAATCAAAACTTTCTCATTTAATTTTACACTGTTTTGCAACTCATTATCGATTATGTTTTGCTAATTAACACGAAAACAACAATTTTGAGAGGGAATTTTGCAATTGATTTAATTTTTTCTACGTGCAATTGATTTATAAACATGTACAGCTTGTTCTTGATACTATTGAATTGTCAAATGGTTACAGGGTTGCCAAATGGTGTGTTTTTGCTGTCTCAGAGACGTACTCTTTTATACAACTCTACACAAAGTGGCCACAATTATGGCGTTGCCAACCCATTACATTACCTCGTTGTTGTACAGGGCCGTTATCTTACTTTTAATTTTCCTTTTCTTTTTTCTTCTCAGCGCCATAATGGAACGTTCAATAAGATCGGTGGTTAACAAGGGTGAATGCTTGATGCCAGAATTACCCATTGATAATCCGGAAATAATGAAATTCTATAGAAAAGTTGACAAAGTGGATTGTGGGAGGACCACGGATGACTGGGTAATGTGTGAGGTAAGAAACTATGTGAAGTTCTCACAAGCAAAGTTTATTAGAAGAATATGTATATTTTTAGGAGAGAAAAAGTTTATATTTTCCTAGAAGTTTCCGGATGAAGCATCTCTAGAATTTGTTATTAATATTTTGTTGTTTTTTTTTTCAGAAATCTATTTGTTTTGTAAAACCAGAGGTATTGGCCTTGCACGGAGAAGTGAGTTGTTTTTATACGGATATAATTCGTAAGAATGACTTCAAGTCTCGTTATGGAAAATCATTGCGCACAAGTGAGCCATATGTATTGCAAGAATCGGATTTTGTTAAGGTCTTCTGTACGGCCAACGATGGTGCCAGGTATGTTAAGATTTGTAAAACATGGGCTCGGATTAAAGTTCTAAAAGAGGTTGGAGTCCCTGCTTCAAGACAAAGAGGGAAAACAGATTTGGTGCTCCTAAAACTAAATAGAGCATTAGTATCTTCCATTCCTGCCTTGAGACAAAGACTCCGACCTTGTAGAAGACATTGGCCTTTGTAGAAAAAGTCAACCACGTCCAGGTTTATGTACCTTATTAATTTAATAATTTATATCTTCCAGTTGGTTTGGTATGGCCTATGGCATACGTGATGGGGTTGAAAAATCCATTGTCCACAAACCGGTACCGCCACCCTTGGATGCCAATCCCAATCCCATGAATGTTTTGGACTCTCTAAACGATTTGCCACGTTATTTCAATGTCTTGATGTTTGGCTTCGATTCTCTGAGCCGTAATGCTTTTATACGAAAATTGCCCAAAACCTATGAATACCTGACAAAGAAATTGGGAGCCATTGTACTGACCAGTTACAATATTGTAGGGGATGGCACTCCCCAGGCCCTAGTACCAATTTTAACCGGTTACAATGAATTGGAATTGCCCGAAACACGAAAACGTATGTCGGATGCATTAAACGTCGACAGGGCCTACCCGTTGATATGGAAAGATTATGAAGAACATGGTTATATAACATCATTCAATGAAGATTTACCAAATGTCGGAACATTTACATATCGCATGAAGGGTTTCGAAACCCAGCCTGTACATCATTATTTGCGTACCTATTATTTGGAAGTTGATAACATCTTGAGCTCAAGTAGTCCCCATTGTGCTGGTCATACGCCGGGACATGTGGTCATGTTGGACTATACGAAAAATGTAAGTGAAAATGAGAGATTTTTGGAGGTTTTTTTTTTTTTTAAATAAAAATTACTTTTTTGCAGTTTATGGCGAAGTATAGTGACACCCCCAGATTTGTGTTTAGTTTCCATGGTGATTTATCCCATGACTCCATTAATTTGATTGAAGCTGCGGATGATGATGTTGTGGCTTGGTTTGAAGATCTCCAGCACAGAAAGTTGTTGGATAATACAATACTTATCTTCATGGCCGATCATGGAAATAGGTGGGTATAGAAATATTCACTGTGAAGAGGAGAGGATGGTGGTCATAAAGGTCTTTTGAAGAAGATCTAAAAACACAAATGTTCAATGTGAAGAGGGGAGGGGAGGGTGGACATAAAGGTCTTTTAAAGAAGGCTTAAAGTTATTTAGAAGTTATAGCGAGAGGCCTGTGAAAAGTCGTATATCTATGAAAGACCTTCGAAAACAATTCCTTCCCAAAACAGGGCATTTGCAAGTTCGTTAATAAGATCTTACATCGAAAAAACAAATTTTCCAAATGTCTTTAATCCAAAGAAAAGTTTCTGGAAGGTATTCTGAATTCCACAGAAGTTAAAATTTTATTGAATGAAAGCAAAAAATGTCGGAAATAGCATCAAATATTAGAATAAGTTTCGATTTTTTTCGAATTGGTCACCTTTGGCACGAATTATGACCTTCAATGAAAACGTCACACGCTGCCCGAATGTTGCTCTGCGGTATTTTGGCCCATACCCGGCGAAACTGGAATTCATTTTAACAGCTGTCGGACGAGTGGCTTAGAAATGACAGCAGTCTGAAGTTGGTTGCAGTTTTTTCATCTCACCCTGTATATACCAAAGGTCCCTTTGCAAGACCTGTTGAAAGAACCTCTATTCATAGAAGACCTTCTTTAGATCGCATATCAGTAGAAGAAGTAGATCCTTTAAAAAAAGTGTACTACCCATGGACTTAGGGAAAGCCTTAAACTACCTATGAAGGAAGGACTTTAATACGTCTTCTGCCTAAAGAAAACCTATTGAAGTTCAACTACTTGCAGAAGATACTTTAAAAATCTATCAAAAAGTCTTCTCTTCATAGCGGAATAGGTCTTCCATGTAAAATGTATTCTGCATATAAAATGTTGAAATTGTTCTCTATTGTTTTTGTATTCCTTTCCTAGATTTTCCGATGTCCGTTCCACACTGCAGGGCAAACAGGAAGAACGTTTGCCTTTCTTTAGCTTTACATTTCCCGAATCGTTTAAGAAACGTTTTCCCCAAGAATATGGCAATTTTGTGGAGAATAGTGGACGCTTAACAACGCCCTATGATATACATGCCACACTTCGGCATATTTTAGGTAAGTTTCTTTATATAAAAATAATTTTTGAGAAATATTAAAATTTTGCATTTAAACTATTACACAGAACTACAAAAGGTAACCTACAATAACAACAACAACGATGATACCTATGACAGTGAAGATACACAAAAAACCTCCAGCAACAAACCAAATATACCAATATCCGATTTAGCCATAAATCGGGCCATATCCCTTTTTGATCCAATACCCAAAAATCGTAGTTGTGCCGATGCCTACATCGAACCGCATTGGTGTGCCTGCCTTAATTGGCAACAGTTAAATGTGAGTGCGGAAATGGGACCACTACTAAAGGCTGCCAATAGTATTATTAACACAATTAACAATGCAACTGAAACCTTTCGCCAGTATTGTGAAACTCTACAATTAAAACAAATTAATTGGGCAATGCGTTTAATGCCACATCGTGCCCTGTTGGCATTTAAGCACAATGCTGATGTGGATGGTTATATGGCTGAAATGGGTGATGCGACACGTACCACCGAGGAGATATATCAATTGCAAATTATGCTAACACCAGGTGATTCGCTATTTGAGGCAAGTGTTTATCATAATTTGGAAACGTTTACGATGCGCACCAAACTAACAGAGATATCACGCATCAATAAGTATGGTAGTCAGGCGAATTGTATATATGAACGTAATCCGGAATTACGTAAATATTGCTATTGTAAGAATTAAGACACACACACACACACGTAGAGACAGACAGTCAGGTATATACAAAGAGATACCTCCTCTATTTTTTTGATAATTTTAGTATTAAGCCAAAGATTTTTTTATATATACATATACAGGGGCGCTTTATCACATAATGTATATGTGTGTAACTGCCATAATATTATTTTTAATTATTTTTTTCTAGTTATGTTCCTTATTTTATTTTACATCATGACATTTAAATTTAAAAAAGACACTTTTGAAACGAAAAGACATTTTTGAAACGAATATTTTAGCCTCATAACATTTAGATTTGAAAAAAGACATTTTTGAAACAAATATTTTAAGTTTTCTAAAAACAGTTATCACTGTTAAAAAAAAGACATGACACACAGGAATTATTACCCAGTTTTATTATGTTAAGTGCAGATCTAAGTCCAATAATCTATCCCCTCTCATTCCAATCTCATTTTTTTGTTTAGTTAAGTAGTAAAGTTTTTTTGTTTTTAACCAACAACAAATTTAAATTTGATAAATATTGTTTTTATTGGCAAAACATTATTGATCTCGAATAAAAAAAAAAATAAATTTTAATTTTGACCTAACCTCAATTTGGAAAATTAAATGATCAAAACAAAATTTGTTAATTATGACCTAAATTCAATCTGGAAAATAAAATTATCAAAAAAGAAAATTTTATATAAAATTTAAGAGAAATTTATCAGCCGTTTTTATTTAGTATCCTAGACAAACATTTCTCTCAAAAAACAATTCCGCGGGAAAAAAAATTGTATTTCCTCCAAAATAACTTCCTGGCAAAATTACTTGGGAGTTTTCAACAAAATTGAATTATTATTAAAAAAAATCATCCGCGATATATTCAGCCCGTATTTTAGATTTTATATTAATACACCCAATTTGAACTGTACTCAACTATAATCAATTGATTAAAATAGTTAAAATTCAAAATTTTATTTAAAAAAAACGTAAGTTCATGCCATGCTTTCATTTTTTATTAACATATACTGATACGTTATTAGTTTTTCCTTTTGCACTTGAAATTGGCCATTCAGTATTGTATTTTCAAGCATCTATGTAGCTCCCAAGACTTTTTCAACATTCGACACGTAAGTTTGAATCTTAAAATTGAAAGTTATTTGGTTTATGTTGCTTAATTTTTTTAAAAAACAAAAGTTTAAAGTTTGACGCCCCAATTTATGCAACATAGGTTACACAAGGTACGAAAAAGACCCATTCGCATTGCCATCTTCGCAAATTGCCTCTACACAATCATTAAGGATGGTAGGAATTTTGTCCTAAATTAAGCAAGATTTCTGGCGGCAATCCTTTGTTTGTAGGAGAGAGTGGGGTGAACGGAAATGAAATAGAAAATGCTCGTACTGGAAATTCGCTTTGTGTTAATATTTTTATACAAAATAAAGCTAAAAATTGCAATAATGCAAAAAAAGATACTGAAAATAATTGCCTTGCATAAATGCAGGGGACATGGTCAAAATAACACAAAATAAGAGCGTAAAATCATCTAAAATCTCCCTACGTGTCATATTCATGATTGGGCTGATTGTTTTTATCAGCAAAACGTTATAGATTCCATCGACTGTTATGGCCCACATCATCACCATGGACGGCGCTTGCGTTCTGGTGGCCAATCGAAGGTGCACATTTTCAGCTGACCTCTTTGGCAAGTAAACACGATCATTTTGTTTGTTTACAAATTCAAATTCTAACCTAACCTTAACTTTGTAAATTCAATTTGAAATATTTTTTCTTAAAATATCTGAATTTCTTCAAGTTATGAAAAGCATTATTGATAAATTAATATTTGTGATATAGACTTTTATTGGCTCTGATATTGACGTTAGAGATAGGAACTGTTTTTTATGCATTGAAATTTGACAAGGTAAATTACAGAAAATGCAGAGCTGGGAATGCTAATTTGAAATGAGGTTACATTTATTTCATTGTACCATGACATATTCCGTTACGGAATACCAAATTTGTGTCGACGTCGACAAGAAGAATATTGGTAATTAATAGATTCGAAAGGGTATCTTCCTTGTGTTTTACGTAACGGAATACCAAATTTGTGTCGACGTCGACTTGAAAAATAAAAAGAAATCCGAAAGGGAAATTTTATTTCCTTTTTTTTTTTGTAAAATTAACATTTCAGCATATATCTAGATCGTTATTTTTTATTTCAAACCCATCAGTATCTACACTAAACAAATATTGCACAAAATAAAAATAGAAACAAGAATCTAATCTAAGTCATCAATAGTTGTCACTCTTTTTTAAGAAATAATACGCACCCCATGAATTAGATTTTTTAAGACAGTTGCAAATTTTGTAATTTAAAATTCTATATAAAATTGTATTAAATTATTATTTGTAAAAAAAAAAAAAACAAAATAAAATAAAATATTTTTTGTAACGACAAATGAAACAGAGATGTGTTTTTTTGGGGTTTTGTTTTGTTTGTTTTTAGTGTGGTGTAAAAAATGCGCTTTATTTGTTTTTGTCTTAACAATGCAGTTAAATTTCCATAAAAAATAATATATTGTATTGGGGAAACAAAGAAAACGAATTTCTTTTTTGTTTGAATGTTTCCTAGAAAACCACAATCTATTGTTGTTGTTGTTGATGATGTATAACATACATAGAAGCAACACAGAACTACTAAACGCAGAAGAATTAAATTGTTGTTGCTGCTGCTGCAGGTCATCTCCCAGCGAAGGAGGTAAATTAAAATTAACAACTGAGAAGGTTGTTTGCTGCTGCTGTTGATGTTGAACGAAAATAATAAAATTAATATTTATCATATTGTTAGATGATGGTTGTTGTTGTTGTTGTTGAATTAAATAAGTGGAAAATTATTTGGATACTGGTGCATTTCTATCGATAACAGGTTGTATAGTTTTGCCGCCAAAGATTTGACCCCAGCCAATTAAACTGTAAAGAAAAAGAGAGAAAATATAGATATTATTAATTTGTAAGTATAAGCTATTTATATGGTATAAAGGCTAGACTAGAAAAAGTTATGAGGAAAGCTTGATTTACCATTTCTATAAAAAAACATTTTTCTTGAAAGATTGCTCTTTAAATCATAAATGGGAGAGGAGATATTTTTTGGGAAGTTGGCAACGCTAATGGACCTTTTTCGCTCCTTGTGCACCCTACTTGTTGTGCTTTTGCGGCTTTATTGGAATTAAACAGTTCAAAAAACCAAATTTAAATATTATAACTCAAATATAAGTGTATTGGATGTTGATGGATTTGAAACATGATCTTTGATGGACCTGCATTGCAAAAACAACCAATGTATTCAGAAAAGGTCACATCAGTTTGCTGTTGTTTATGGGCCGGTGGCGTCTTGGAACGTATCTATTCCAAGACGCTGCGAATCGTAACGAATGGTGCGGGCTACCGCGATAGAATATTCAACCCTATTTCGCATCAGAAATTAGAAATTAACTCTTAGTGGTCCTTTGTAGATAGAAACGAATTAAAATATTTCTATAGATAGACGAAATTTGAGGAGACTTCAATAAATGGAAGATCCCTGGGAGAACTTTTACAGACAGAAGACATTCGAGAAGATGCTTTAAGGGAACCCCCATAAAAGGAAGGCCGCTGAAAGATATAAACTTTTCTAAATGCGTTTTTTGAGAAACTTTCTCATAGCTCTTAAACAATCACCCTTTATGTGTCTACATACAAAAAGAAAGATTTCTAAATAGTTATTTTTTTCCAACTTACCGCCAATGTTTTTCCACACGACGACTGAGGGCAATCTTTTCACCCTTTTCCGTGCACACCGGTGTGGTGAGGACAATCTTGGCCAAGTCACCCTTCGTTGCCGAAATACGACCACCAGTACTCAATGAACCAATGTTGACCAATAGAATTTCACCCTTCACTAATTTTTCAACACGAGCACCCTTCTTATCACCATCTGTGCGGACACCCAACAGGCGACGCAACAGATAATACGAAATTTCCAATTCAATGAAAATATCCGGCAGTTGACCGACAGCACCCAACACCTGACCCACCAAACGATCTGCACGGCAGAGTGTGGGATCAATTTTGGTACCGACACCAATCAGACCACCGGGTACAGCATATTGCAGTTCATTTTGTTCGGCATACAGAGAGACGATGCGTGAGAAAATCGGACGGCAGGTGATGTTACCTTCGCTGTCTTTGGTCACCACACCGGGACGTACTTCGATTTCTTGGCCAACACGCAGGACACCGCAAAGGATGGAACCACCAGCCACACCGCCCTTGAGATCGTTTACCTCACAGCCGGGTTTGTTGACATCAAAGGAACGTATAACAATTAGCCTGGGTGGGGCATTAAAATCACGCTGTGGCACAGGAATCTTGTTGACAATGTACTCGCACAATACCTGAAACGAAGGAGAATAAATAGTTTGAGATTAAGATCATCAAATCACAAATTCCAATAGTATTTTACTCACATCAATGTTGTATTTCAATTGAGCCGATATGGGTATAATTGGTGCTCCCTCGGCCACTGTACCCTGTACGAATTTTGTAATGTCTTCGTATTGCTCCTTGGCCTGGGATTCCTTGACCAAATCGATTTTATTTTGCAAAATCAAGATCTGTTTCAGTTTCATAATTTCAATGGCGGCCAAATGTTCCGAGGTCTGTGGCTGGGGACAAGATTCATTGCCGGCAATCAAAAGCAGAGCAGCGTCCATAACAGCGGCACCGTTCAACATAGTGGCCATAAGAATGTCGTGACCAGGGCAATCGACGAAGCTGACGTGACGTATCAAACGGAAGCGGCCAGAACAGGAGGGACGAGCGCAGGGGAAGTTATCGTCTTTACTGGAACTATCCGAAACAAAGCATGCTGGTCTGGGACACTTGGGGTTGTCACATTTGTAAATTTTGGCATTGGCGTAACCTGTTGGAAAGGAAATCATCGTCGAGAAGCAGAAAAAGATGTGGAGAGGGTGAGAGATAGAGAAATAGTAAATAAAGAAGTGAGAATGTTAGAACCATTGCCACCACCCAAAACGCCAAAAATGTATTTGTTTTTTTTTTCTCTAGTCATTTATTTGCTTCAAAGGGTTTAATAAAAATTCATCATTACTATAATCATTTAATGGTCCAAGGAATCAATATCGAGATTGCAAAAATGTCGAATGTAAAAGTTAAGCGTTTTCTCAATTAATTAAAACTAATCATCATTACAACAATTCAATTTTTCACAAATAAAAAATTAAAAACATGTCGTATGGGACAAAGACTAACTAAACCGCCCCCGGGATTGGAGGAACCAAAAACAGTGTCTTGTAAAAATGTCTTCATAAAAACAATTTTCTTTTTCAAATAATTACAACAAATAATGGATATAATAATAATTTTTTGTTGTCGAATGTAATGTTTCAGTGGGTTAATCTTTAAAAGTTCTAAATGAGTATAACAGATGTGAAATGTATTCAAGTATACAATTATCTCGTGATTTGTTGTTTATAAAAATAAATGCAATGTCAATTAAAAAAAAACGTTATAAAATAAAATGTTGTGGGTTAAAGTTAAAACAAAACTTTGCGGCATTTTTCAGCTCCACAGCGGCAACTAACTTTTTCGGCATTTGAAAGATTCTCATATTCGCCCTCGTCGCCACGAATATAATCAAAGGTTAGCTCTTCGCCCGGCTTAATGGGTCGCAATGTGAAAAATGCCAGGCGGGGCATGTTAATGTCCAAATTGTCCACCCAAAATGGAAAAACGGCCAAATTGGGATCACAAGAATGATTGAAAAAGTGACATACATTGCCATGCAGGGCTGCGTCAATGGTGTACATGCTTTCCGCATTCGTGTTGTAGTCCAAATCAAAGAGGTAAGTACGTCCAATTGCATCGTATTGGGTGCCACGTTCATCAGCCTCCTCAGAGGTGATTATTTCGCCCACATATTCTCCCACAAATTCACCCTTACGCAGGGCTTTTTCCGTTCGAACACCCCAACCACGACCGTTGGATGTCTTGAACAGACACAGGGAGTTGTGGCGTCCTCTTTGAATGACGCGATTCGGACAGTCTTCGGAACAGGCACATGCCTCATTACACTCATAGATTGCTTCACCCGGATATATGCGTAGACGGCCGTTTTTGTCATAGGCAAAATAGCTGTCGGCCAAACGTGCACAGCACTTGGTTGAGGGTGCACAAACATCCTCACACTTGCAACCCATTTTGGGGCTGATCTGAATTTCAACACCCTTGCCACAAAAGTTGGCATTTATGTACTGGAAATTGGGATCCAGTGTCTCTAGATCGACATTATTTTCCACTCGTATTGGGGATACTGACTCAATCAGATTCATGCGTTCCTCCCATTCCTGTAAGGAGGCCAATTGTTGTTTACGTTTTACGGAACACTGTTCCATTAACATAGATTTAATGAGACGTTCACGTATTTTCTCGGGTTCACGTTGGCTGCGAGAACGAGCCTTTATAAACTGGGCCAACAGTATTAAATCGATTTTAACAACCATGGGATCAAAATTATCCAATTCTTCCATATTTAATTCATGGGGCTGCAGCGTAATCTGCTCGTCTTGGATTTTCTGCAGTAGTTTCTCACGTATATCAGGTATGACATCCTCATGTAGATACATCTGACTTTGAATGAAGCCATCGAGCAGAACACATTCGCTGACATTGCTCAGTCGTTCCCAGGTATTTTGTGATTTCGGGTAATTCAGCCATTTGACATAGAATACTGGCTCGGCATTTATACATTCAATGCTCTCAATGTTTTCGACAACATATTCGTGTTTTTGCTTTTTCGGCGTATGAGATGGAGTTTCGCAGGAATTGCGACGTCGTTTATTCTGTATGGTGTGCTGCAAGGCTTCTTCTACGAGACTGGATTTGGTTAGTAAAACAACTAAGGATTTGGGTGGAGATTTCATATACAAAGAATCCGCACTACAGATGGATGCATTATCGTTAAGGCTTTCATAGCCACTGCTGGGACTAACGGAAGGTCCACGTTCCGAGCGCGTCAGTAAACTATCCAGAGATGATGAACGTGTCATTGTACTTTGTTTTTCTTGTTGTTGTTGTTTTAATTGCCTTACTCTACGTTGTTGCACTTGCTGTTGTTGTCTTTGTCTCAGTCGTTGCCGGCGTTTTGCCTCTTGTTGCCTTTCGAACTCGCGTAATAATTTTGGAGATGCTAGCAGAGCTTGTATGCGTTGCTGACTTATGCGTTCTGCAAAATTTCCCATTGAACATTCGACCGATCGGATCAACAAGACACAGAGAGAGTGAGCGAGCGAGTTATGAATACCGGAAACAAAAATAAAAATAAACATAAAAACGAATCAAATAAAGTGGCGGCATGTTTTTTGCATCAAAACAATCATTACTTTTACTTGTTTTTTTTTTTAACAAATTGCTGGTCTATTTATGTAGAGATTTTCTTTGAAGGTGGGAACTTATAACAAATCAAACTTATACCCTATCAAATATTTTTCATTTGGTTTATTACTCCAGCAATTTATTTGGAAATTTCACAGAACGCATATTTCACAGTTTACATCTTTTTTCTATATTTACAATTTTAATAGATTTCTTTGCTAAGCCAAAAATTGGAAATTAAATTAAACAAATAAAGATATGAATCTTCTAAAATGTAGGAAAAATGATGGTACATAATTATCGCTTTATGTTTGTGTTAAAAATATATGATAGGGATAATGTTGATTTAGTTTTTCTTAACAAATAAATGACTAGAGAATTCAGGTTTTTGTAACAAATGTGAATGGAAATGGTTACAATAAACAAAATAATAGCGATCTGGAAAAGACAGATTCTTTTTGCAGGGGAGTTAATTTAGAATAATATAAAAGTTAATTGATCAAATTTGAAAATTTGGAATTTTTGTCTTTAAAAATTCACTATAAAATTCATTATCTTTTTTTATGATAATAGTTGTCCCGTTAAGATTCCACTTGAAGTGAAATATATACATCCTATGCTATTATAATATGGGCAATAACGAGCCATCGAGGATGATAATGTTTAAGACAGATTTCGAACAGGAACAAGTTTTGAAATATCCGGAAAAATTGTGAAATCACGAATCTAAGGCCTAGTGATTTAGCATTTAAGTTTCACCTTTCAAAATTACATATTTCGAAATTTTACTCTCTCATCGATCGCTAAAATTTTGTTTATCCGAAAACGAAAATTAATAATAAATGCATACTCATAACACAAATGCTTACCCAATTTAATGGTAATATTTCTTTCCAATTCGTTCTTGAAACGAACAGTCTGTACACCCGAAATGGCTTTGACCACTGTTGATTTACCGTGAGCTACATGACCAATGGTACCAATATTGATAGTAGCTTGACGTGAAATTACCTCAGGCGACAATGGTGTCAAATTGCTGACATCCTGGAAAAGAAGAGAGATCAAGTTAGAAAAAAAATGTTCTATATTGTAAAAGCCAAACAACCAATAACATCAGCAAGGCGCCACAGCAGCAGCAAGCATATTGTGAGAAGAGAAAAAAAACTACCAATAACTGTCGACTGTCGTGGCATTTTTGAGGTTAGATTTTTACAGGATGAGCAATTGCATCAGAAATAATATTAGCACTTATTTGTGGCATAAATTATCGTAGAAAATACGTTAATTCCTTGAAAATCTCCATTTTCAATAAGCATTTTGACAGTATACCGCACAATTGCAAAAAATAAGCCATAGAAACGCCACGTGCGATTTTTTCGCGTCACATCGTATCAATGTAGAAAATTGTGTTGACATGGACCATGGTGCACATATTTTATTATTTTAAAATAATATTGCTTAAAGTCATTCACATCCTTTCCGCACACAAAAACAACAAATACCATATTTAGTTGGCATTTTTTCAAAAGAAATTTCCAATTTTTTCTTCACTTTCTCGCCGCGCTGTTGCAGGCCGATGTTATTTGGCGTTGCTTTTTTCCTTTGGCATTTTCCCATTGACATTTACCAAATTTTTTAGATCCTGCTGTTGCAAATTTGTATTTAAACCAATCTGAGCTTCCGCTGTGGACATTTTCCTGCTTCTATTTAACACTTATCCCAAATAAAATAAAAAAACTTTAATCCACAACTAGTTTACGCCTTAACATCAAAATTTACTAGAGAACGAAGCCGGCAGTGACGTTTAAGTCCGCAGTGTCAAGAATCGTTTTTGGCGCGCGCATTATGCTAGGAACACAATTGGAGCGAACGACGAATTTCGCCCTACGCGGCGACAAAATGAGCCGCGAAAATTCGTCGTATGGAACACAATACCGACGAAATTATAAAACAGCTGATGAAGTTGTTTACTTTTTGCTCATTTGTTGACTACAATGAATTATACAAGAACACATAATTCTTTACGTTCTCTGTTATAATTTCACTTATGTCCATCTTCTCTATTATAAATTCACTGATATCCATCTTCACTCAGGCGCAAGTACTCAAATAAATAAACAAATTAATTATGTTTTTTTTATACGAGTAACAGATAGTAGAGTGACCATAACAAATTTTAAAGTAAAAAGTAACTTTATTTACTAAAACACATAAAATTCGTACAAGTATGGCCACCTTGTACTGTTTTGTTCGCCGGTCGCCGGCGTATGAAATAGAAATAAAGCTAATTGAGTTCGCGGCGACCGACGAAATTTTCGCCGGTGCCGTGATTGTGTGCACTTCCATATACACATATGTGTTTTATTTTTGACGACGAACATACGCCGCGAAAAAATTCGTCGTTCGCTCCAATTGTGTTCCTAGCATTAAGTTGAACGCCGTTGTGAGTGACAGTGACATTGTAAAGTAAACGTTTGCGTTGTGGGGGAGTACTTAAATGAAAATGTGTGACATGTGGCAGTAAATTCATTAAATGTTTTAAAACACGTTTACATGCAAATCTTCATCATTGTTACCTTGGTAACTGACAAATTTCATCACATTTGACTACGGAAAAGACACGTTGAGTTTAATGTGCAGCCAAAAAATGGTATCAGTGTTTATTGTGCATTATACTATTAAAGATTAACCCAGATTTAGGTTGAAGATTAAACCCAGTGGTTTAATAGATCGAGTGGGTTAACCCTGTATGTTTCGATGCACCCTTAGAAGCTGATATATTTTACATAATACGTCTTTCTATGCATTCATCGTATAATTAAGAAGGTAAAGTCATTTCAAAAAAGCACGTCAAAAAAGCAGTAAATCCTGATAATGTGGATTAATCCGGATACATTTGTGTATCTAAACGTGCGATAAAACTGATTGGATAAATTCGGATTAAGCAAAAAATCCCGATGTTATAAGTTAATTCGGACATTATTTTGTATCTAAATGCGCTATTACTTATAAAATACCTTTTATAAATATATGTTTGGTGAGTTGCTAACAACAAAAAGGTTAACGGCAGGAGAGAAAGAACTAGATTTGTTTTCTGGTTTGATTTCCAGAATGCTGCCATCATGGTAGAAGAATATAGGTAGACGCGTCGACACAGCTGCTGAGACAATGAACTGTCAAACCAATTTTGGAGTTGAAAATGTTGAATGAAAAATTATTTAAATTTGCATAAATTGTTGAAAAACGCGATTTATAATCACCTCCGAACGATGTCGTATAAGAAAACATTTAAAAAGCGACTTATATTTGCAAGAACATTTAAAAATTGTTGACATATCAATGTTCGCAAGCGTTGATGCATCTACCTGTATTCTTCTGCCATGGCTGCCATGTTAAAAACATAACCTCATTGTACTACGTTTACATTAGAATATTTTGCTGGGTTAATCCGGAAAATTTGGCGTAATACAATAGCATTAACAATTGAAATCCCGTGGATATATTAAGCGGTACATTAATGAGGTTGTCATTCTTGAAATACTGCCAAAAAACATGATGATCAATTAAAAAATTATATATACTTTTTTAAATAATTTTATTATTTTTTTCTTTAAAA
The DNA here is from genome assembly GCF_030504385.1 of Musca domestica. NCBI lineage: Eukaryota > Metazoa > Arthropoda > Insecta > Diptera > Muscidae > Musca > Musca domestica. The sequence continues at coordinate 9,963,045 of NW_026712272.1, read as the reverse complement.
TCACATTTTTACAGCTTATAGCATAACATGCTTTATTTTTTGCTTCTAAATAAAAAATCAACCATTTGTGGCACTCGTTTATTAGTTTTTTCTCTCAGTTGTAAATGGTTTATAAATGACTGCCTGTTTGTAGTTTGTTCATTCTATTAATTTAAATAATACTTAAATACTCCTTATTTTTTTCATCATCAACATCGTATACACTCTGTGAAGGCGCGGGCGAAGAATTAACACTGATGGACTCCCATCTACGACTACAAATGCGTGGTATTGCTCTCCTCTTCATAGGCCATATTTGCTACGCCCTCACTTGTAGTGCCACCATTATTGGTGCCATTACTACGACGATTTGGTAGAAAATCACTTTGTTGCAGTTGTATGATTTTTGCCTCTGTATATGGTCCAATGGGTATTTGCAGATTATCCAAATGTTCCACTTGCAGGGGAAAGGAGAAACAACCACCTTCACTTTCGTTTTGTTTTTTCTGTTGTTTTTCCAATTTTTGTTGCTTTTTGCAAAGAAGATTTGTGGGGGATTTTTTGGAGAAATGGGCTTCGATTTCCTTGAAAGAAAAAAAGTGAGAGCATATTAGTATTCAATATGTTTTCATTTTACCCATGATATAATTAACAAGGTAATCTCATGCTATCTTTTGATTAGCATTTTTTTATTTTATGTCGCTTCATTGTCGAATTTATACTTTGCAGTTCTTTCTTAAATATGGGCGTACAGCTGGCAAGAATTTTGCATTTACTATCTACCAAATATTTTGTTATTTTCCCGCTCTTGGAACAAATATCAGCTGGTAATTTGTGGGGTTTGATAATTAAGTCTGCCTTAAAATAAAACGTAAAAATGACAAGGTCGAGTTTGGCAGAAAAGGGTTGCCATATTCGATTTAGCAAATGAGTATACCTCTATTTTTTTGCTATAGATTTTAACCATGATCAAAAATCAATGTAAATTTCTTGCCAGCTGTACGTCTATGTTCAAGGAAGAACTACAAAATATAAATTTGACAGTGAAGGGACCATGGTAGAAGAATATAGGTAGACGCGTCGACGCAGCTGCTGGGACAATGAACTGTCAAACCAATTTTGGAATTGAAAATGTTGAATGAAAAATTATTTAAATTTGTAAAAATTGTTGAAAAACGCAAATTATAATAGCCTCCGAAAGACGTAGTATAAGAAAACATATAAAAATCTACTTATATTTGAAAAAACATTTAATTTTTTTTTAACATATCAATCCTCCCAAGCGTTGATGCATCTACCTGTATTCTTCTGCCATGGAAGGGACATTAAATAAAACAATTGTTTTCAAATAATTGGATGAGATTACCTTGGAATTTGTACCATGATTTTAGGATTTTTACTTACCCCCAAAGTCCTGCCCTCAGTTTCGGGTAGAGTAAAATATAATGTGACACATCCGACAAAGGCTACGGCAGAATAAAACCAAAATGTTCCCGGCATGGTGAGCAGCGATAACATTTGCAAAAATAATTTATTTGCCAGAAAACCGAAAATATAACCCAATCCACTAACCAATCCTGAGGCTGTGCTGCGCACGGTGGCTGGGAAAACTTCACCAATTAATATCCATGGTATCATACGGATACCCAAATGGGCAAAGAAAGCTGCACCCAGCAACAAAATCAAGGGTATCCATACCAAATTATTCATTTCTTGTTTGGGCACCGTCAACAACAGTTCTTCCTTTACTTTTTCGGGAAGACTTTTCTTTGGCTCCTCACTGGCAGGACTAATGGGTAGGGGACTTTCAGTTGTAGTAGAGGTGGTGGTGGATTGTGTGGATGTTGAAATTGTAGTGAGATCATCAAAGAGTGTTGTGGTTTCCTTAGTAACCTCCTCTGAATCTTCCAAATCTAAAATTTCCTCTGTAATGGACTCTGTGAAATTTGATTTTCCCAAATCCTCTAAATCCAAGTCATCTTCATCGGCAAATGTGATGTTATAAGGTTCCAGAGTTGCCACATCCCGGGCAGTTCTATTGTAGGCCATTTCTGGCAATATGGTGGTTAATTCTTCTAATGTATGTTGGGTCCCAGGGGTTTTTAAAAGCAGGGCCTTTTCTTCCGATTCAAATATCTGAGTGATGTTATCACGCGTAATAATACTATCTTTAGGTACAATGGACGAGGCATTCACAACCACATTGTTAACCGCAAAACCGGGAACTACCCTCAAATAATGGGCATATGTGGCGGTTCCAAACAAACAAATACCCACACCAATTGTGGAAATTAAAACCAAAGGTCTTTTGCCGGTAAAATGTATCAGAAAGACACACAGAACTGTTGCCACCATTTCGGCCATGCCCAGTAAGATGGTAGCATGATATTTATTAATGGGTGCCTTAAGGGTATGGAAAATCTGCACAGCATACGTTTGTAGAGATGTCTTGCCGGAGAAATGTCCCACGAAAAATGTAAATGCCACCAAGAGGAATGGTGCCAAAAATGAGCGTTTTCGGAAAACCAAAAAACGATGAAAATACCCAGGCTTTTTGCCCTGCATTTGATCCAATTCAGCTTGATCCTCCATGGCTGGTTGGGTTATCAGTTCATTGTATAATCGATTGAATTCCTCTTCTATTTTATATTCAGGTACCCAGCCGCGCAGCCATTGCAATGATTTAATGGCTTCTCTAAAGCGATGCTCTCGTATAAGCCATGTTGGAGATTCTGGTATGAAACAAAGAGAAATAATTGAGATGACCGGAAAGGCTGAACTGACGGCGGCAATGGTACGCCAATCCATGAGAGAACCCATAATAAATTGTATAAAGACACCGGTTATCACACAGGTCGAACCCAAAGCCGAGAGTATGCCACGATACTTGGGTTCGGTTATTTCAGCCACATAGGTTAGGACCTGAGGAGAGATATTTCAAAAAAGAAGAAGATTAAAATAAATGTCTGTTGGAAAAAATATTGTCTTCTATACCGGCGCTTCCATAAGGCCACCACCCAAACCACTCAAACACAAAGCGGCATAAAGATGCTCCGTTCTGGTAGAGAAATGAAAAAGAAGCCAAGATGCCAATATGGGTAAATTGACAATCTGAAATATAGGATGAAGGTATTAATTCTGATAATGTATTTAAAAAAATTATGGCCTACCTGCATAGCTCTTCTCTTTCCAATAGGTTGGGTCAACATTCCCGAAAATAGACAACCCATGGGTACACATATTAGGTTAATGGAACCTGGAGAATAAAAAAAAAAACATTGGAAATAATAAACAATTAAGGTGAGGGTACATAAGCAGCTTGGCATAATGGCTAGGCATATTTATGTCAAATTATAAGGCGGAACAACGGCAGAAGTTGTGCTCTGTATGCCTTTGTGATATGTCACAAAATATGACATGCGAAGACTTTAAGTTGTTTATGTACTCACACCTTTATAGTCGCATAATTAAGGGTACCGTAGAGAGCGAAAGTATGAATTATTTATTTGATATTCTTTAGTTCAAAAAAGCAATTTAAACGCTCGACATCAATAGAAAGAGAGCAAATATAAGCAAAACGTAAACAAATTTTGACATTTCGTCTGTTTTTGAAACAAAATTTGTAACACCTTAAGCTGATATCATACGATAAGGGTGTGACATACTAAGTGTCAAATTTTCCATATGTAGAAGTTGCACACCTCGTGTGATGCATGGACGACATTTCAGTTGTAAAATACATGAGTGAAGTACATATCATGGTAAAATAATACAGGTAGATGCATCAACGCTTGGGAACATTGATAAGTCAAACATTTTAAAATGTTTTGTCAAAAAAGTAGAAGTAGTTTTTTGTTTTCCTATACGACGCAAATCGGAAGCTGTTATGAAATGTATTTTTAAAAATGTTTTCTAATTTGAATAATTTTTCATTCAAAAATGTCATTTCTAAAAATGGTTTGACAGTTCATTGTCCCATCAGCTGTGTCGATGCGACTACCTCAATTCTTCTACCACGGAACATATATACTTTTTCGATCACAGTGAGCCCTATTTTATCAGAAAAATATAATTTAATCAAAAGTGTTATTTGTTTGTTGTGTGAAAATATATAAAATTAAATTTGTGGTAAAATGTCATCCATAAAGTATAATAATTTTGTAGAAAATATAATATAATTCGAATGTAAACCAAGAAAATAAAAAAACATATGCAAGTGTGTGAAACAACGAATTGTGAGTCATATGTTAAATGACGATTTTGACATACAGACGGAAATACGCATGGATAATAAAAGTGACAGCACATATGTAAAACTATTATCGTCAAATTATAAGGCGGAACAACGGCAGAAGTTGTGCTCTGTATGCCTTTGTGATATGTCACAAAATATGACATGCGAAGACTTTAAGTTGTTTATGTACTCACACCTTTATAGTCGCATAATTAAGGGTACCGTAGAGAGCGAAAGTATGAATTATTTATTTGATATTCTTTAGTTCAAAAAAGCAATTTAAACGCTCGACATCAATAGAAAGAGAGCAAATATAAGCAAAACGTAAACAAATTTTGACATTTCGTCTGTTTTTGAAACAAAATTTGTAACACCTTAAGCTGATATCATACGATAAGGGTGTGACATACTAAGTGTCAAATTTTCCATATGTAGAAGTTGCACACCTCGTGTGATGCATGGACGACATTTCAGTTGTAAAATACATGAGTGAAGTACATATCATGGTAAAATAATACAGGTAGATGCATCAACGCTTGGGAACATTGATAAGTCAAACATTTTAAAATGTTTTGTCAAAAAAGTAGAAGTAGTTTTTTGTTTTCCTATACGACGCAAATCGGAAGCTGTTATGAAATGTATTTTTAAAAATGTTTTCTAATTTGAATAATTTTTCATTCAAAAATGTCATTTCTAAAAATGGTTTGACAGTTCATTGTCCCATCAGCTGTGTCGATGCGACTACCTCAATTCTTCTACCACGGAACATATATACTTTTTCGATCACAGTGAGCCCTATTTTATCAGAAAAATATAATTTAATCAAAAGTGTTATTTGTTTGTTGTGTGAAAATATATAAAATTAAATTTGTGGTAAAATGTCATCCATAAAGTATAATAATTTTGTAGAAAATATAATATAATTCGAATGTAAACCAAGAAAATAAAAAAACATATGCAAGTGTGTGAAACAACGAATTGTGAGTCATATGTTAAATGACGATTTTGACATACAGACGGAAATACGCATGGATAATAAAAGTGACAGCACATATGTAAAACTATTATCGTCTGATAGCAGATTTATTAATAATTCCATAATTTCAAGTTCAATTTTTAAATTTATCTGCCAAAACTTTTGTTCCCCACTGCACTCAGTTTTGTTTTTTAAGCCATACTCACTAAACCATGAAATTTGTTCCTTATTCAAAACAATATCGCTGGGTTCTCGGCCATCACCACCTTGGATGGCAGGTATAACAATGGTTGGAAATCCCAAGGTCATTCCATACACTGTGAAAAAAAAAAAACGAAAAAAAAACACATAATTAAAGTAGCAGAAAAACATTGTAATTATTTGTGGTTTTATGCAACACAAAAACACTGATAAAAAAGTAATCATTTCATAAAAAAAGAGAAGAGTAATTTTGTTGTTGCTGCTAAGAGGAGTAATAATGTTTTAATTAGTTATTTACCAAAAAGTAAAATATTTTTAACACTAACGGCTAAAAACTGCGGCAATGCTTGACGAAAATTACTAATTTCCTGTGGATCACCGGCACTGATCGAAAAGCGGCGATTTCCATTTTGCATAAACAATGGTCGGTCATTAATTGTACTGTAAAAAAACAAAACAGAAAGAGAAGTAGAGAGAGGTTAAAAATCGAGAAAAAAAAGTTACAAAATTGAAAAATAGTTTCACATCACAACGGTCGTATATTTAAAAACCCTAGAGTAATTGACTGTGGTGGCAATGATGATGATGAGGATGGCGATAATGATGTCAATGATGATTATGAGGAATTTGTCAAAATAATTGCTGCCTTACACAACAAATTGTTTAATTGTTGGTATTGGGTAAACAGCATAACATAAAGATCAATGCGCGCACAAAGACACACACACAGACACACACACATAAAACTATTGAAAATAAAAACAAACAATATCATTACAGTTGAACATTGTTATAACGGTCAATTTGCCCATTGTAGAAATGTGGCACGAAAATATATAGTTTAAGTGTTGCCAACCACCTAAATGGAAGTCAACGATATTAAGTATGGTACACACTGGCAAACATGATAACCGTTCTTTGAAGGTGATTCTTTTGAAAAAGTTTTATTTAGCTCTTCCAGAGTGAATTTATAATTGTTCACTATAAATTTTAACATTGTACAAGTGTTGCCAACTACCAGTCTGGTGATCAACGATGTTAAGCATTGAACATACCTTTGGGATTATTTGTGGGTAGTTGAAACTATTAAATTCTAATACGTAAAATTACAAATTATAATTCTGCAACTAGCCTGAACCGGATCGGAACTTTTATACACTTTACCATTTGAATGGAACTTGTAAAATGAAAAAAAAATAGTTGAAAACAATGTCTTCTAAATTATCAAAAGACCGAAATGGGATGGTATAGTTAGATGGGGACTAAAAAACGTGGGTCTGTAATTTTAATTATCTTCCAGAGAAGTCAAATTTCGAATCAATTTAGAGATAACTCCGTTGAAAATGTGGCAAATATCGCAAGGTACCATGTTTAGCATTTCCATAGTGAATTTATAATTTTTCACTATCACGTTGAACATAGGGCAAGTGTTGCCAACCATCATACTTGTTGTCAACGATGTTATTAAGTATTGAACATACTTTTATTTGTAGGCATTAGATTAATATCTAATATGTAAAATTTAAAATCATAATTCTGCATATAACCTTAAACGGGTCGGAGCTTTACAAAATGTAAAAAAAAAACGTTTGAAACATTGCTCCTGAAATTACCAAAAGACCGAAATGGGATGGTACAATTAGATGGGGTCTAAAAAAAGAGTTGGTCTGTATTCAATTACCTAACAGTGAAGGCATGCTTCAAATCAATTTTGAGATAATTTCGTTGAAAAATGTGCCGAATATTGGAAAAAATACTGAATGTGGGAATGTACGATTATATGGGGAATATACGAAGAAAATAATAGGCAATTTTCTGTCATTGGAAGAGTAGAACTCGAAATTTACAAAGTTCCGGGAAAAAGTGTCACAAAAATGATCAAAAATCCGAGTATATGGAGGTACAGTTATATGAGGACCATACCAAAACTTGAACCTATATGGACAGTTCTATGTGACTTAAATAACCAAAAGACCTTAAATTTGCCGATACTGTTTTGTGAGAAATATACTAAACCGTGCAGACCAAAGCACATCTGAGGAAAGTTTTATCCACCTTCTTCACTTTCGGCCAAGCGAAGCGACTCTTTAGCTCTTTTGAGTCTATTTTCTTTCTGTTGCGGTGTAAGTTCTTGCACTTTTTGGAATATCAATGGCTTTCCCCCGAGCTCATTTTTCAATATTTGCCGAATGGAATATTGCCATATGTTCAGCTTACGAGCCATTTTTCGGCCACTGCGACGCGGGTTTCGATGAAGTCGCTTCTTCACTTTTCAAACAATTTCTGCTGATGCTGCTATTTTCTTCCGTCCACTTCCTTCACGTTGGGCTACGCTTCCAGCTACCAGTATCACGGTAACGAGCGATGGTACGGGACACAAAAGATTTATTCACATTTAAATGCTGGAGTGCTCTAACGATAGCCACTTGTGGTTTCCCAGCCAAATATAAAGAAATCACACTATCACGCTTGAATTCCATCACGGATAACTTTTTTTGTGGAAAATTCTCACCAAAATGCTTATGTACGCTTGTAAACAATATAATGAGCTGTCACTGGAATAATTTTAACTGCTGTCGGACGAGTGGCTCAGAAATGATAGCAGTCTGAAGTTGGTTGCAGTTTTTTCATCTCATCCTATCACATCTATCTCATAATTGTTTGTATCGAAATTAAAACGAATAGAGACATTCATACTTGCATGAAAACGTATGTTCGGTGTTGCCAACTATCATGGTTCTCGTCAATATGAATTATAATATCTGCCTAAAATAATAATTTTGCATTTGGGCTTTAATGCAAACGAAATATAATTTATCGACTGTCATTCGTGATCGCTAGTGTGTACCTTCATTTAATTAAATTTTTGTTGTTAATTTTTTTCATGAACCTAATTATCGGAAAATGTATGCTTTCAAAATACTGTGCGCTGTTGTACCAACAATGAATGTCTAATGTAGCCAGGTTCCACTGTTCACCGCACCATACCTACATTTTGTATCTGTATTTATATGTCAATCGGATATTTACCCATTTTTTATACCGTTTGATGATTTAGTCGCCGCCTCCATAATTAATAAATGATGTGTACAAAATAATCACTTGATGTTACGTTGCGTTGTGCGTGAAGGAGGGATCCGTAATATTTATGTAGCGGTTAAATACCTTGCGGTATTTCCTCTGCAGCAGCAGTATTATTACGTGAGATTTACAATTAATTGAATTTGATTGGATTGGTTATTATTATTTTCTTTACTTAAATATTATTTTCACAGTCATAGTTTAAAAGAGTTTTTGAACATTGTTTTGATTTCTTTGGAATTTTCTGTTCACTATTTCTTTTTTAATCGCCTGTCATGGGACTTTCTTCGAATTAGAGATGAAGAAACAGTTAAATTTGACACAAAATTGTTAAAATTTGTTTTGATTGGAAAGTCACACTACTAATAAGTCCCAAAAATATGTATAACAAGGTGACTGGGTTAGTTTCGCAAAAATATTACTGATTTTTGTTTTTTGATTTCCCATAAAGAAATATAGGTGTGAGTAAATAAATTAAATAAAAATTATATTTATAGACCAAATCATAAGAAGTGCACAATTTCCATCAATTATTTTCTAGTGGTATTTGTATTGGATATATATATATTTTTTTTTTTTTGTAGAAAATGTTTACCAAAACTACATTTTCTACCATGACTCAATAAAAAATTTTGCCCAACTTCAAGGAAACTAGTAAAATGCAACTCTGTACTGGAGTCTTATTATTTCACGGTATAGAAAACCGGTTTCCATCTCTGATTTGTGTTTGTATATAGAAAGATACATTCTTACAATGAGATGTAGTCAAATAAATAATTTTACCTTTTTAATTCTACCATGCAACAACTTCTCATAAAATTAAACTTAGTTTGAAATGTATTAAAAGCAATCTTATGTTCACCAAGATATAAAGATAATTTGAACATATTTCGATTTAATTTCCGCCCATTGCACTTGTTAAGCAGATAATGTTCTCAATCTGATTTTCTTTTTTTGGAAAAATCTTGTTTCCTTGCAATCTTAGTCTACGGGAATGGGTCAGCCAGTCGTTGAACTGTTATCATTAAACTCACGTTTTAGAAATTAATCTTTGCAAGTCGTTGCTGTCTTTAAGACAACAATATATTTGTTTACAGACAAAAAAAAAAAAACATTTTTACATACGGAAACACAACATATTTCGTGTTTTTTTTACTAGAAACCCGATTTATTAGAACATTGCTTCATGTGAACATAGTTTAAGTCTCACATGCTATTTGTTTATAAAATGTTGCAAAAGTGTAAAAAGTGGTGACTTTTGGGTCAGCTGTCTCTGAACAAGATATGTCAAAATTACAACAATTCTTCTAAGCTCAAGAAAACAAAATACTTTTCTTATAAAGCACGAATAAAACAATTTTATATGAGTCGTATTTTGTAAAAAAAAACTCTTCAAGAAAACCTCTTTGAGAAGAAGCCGTTATTTACATTTTCTTGACATTTTAGATGTTTTCTGATATTTAATGTTAAAAATGCATTTTTTGTTTAAATTTTGCTAATGACACTACCCATACAAGAAAGCTTGAAAAGGTATAATAAAAGTGATGATACATTAGCAGCATGGCGTCATGGCATGGCATATTAATGTCAAATTTTAAGAAACCGGTAACAGGATTGAATTGCATCTCTGGCATCTCTTTATATATGTCAAAAAATATGTAATGTCATGATGCCAAGCTGTTTAATGGTGATAATACGAAGAGGTCTTTTTACTGGCTTCTTCGTAAAAGAATAAAGGAGTTTTAGGTTGACTCAGTTCAATTTCGGTCCATCATTGATTCCTGTTTACCTTACGCTCCTTTTATCTTTTACGAATGATGTCAGCCGATTATTTAAGACAGTAAAAAAGGCTTTTTATGTATTTACACCTAAATAGTACGGATACGTTGTAAAGAAAACCCAGTCGGTTTAAATTGCCATTTCCACTGAATATACCTAAAATAAATCTTCGTAAAGAAGGTTAACCAGGAAAAAGCTCTAACGTAAACATATCATAATACTATATTAGACGGATTGTTTTCTACATATGTAATGTAAAATTTTCCATATGTAGAAATCACACATGTTTGGAAACATGAGTAGAATACATTTTCGATCACATCTTGTCATATTTTTATGGAAAAATCATAATTTAATCAAGACTTCCTAGTTTGTTGTGTGAAAATATAAAAAGATAAAATATATTAACGAGTAAAATTCTTCCATAAAATGTTATTTTTTTTATATATTTATAAATAATAACAATGTAATTTATTTTCAGTGTTTTTCGACAGTAACAGCAAATATGTATAACGCATCCAGTTCAATTGCGCCTCCATATATCATTGCCCTCACAACTTTTAAAATATAGCTGCAATGTCCTTCCATAGTGAAATTTGTACATCTCAATTAAAGCTGCCATCAACGATAAGGGTTTTATATATGTGATGTCACTTTTATTATCCATGTGTATTTACATTACATGGCTCATAAATCTTGCATATGTTTTTTATTTCCTTTGGTTCCGTTGTGATTATATTGTATTTTCTAAAAAGAAATATACTATTTTGTGGATGATTTTTAATGCAAATTTTAATTTTATATATTTTACACAACAAACAAACTATTTTAATTAGATTATATTTTTCCAATAAAAATAGGGCTCGCTGTGATCGAAAAAGTACATCTGTACTTTATTCATGTATTTTACAACTGAAACGTCGTTCGATGTGTGCAATATCTAAATGTAAAAAATTTTGACACTACATAAAAAATCGTTCCAATATAGTAGGTTTACGTTGTAATGAATTTAAAAATCAAGTGGATTTAAATTGGCAAATTGATTTCATATTTTAATTATTGCAAACCAATAAAAGAATACCACGCCTAAGGTTCTATCAGACTAAATTTTTTCAAGAAATGTAGTAATAAATTTTCCATTTTTAGAAGTTGCACACATCATGTGATACATGATACAGTTATGAAGTACATGAGTAAAGTACATATGCACTTTTTCGATCACAGCGATCTCTATTTTGATCGGAAAACTATAATTTAAAAAAAATGTTGTTTGTTTTGTGAATATATATTAAATTGTACTTGTGGTTAAAGTCATCCATAAAATATTTTAATTTTTTAATAAAATACAATATAATCACATTGTAGCCGTGGTACAATGAAATAAAGGTAACCTCATTTCAAATAAGCATATAATTTACCTTGTCAAATTTTACGGCATAAAAACAGTTCCCATCTCTGATTTTAAGAAGGTACAGTTCCCACAGAACTAAGAAGGTAAATTCATGTAATCATATGTTTAAATTTTTTTTTGTTCAAATCTATAAATTTGACAACATTTCATTGTCTACATTTATATTCAAAACTCCATTGTATACACACAATCAGAGATGGCAATTGTTTTTTATGCATTGAAATTTAAATACAGATTTTGACAACGAGACGTTGTCGAAGGTAAAAATTTGAAGAAAAAAATGTAAACATACGATTGCATGACTTTGTCTTCTTGGATATACCTTGAATGTAACCAAAGGAAATAAAAAACATATGCAATTATAAGTCATCTCAAATGTCAAATGGCTAATTTTGACATACACACGGAAATACACATGGATAATAAAAATGGCATCACGCATGTAAAACTCTGATCGTCTAAATGCAGCTTTACCAAGGATAGAAATGAATTGTCAAGGTCACCCAAGTTATGAATTCATTATTTCCATTTCTCTTTAAGACGTTAAGTGCTGCAATAACCAATATGACTTATATTGTGTGTGTGTTCCATTCTTATTTTAAAAGGGCAGGTAGTAAGTTATGTAAAGAAAAGGACCAAATTGTGTCTTCATATTTTAAGGAAAAATAATGTGTTTACCATATTTTGTTCGCACAAAAATATTTCCAGTTATTTGGAAAGAAATCATTTCCAACAGACTGTGTCATCTACCTGAGTAACTCAAAAAAAAAAAAAAAAAAATACCACAAGATGTTCAAAATGTGTGTGTGTTTTCATGAACATTTTCGAAGAAAATAGAATGATTTCCAAAAAAAAAAAAACACATGCTTCGTCCAACTAATTAAAAAATTATACACGCTTTGCAATAGAAATATAGTTTTCGTAACAAAAACTGCTATTAATTATAATCATAAATTGTTTAACAAATGATTTTTTACCATACACAATTATTGAATTATATAGTTCGTAGTAAAGCATAGCACTTAAAATAATAACAATAATAAAAGCTGCATACCATGTTAATGGATTCCTTAAATAATTGTGTTCATATTTGTAATAAGTCAACGAACAAACAAAAAAACAAAAACAAAACAGACAATTTTAAGTACCAATGTACGATTGTTGGTCATTCATATGTAGCGTAGATTTGTATTACTTCATGTAGTCATAATTGAAATTAATAAACAAATCATGTAGGTAACACGTACTAATTTTTTAAGTACGGGTTTTAGATACAGTCGATTAAGGCCACATTTCAACAGGTGATGGTTTGTGGTGGGCAATTATTTGACAGTACTTCACATGCCATGTTCCTACTTACACGTGCACGAGAGTCGTAAAGAACGATGTAATTAAACGATGCAATTTGCACCTTAAACTACATAGGCCCGTTCTTATATTTTCCCTTTATAGTCCACTTTTGTTATCCCTTACTTTAGGAAAAATGAAGTAGAAATTTCACATTATCGGGTTCTCATTATTACAACTTTCCTTTAAAATATATGCATTTTTACAGAGATATGGCAAGCTTTTTTTAAAAGTAGCTGGTAGTCACTGCATTTTTTCACAATGGCATCTTTATTTCAGTTTAAAAATAATAAACAAAATGCGAATTTGTAGTTAATTTCGTGAAATAAATTTATAATTCAGTTCTTCGATATAAAATAAAAGACTTGCGTTAGCCATTTTTTATTTAAAAATTTTTGCTGTTATTGCCATATTATCAATATAAAATATGGCAACATGAATCCAGTAAACTTTACGTTAAAAGATAAAGGGAAGATGGTCTGGCCTTTTGCTTATCGTTCGTTTTGGAACACAACTTATGTTTTTATTCTAGTAATCTAATTAAAATGAAATAATTAAAAAAAAATAATTAGTTCCTTTTGAAGAAAAGAATAGAAAGATAGTTTCGTCCGGTGAACAAGATTGCCAATCTATACTAATTAAAAAAACTCGATTAATTTAATAATTGAAAATGTATTATTTTCTGATCTATCAAGTGAATCACTGTAATAACATTTGTGTATAAAAATCTTTTTGATTAAAGTTATGGTAGAAGAATACATGTAGATGCATCAACGCTTGGGAACATTGATATGTAAAATATGTTAATGATTTTTTAAAAATAATTAGATTTTTATAAGCTTTCTTATACGACTCTTTTTCATTTAAAATTTTCAATTCCAAAATTGGTTTGACAGTTCATTGTCCCAGCAGCTGTGTCGATGCGAGACCTGTATTCTTCTGCCATGATTAAAGTTAATGTAATCAGCTACATAAATACATACAAACAAGAATCAGCTGACTGTCATAATTAATTAATTGTGGTCATGGTAGGTGGTCATTGATGTGTCAAAAAATGTTAAATGTTTTTTCAAATATAAGTTGATTTTTATATGTTTTTTATACGACGTCATGCGGAGGTTGTTATAATACGTGTTTTTCAATAAGTTTTACAAATTTTCATAATATTTCATTTAAAAATTTCAATTCCAAAATTGTTTTGATAGTTCATTGTCCCAGCAGCTGTGTCGAATCGTCTACGATTGAAGACGTTCTCGTTACTTTTTGCATTAATCACTTGATTTAAGTTTATTTGTACTTTTCGACATTTCTTTGTTCGTTTCTCAAGAATCCCATAAACAAAGAGATTGCCAAAATATGTCATGTTAAAATAATTACTAAAAAAATAAACATCAATTTAATATCAGATTTAGAATTTTGTTTCAATATCAAGACCATAAATCAAAGTCTTCATAACTGGTTTTATATTTGTGTTATTTTTGAAACCAAAAATATTTTTATCTTGCGGTTAAAAAGAGAATCGCGTGCCAACGCAGCAGCTGAAGATTTGAAAAAAATAATGCAGCACGTGGATGAGTTAAATTAAGTATTGTCATACCGATACCATAAATCCTCCTAAAGGTAAAAATAACAAGTCGTTTGGACCTGTTATAATAAATCCAGTAGATGAATAGAATAATTAAGCCTTTTCGAAATATGTGTAAAAAAAAAAACAACCAGATTAATAAAGTACCAAAAGTTGTAAGAGTGCTTAGAAGACATATATTGAGTTGGTAATTTTATGAAAAAAAATGGGAAATAGAAAAACGAAACTACTTTTAGTTTATGGAATCGGAGCTAAAATTCAAGAATAAATGTTTGAGTTAAATAATAAGGTAAAACGAGTGAATCCATTTCCATAAAGGTCAAGGTAGATTAAGGGTTTCGCTTTTAATATGGTTGGCAACGCGTTTGCTATGTTATCGCTTTTGGCAATACTAAACTTACTGCCAACGACAGAATTATGATTCAAGACAAGCGATTTCATGCAAACCAGAATGTGTCCTTGTGACAATAGGTTTTTTCGTTAGATTTTCTTGCAGGAATTGTCCAGCCGTTTTTAATAAGAGAGCAGGGTAGTTGTATTCTATTAAAAAGTAAACAGACAAAAACTTGAAAGCAATCAGCTGATTTGTCAAAACAAAACAATTTGTCTGCCATAATTTTTGGTTTCTTTGGCCAAATATAAGTCGCGGTAAAGAGAAGATTTGCAAGACGAGAGAAGAAATTTTTCCGGCAAGAAACTCTTAAGTCATCGGCTGGCTTCTCCGTAGAGGTACAAATCAAAGACCTAAAATGGTAACGACTAGACAAAATGCAATTTGAGCAAATGGTTTGTGTCGATACTATCTAGATAACAGCTCATGACAGGACCATGTTAATATGAAAACCCCATTTATAGAAAAAAAAGACAAACAAAAGTTTGAAACATCAAAAAATTGGGTTTCAAATTCAATTCCATAGACACATTCCCCAAATAATAGCATAACATTGGTAACTATATTGTGACGATATCATAACAACAGGGGTATTTTCCCAGGGTTGCCATATCTTGACTCTGTCTTGTCCCATTTTTATACTTCTATGTCTTTGAACAAATGAGTTTTAGATTGACATAGTTTGATTTTGTCGCTTCGCTCCTTTGTTTTTTACGGATAAGCCAGCTGATGACTTAAGCCAGTCAAAAAAGCGTTTTATGTTAATAAATAGGCTTCCATTTTTTCGGCTCTTTTTTGGCAGGAAGTTTGTCTCAAAAGAAAATGAAAATAGATCTTTAGAAGAATAGAAGAATATAGGTAGATGCATCAACGCTTGAAAACATTGATATGTCAAAATTTATAAATGTTTTATGAAAAATAAGTGGATTTTTAAATGCTTTTTTATTCGAAGCAAATCGGTGGTTGTTATAATATGAATTTTTCAACAATTTTTAAAAATTTTAATAATTTTTCATTCAAAATTATCAATTCTAAAATCGGTTTGACAGTTCATTGTCCCAGCAGCTGTGTCGATGCGACAACCTATATTCTTCTACCATGGTAAATTCTCATAATTATTTTGCTGTGGCATTTCTAACATTTCAAATTGCTTTAATACAAAGTGTGAACACTGTATGCTATTACGTTATAAGTTCATACGTGGTCAGCGACACCTTTTGCTCCATGCATTCTTTTGACCATGTGCCTAAGACAATAAACATGGAAGTCTATATTTGATAAGCGCAGACAATGATTAAGGTAACTGACCGCAACACTGACATTCATGTGTGGCAGGGACTTTGAACTTTTCTACGGCAAAAGAAGTAAACAATCGTGATTATTTTTTAGACTGCAGAAATATGCAGACAATTCTCCAGGAAATGTTTAAAAAGAGAATGAGAAGGGATATTAAAATGGAATGTGCCATGATTACGATGAGGAGCTTTAGGAAATATAAAGAATCGGGAAAATTATACGGTACTACTGCTAGTTTGGAATATTTTCTTTGATGTAATTAATATTTTAATAACAAAATAATATTTTATCAACATCCGTTTACATCCTTAATGGAATCGTTGATGCTGTCAAATACAAAGATCAAAGAATGGGTTCATCAGAGTTTGTTTTGCCGCTAGGAGATGTGTTATCAGTAGCTATTTCGCTGCAATTTCTTTTCATAATTGTAAACATTTACATGCATCATGGACAATTAAATGGAATTTTTTTCTTCACAATCAACAATAACACTTTTGTGACCAATCTTAAGATAGACCATCGAGACGTCACAAGAAAGTATTAACAAAGATTCTTTGTTCTGTTTCCTTTTTTTTTGTAGAGGAAGAATAATCTAGAGAGCTAATTTCCTAGAATAAAAATAAAATAAAAATAAACGACTAAAGGTGAGAATAAATAAAACGCTTTTTTAAATGGCTTAAGTCATCGGCTGGCTTTTCCGTAAAAGAACAAAGGCTCTCTATTAGACGAAATGTTTTGTACATAGGTAATGGCAAAATTTCCATATGTAGACGTTACACATACCGTGTGATACATGGACGACATTTCAGTTGTGAAATATATGAGCAACGTACACATGTACTTTTTCGGTCATAGCGAGCCCTATTTACATTGGAAAATTTTAATTTAATTAAAAGTGTTGTTTGTTGTGTGGAAATATACACATAAAACGCTGTTTTGACATCTCTTCGTAGAGAAACAAAGGTGGACTTAGTTTAATGTTGATCCTACACTCATTTGTTCTTTTCCTAAGAAGAAGACGGCCGATGACTTAGGTTGGAAATACATAAAGCTGGGAATACATAAAGCGCTTATTTGGCTGGCTTAAGTCATCGGCTGGCTTCTTCGGAAATGAACAAAGGAGCCTAGGGCCAAAATCGAACTAGGTCAACCTAAAACTCCTTTGTTCATTTACGAAGAAGCCGGTAATGGCAACCCTTTTCTCATGAACTCCATCTTGTCACTTTTCTAATATTTTTTTTGGTATTTAAAATATTTACGTATGACAAGTGGCAGATTTTACAAAAATAAGTAAATAATCTTTTATTTTCGGCGTTCACTTAAAAATAGTTTTATGTCTTAGAAAGACAAGTTTATTTATATTTTCTTGGGCTTAAAGATGGTAGAATTAAGAAGGTAAAGTCATGCAATCATATGTTTACAAATTTTTCAAATTATTCATTTGACAACATCACCTTGCCAAAAAGTTTATTTATAAATACAAATCAGAGATTGGAACCTGTGAACTAAAATGATAACTTTAATTCAACTGAAAATGAGAGATGACTATCTTCTACCAGTGTTGTAGCAAGCAATTTTTTTTAAATATAATTAATCACATTGTAACCAAAAGAAAAAAATATATGGAAGTGTGTGATAGCAAAAATTATGAATCATATGTAAAATGACAATTTTAACGTACATACGTAAATTCATATGGATAGTAAAAGTGACACCACATATGTAAAACCTATTCCTTCTGATAATGCCTTAACGCAGCATTATGGTAGAAGAATACAGGTAGATGCATCAACGCTTGGGAACATTGATGTGTCAACATTTTTAAAATAGTTTGTCCAAAAATAAGTAGATTTTTATTTGTTTTCTTTTACGAAGCCAATCGGAGGTTGTTATGATATGCCATCTTCAACAGATTTTACAAATTGTAATAAACTTTCATTTAAAATTTTCAATTCTAAAATTGCCTTGACAGCATTCTTTTACCATGTGCAGCATTCTCACATGGCAACTCTAAATGCTCTTTATCGTCATTTCGAAACAGACAATTCGTACAATTTAACCACTGAGGAACAACTTGTGAAGAATAACAATATAAAATCTCAAATAACAATAGAAAAGAATAAACATTAACGAATAGTGAATAAGAAGACATAAAAGATTTTAATTTATTTTCACAAGTATCAGAACGCCCGGAGAAAAATTTTGTGTGAGGTTGTCTCGTAATGTTTATATTTTATACATCCCACCCACAACGTTTTTTCTACTCGTTTTTTATTTTATTTCAAATTATTAAATTGAATTGTCAAATTCTTTTATTTTATTTTTTTTTCAATTGCATATTTTGTGATTTCTTCTTTATTTTGTGTTCGCTCTGAATTAACCTATTTTATATGCAAGGAAAACTAAATACAATCACCTGGTTTTGATAAAAAAGAAAAAAAAACAACAAAACGTGTTTTAATATATTTTTTTTGTGCAAATACATCAATAATCGTTGCTTGCTTGTCTACAGACAAGCATTAATGCATATTGCGCTCTTGACAATGTCATCAAAAGACAAACATTCGGAATTTTTGAATGTTTAAAAAAAAGAGTTATAACTTCTCTCTCATATTATTTTGGGATTGGTTAAGTTAAGAAGGAGCCTTTATGCATTTCTCATGTCGGGACTGCATGCACAGCCGTTGAAATGCGCAATAGCTTCATTACCATGCTTGAATGAGTCCACAATTTGTATATTATATATATTACATAATTTAAAAATACTATTTTATTAGTTCCGCCATCATTTTGGAAAGCGTCCATTTGAAAGAATTTAATTTTATAAACTGACGATAAAATACTTTATATCACAAACAGAATATGGTCAGTTGAGTTGCTAACGTCATGCTAGGAACACAATTGGAGCGAACGACGAATTTCGCCCTACGCGGCGACAAAATGAGCCGCGAAAATTCGTCGTATGGAACACAATACCGACGAAATTATAAAACAGCTGATGAAGTTGTTTACTTTTTGCTCATTTGTTGACTACAATGAAAATTATACAAGAACTCATAATTCTTTATAATTTCAGTTATGTCCATCTTTTCTATTATAAATTCACTGATATCCATCTTCACTCAGGCGCAAGTGCACAAATAAATAAACAAATTATTTATGTTTTTTTATACGAATAACAGATAGTAGAGTGACCATAACAAATTTTTAAGTAAAAAGTAACTTTATTTACTAAAACACATAAAATTCGTACAAGTATGGCCACCTTGTACTGTTTTGTCGCCGTTCGCCGGCGTATGAAATAGAAATAAAGCTAATTGAGTTCGCGGCGACCGACGAAATTTTCGCCGGCGCCGTGATTGTGTGCACTTCCATATACACATATGGTTTTTATTTTTGACGACGAACATACGCCGCGAAAAAATTCGTCGTTCGCTCCAATTGTGTTCCTAGCATTACGTTTTATGCGGCTAACAAATCTAAATTAAATGTTATTGCTTTGGCTGTAGTTGGCAACACTATCGGTGGCACCTCCTGACAACGCCATGTTTAAAGGATCAATTCAGAACGTATTTTAATTAGGTTGGATGTACATTTAATTTAATTTTACTATCAAAAATGTATATTCATTATCATTATTTGACATTTCATTGTAAAAATGAATTCATTGTACCTACACAAATCAGAGATGGGAACCCATTTTCTATGCAATGATATTTGGCAAAGTATATTGCAGAAAATGCAGAGATGGGTATGCTTATTTGAAATGACTCTACCTTCTTAATTTTACCATAATTATTATGTAGAACATATTTTTGAAACTTGTTCTAACTAAAACTAACATCAATAACAACATTACAAACACTCATATGCAATAACTTCCTATCATGTCATTCAACTTTCATAACGTTTAACTGATTGCCGACAAGTTTCCGGAGAATTAAACAAATATTAAACTTAAGCAATGATTTATTTTTTGTACTGAAAACGTGTTGTTGTTGCTAGTGTTTATAATAATAGTATCTAAAATTATATGTTTCACTTAAAGTGTAATCCCAAAGTGTTAACAGCAATGATTGAGTGTTTGCCGTTTGCGGCTTGTATTAGTTGTGTTTTGCTGCAAGTTTAGAAGTAAAAAAGAAATAATTAAATGCTTTAATTTTAGATTTAAAATATGGTGATTTTTCTTCACCCTAATAGCTCAGTCATACTATTTATAACCTTTTCTGAAATGAATAAATTCGCGTCATTTAGATACACCTTAGACAGGATATAAATGACAATCAGCAGATTTATGTTTACTTATGATTACATACAAAACGACAAGAGTTTCCAAGGTATATTCATAAATTACTCTGCGAAATAGCTAAGACGCTTGATACACAATAAAATTTTAGGGATTTCCGTTTTTTTTTTTTCGGAGGAAAAAATGCAAACAATGTTGAGAGAGAATTTAAAATGGAAGAAACTGTCAAAAGAAATAGTTTTCAATGCAAGAATCCTGTCACAGATGGGCCATTTTCCATTCGATTTTGAGCATTCCTATCAATTTCGAGCATAGTTATTCCCTAGGATTGATTTCCGAATGACGTAGTATAAGAAAACATATAAAAACCTATTTATATTTGAAAAAACATTTAAATTTTTTGACATATCAATGCTCCCAAGCATTGATGCATCTACCTGTATTCTTCTGCCATGGATTGATTTCAAAAATAAGGGTTTATTTACACTGACTACGATAAAAAACGTATTTCGTAACGTGCGTAACAGATGTAAAGCCTTCTTTAAACCGGACATGCTTTCATAAAGAACGTTATTTAGATTGTCAATCACTTTTTTTATTATACGCCAAATTAATGACGGATTTTTGTAAATTTGGCTGTCGGTGTAAAGCAATTTTAATTATGGTTATAGCCATAGTAGAAGAGTACAGGTAGTCGCATCGACATAGCTGCTGGGACAATGAATTGTCAAACCGATTTTGCAATTGAAAATCTTGAATGAAAAATTATTAAAATTTGTAAAAATTTTTGAAAAATACATATCATTACCGATTTGCGTCGTATAAGAAAACATATAAAGATCTACTTAATTTTGGGAAAACGCTTTAAAAAATTTGACATATAAATGTTCCTAAGCGTTCCCTATATTCTTCTACCATGGTTGTAGCTCTGTATAAATATTAAAGCTTTTATAATGTCAACATAATAATATCTGATATTAATACGTGAAACCAATTGCATTGTCCTGTGTAAACTCATTGGTTCAAATATGTGAAAATATAACACTGTTTACATTTTTTGCTGTACGAAATGTGAAAATAAAAAACTTTTGTCAGCTACAAGTGATAACAATGTTGTATTTTCACGCCGAAGTATGGTAGAAGAATACAGTTAGACGCATTAACACAGCTGTTGGGACAATGAACTGTTAAACCAATTTTGGACTTGAAAATTTTGACTGAAAAATATTGAAATTTGTAAAAATTGTTGAAAAATACATACCATAACAATCTTCTATTGGTGTCGTATAAGAAAACTTATAAAAAAGTTACTCATTTAATTGAAAATCATTTAACAAATTTTGACATATCAATGTTCCCAAGCGTTGATGCGTCTACCTGTATTCTTCTGCAATGTGCCGAAGTCACGATTTAAGCTTTTATCTGTCTTAGGGTGGAAATACATAAACCGCATATTTGACTGGCTTAAGTCATCGGCTGACTTCTTCGTAGATGAACAAAGGATTTTTAGGTTGACTTAGGCTCCTTTGTTCATTTCCGAAGAAGCCAATCGATGACTTAAACCAGCCAGATAAGCGCTTTATGTGTTCCCACCTTTAGACTTTTGGAGAATTTGATAGGAAATACAACCCTTAATGAACTAATGCTACTTTAACACTAGATGCATTCACTGTGACGGTTTACAATAGTTTTATGTATGTAAAGTATGTAAATAAAAAAATTGCTATTACACTTTTGCTTTGTTCCAGTACCTGAGAGAATCTACTAGTTTTGCATTTTTTTCAATATCATAACGGCAAAATCGGTTATCGTAGTAAAACATTTACATTCTTGCAGTTGTGGAACATACCATTTTCAACGTTATACACACTGTTTACTAAGACTACGTTTCATAAAATAGCGTAATTTATTTGACATATATTGACCATTGGAATTATGTTGTTTGAAACAAGTATGCTGTAAACACCTCTCTCTGTCTCTTGGCTCTCTTCGCTGTTTTCCATTTTAAAATCGAAATATATGACAAATTTTTATGTATTTTGCAAAATTATGAATAAATCATGAATTAATATTTTTCAAGCTAGTAGAAGAACATAAAATATATAGTACGACTTGGCAAATCTTTGAAAAGATAAGGTGGAAATTTTTGCATTCCCACATCAAAAATAAAAAAAACAACTATTATATTTATATGCAAAATTGCTTGAGCAAAATACTAGTTTATCTTAAGCCGGTAGCAGGTGCGTTTATTAAGTCTTGAGAATAGGAAATTTATTCATATTTACGCACGGGGAAATGATTCAGCATTTTAGTTGTTTCTTTTAGTATTGTTGGGTCTAAAACGCTCACTGGTTAAAATGTCTTCCAAAACTGGATTTTTGAGTGCCAGCGCCGATGGAAACAATATTCTAATTTAAATTTCACCACAGATCACCGACCGACATATATTACTAGGTAGCTATTAATTAGTACGGAAGAATTTGTTGGGTTTCTTAACCATTGATTTAGGGATTCGGTGTCTACAGCACATTTGGAAAACAATCAATGGCAAAGTTGAATTAATTCCTCTATGTCCGCTCTGCAATAAATGCTTCTTATAACCATTGATAGTATTAATATAGCTGTCATTTCAAATAAGCATATCCATCTCTGTATTTTCTATAATGTACCTTGTCAAATGCCTTATTAAGGAAAATTTTTGGTAGAAGAATACATGTTTGATGCATCTACATGTATTCTTCTACTTGGGAACATTGATATGTAAAAAATGTTAAAATGTTTTGTCAAAAGTAAGAAGATTTTTTATGTTCTCTTATACGACGCAATGGATGTTGTTATGATATTCGTTTTTCAACAATTTTTACAAATTTTAATAATTTTACATTTAACATTTTCAATTCCAAAATCTGTTTGACAGTTCATTGTCCCAACAGCTGTGTCGATGAGACTACCTGTAATCTTCTAACATGGGAAAAAATAATAAGTGTAGATGGCAACGCGAATTGGTATTTTGGATAGGATGCGGAGCAATATGGAAGTGTTACTTGTACAATGTAGCTTTTTATATTATTATTATTATTATTATTATTAGTTTTTCTCTCTCTGAATTTTATTTTTTGTTTATGATAGCAAAAAAAAAGTAAAGAGAGAAAAAGTCTGGACGGAATGTCAAATCAATTATTTTGATAAAATTGTAAACATATGATTGCATGACTGTACCTTCTTAATTCTAAAGATGCGACTTTCTTGATGGAGGCTATAAATGGCCTGAAAATTGAAACAAATATATGGTTGGCAATAATGTTTTGCCATTTTTACGCCCAAATTTAAGGTTCAACATCAGCGCATTGTTTAATCTAGGTCATCCTTTTTCCCTTGTTCTTTTACGAAAAAGCCAACCGTTGACTTATACCAGAAGAATCCTTCTATGCAATCTTGTGCCATTTTTACGCCAAAATTTTTGCTTTATTTCCGATATTAATTTATATCTAGCTCAAGCCGTTTTTAAGTGAGTTGGTTCCAATGGAAAATTGTATGATATATATATATATACTACGAGTCAATGGAATATTTCAAAAAATAGTAAAAAATGCTAAATTGCATCGCAATATTTTTGGTAATTTCCACAAGTTTTATTGGTGTCGATGGAAAAAGTATTCTGAATGCAATTTAACAATGGTTCATCGATCTAAATCGAAAAAATTTAGGCTATATTTTGCTTCGCGTTAATTGTTGTCAAAAAGTTGATTTAAGGGAGCGAGCATCAAAGAAAAAATATATCCAACACCAAATTGCACTAAAGATGAGAATACATACAACACATTTTGACTGGCTTAAGTGTTCGACTGGCTTCTTTGTAGAGGAACAAGGAAGTTTTAGGTTGACTTAGTTCGAATTTGACCCTACGCTCCTTTATTATTTTCCGAAGAAGCCAGCCGATGACTTAAGCCAGTCAAAAAATCGTTTTATGTATTCTCACCTTAAAGCTGTTATCAGACGATAGGGATCTTACATATGTGGTGTATATTTTATTATCCATGTTTATTTCCGTGTGTATGTTAAGAATGCCATTTTACATATGACACATAATTTTTACTATCACACACTTTCATATGGCTCGCTGTTATATAAATGTCGAGTTGCCACACGATGTTGGCAACTTCTAAATATGGAAAATTTGACACTACATATGTAAAACCCTTATCGTTTGATAGCTGCTTGTGATCGACAACTAAATAATATTTGTAGCTTTATTTTAAAATCGCCAAATATTAGGAAGCAATTTTGGAAACCCATATATTAAGGATGGAGTAATCTTTATAATTTTTTTTGGTCAAAAATGGATCATTTCAGGAGTTGTCTTAATGGAAATCTACTTCCTCGCATTAAATTTAATTTTCATTAGTTTTTATTTTTAATGGTTTTCCGTTTTGGTTTTTTGTTTCTAAATCACTGATTAGTTATACAAACAACACAATTTTTGGGACTTGTTTGGTAGCTTTAGTTGCTGTTTTTTTTTTGTTTTCGTCGATGCTTTGGTATTTTTTCATTTTTCGGTGGATGGCTGGTGGTAACAAATACAACAACAATAACAAAAGACATGTGAGTACACAAATTGAAATAGACAAAATAATGCTGCAACAATTACTGGAATTTAAAGGGTATGTTGTTGTTGTTGTTGGTTATTTCATTATTGCAAAACATGGGATTTTTTTTTTTTGGTTGAGTTTGTTTTTTTTTCAATTTCAAAAAATTCCATTAAAACATTTGATGGCAACTCATTAGATTTTACCAATATTTTTGTGTGTGTTATTTATTTATTTGATTTTTTTGTGGTATTAAAAATTTTACTTGGTTTCTTTTATTACAACATGTATTCAAATTTGACTTTGTGGGGAGCTCTTTTGAAAATTTCTATTTTGTTTTGGTAATAAATTTTCTTATTTTTTTATTGGATTCTTATTTTTTTTTTAATGTGCGAGTATTTTTTTTTTCCTTATTAATAATTAATTTTTATTTAAATATATTTTAAATGCTTTCCAAATCGCGCGTTTCGTTTCATTTAATTACAAACTGAACATCTTCGCGCCACGATAGTTGATTTTCGACTAACTGGTATTGAAAAAATTTTGGCTTAAAGCTTTGCTTTGGACACTCTCGACCGAGCGAGAGTCGTCGCTCGCAAGCTAGCTCACATCGGAACGACGTTTTTCTGTTGTGTATTGGCCAATAGCAAGTTTGTTATTGTTTTTGTAGTATTTTTTTTTAATTTTGGCTTTGTTGTTGTTGTGTTTTTTTTTTTGTGTGTAAAAAACAATAGCAACAACAAAATGCGACAAATTTAAAAACAATTCGTCGATTTTTTGTCTTCCCAATAAATCTGTTTTTTCTCTGTGCCTTATTTCATTCTCCGGCTCGAAATCATTTAAATGTCATTGTTATGTCATGTTGTTATTGTTGTTGTTACTATTTTGTTATTGTTCTTTGATTTGATTTCCCATTGCATTGCATTGTTGTTGGTATGCTTGCAAAAAATTAGTTTTCTAAGCCGGGTGGTTTTTCTAAGCCAATGTAGTTTTTGGTCGACTATTTTAGCGGCCTGTTTTTTTTGTCTACAACATTGTAATACACTCATGCAAATTATGTCAGTATAATATGCAACTGTATTTGTCAACAGCAATTCAATCAATTGTGCAACAGATAGGTTTAGGACATACGATTACTAGTCTAGGCATGAAATTAGATCATAAAAATACCAGAAAAGGGCCTTAATGTCATTCATACCTAGAGATTTGTTTCGTTTGTGACATATAGTGAAATTTTATGTAGAATATATCATCCACTAACACAAACCAACTAAAATGAAAATTTTATCGAGTTTTAACCTAAAACAGCGAAAAATTGAAAAAATGTTGCCTAACTATTTTTCGATATATCCATGTAATAAAAACAGGAGGCAGAATAAAGTCACTATTTTTCTTCCTGTTCTGTCAAAACGTATACAAAGTTTACACATGTATGTAATGCTATGAATGTGGTCGTAAAAATATTTCATGCTTTCATATAAATAGGATAAAAATTTAGATTTTTGGGATAAAACAATATGGAATAACCCCGAATATTTCACTTATGTTCTGTGATTCTCCCAATTCCAAAAATTTAAAAAAAACCAAGTTTCGCATACTTTAAAAGCCAATTTAACCCAATAAGACTCTAATACAGAGTTGATTTTTATACCCTCCACCCTGGAACAGAGGGTATATAGGTCATTCCGTTTGTAACATCCCCAAATAATCGTCGTAGACCCCATAAAGTATATATATTCATAATTAGCATAAAATACTAAGTCGATTTAACGATGTCCGTCTGTCTGTCTGTTGAAATCACGATACATCCCACATTATTTGACGTAGAGCGTCAACATTTGGCAGAACAATTTGTATTGTGTCTAGGATGATTGGTATTGAAAATGAGATATATCCGACCACGTTTTGGTATATTCCCCATATAACGGTGCCTCCTGATATTCGGTATTTTTATGGCTTTAGTATTTTCGGTATTGTGTTCAAATGGATTCTAGCTCCGTTGCCGAAACATTGTTAGTATAGGTTCACGTTTTTGTATAGCCCCATAGAGCGATACCTCCCGACATTCGATGATTTATGCGACATTTTCCCACGAATATGTCTAAAAATTGGTATTTGTGGGTCACAATAGGTTCTAATGTTTCCTTTACCCTAAGGTGGAGGGTATTAAAAGTTCGGACCGGCCAAACTTAATATTTTTTTACTTGTTTCCTACTTCCTTTGAAGTTGAACTACATTAAAGTACTATCAGACGGAATGGGTTTTACTTCCTTTGAAGTTAAACTACCTTCAGGCACTATCAGACGGAATGGTTTTTATATGTGCTGCCACTTTTACACACTATTACACACTTTTTTTATTTTTGACCATATTTTTATTATATTATATTTTCTAACAAATTTTAATATTTTATACAATGAACTTTACCGCAAATTAATTTTAAATTTTTACACGACAAACAAACAAGACCTTTGATTAATTTATATTTTCCTAATGAAATAGGACTCGCTGTGATCGAAAAAGTACATAAGTACTTTACTATTGTATTTTACAACTGACATGTCTACATATCGAAAATTTGACAATACATATGTAAAAAACATATCGTCTGATAGAGTCTTAAAACTCTAATACAGAGTTTAATTTTTCCTAATTCCTTTGAAGTTAAACTGTCTTAAAGCGCTATCATACGGAATGAGTTATATACATGTGCTCTGACTTTCCGTGTCAACACTCGCATAATTTATTTTTATTTTCTTTGATTATAGTCCTGGTAAACATTACAATAAAGGCATTAATCCTGATCATTTTGCAACAACAGAAGACTATGGTATCCCGGACAAACAAGCCAGCATTGTTCTTTTTATAATAAATTTTAATATTTTTTGTATGAATTTTCACAGCAAATTTAATTGTATATATTTTTATACAACAAACAAACAAGATTTCTGATTAATTTAGGGATCGCTGTAGTCGAAAAAAGACATATGTACTTACATATTTCCCAATTGAAATTTCGTCTATGTAACACACGATGTGGCCATGTTCTACATATGTAAAATTTGACACTACATATATAAAAACATATCGTCTAATAGAGCCTTTACATATGGTTTATAATTTTTGTTGTCATTTGTTGTCTATTGACACACCCTCTTGTTATGATCTTTCATAATTTATCCTAATATCCCAAATTTGTGTCACCCCAAAAGACATGCTATTTTTTATGTTGAACTTCGTAGAAGAGATTTCTAGTTTTTAAAGTGAGAATACATAAAACTTTTTTTTTTGACTGGCTTAAGTCATCGACTGGCTTCTCCCAAAAAAACGGAGGAGCGAAGGACCAAAAACGAACAAAGTCAACCTAAAACTCCTCTATTTCTCTATGAAGAAGAAAGTCCAAAAATGCCTTTTATGTACTCTCACCTTTAATTCCAAAACAGCAAAAGATAATAACATTAAAATATAATAACATTAAAATATAATAACATCAAATAAAAAACGAAAATTATTTCCACTCAACTAATAACAAACATTGCACAGAGGTGAAATATTTAACTGGCCTCAATAACCCAACTACAGATCATCTTTATTTGCGATAAATTAAAAGATTGTGCTAAAAATTTAATTAGAACAAAACACATCCGTTCGTATTTTATTATTCCGATTGATGTAATTCACTTGCAAACACATTGTTCTGCTATTTGCAATAAAAACGTAATAAAAAGTTAATAGGTTTTTTGTTTGCGACAATGCAATTAAAGTGGGTTTCCATTAATTACAAATGCTTCTGTGAGAACTCAAAATTACAAATTGAAAGAGAAATAGTTTTCGGTAAACGATATTTGTAATGGAGAACAAATTTTTTAGACAGGTAACTTTGTGACAGATATTTTATTGGTATCTTTTATTTTATTATTTTAAATACTTTAATGAAATTGGTTGTGGAATATTTCTCCCGTTGACACGCATTGACAAAATTATTCTAAGTTGTAAAAATTGTTGAAAAACGCATATTATAATAAGTAAAATAACATTAAGTTCGGCCAGGCCGAACTTTTATTATCCTTTACCATTAGGTAAAGAAAAAAATTTATATTAAAGTATCTGAACTCAAATGTGTTCAGTTGTGAAATACACGAGTAAAGTATATGTGTACTTTTTCGATCACAGCGAGCCCTATTTTCCCTATAAGTTAAAATATCCTTAATTTATATTAGGCAAGCTTTTTAATTTTTTCAGTAACATTAACTCAGTAACAAGTTGCTGAGAATAATAACGAATATTTCTCTCTCAAAGAAAAAACATACCGTAACAATTTGATATTTTCTTTGAGAGAGAGAGAAAAGTTCGTATTTTCTCATGACAATTCTTGCTTGCATACCTGGACATATCATACACTCTCCTAATTCCAACTAAAAGAAAATCCATTTAGAATCATATAAATTAATTAGAAAATTGTTGATTTAATTAAAAAAAATGACATAACATTCGATATCCAATTGAGAAACAATTAATTATTTTACCATATAGAGACAAGGTGTCATTTAGATGTTCATTGTTTTTTTTTTTTATTCATCTCATTGTAGAATCTAGATAGATCGTCCATATCCATACTGATCCCGCAGATCAACATTAGAAAGTATTACAAAAGTAAATTTTCCGGTATGCTGGCACAAATCGTGGTTATTTAATATGGCATTCATAAAATCAGCAAACAAATGGTTTGTTTAATGGTTTCACCGGCAACAGCAGCACCAGCCAGACATATAGGATTACAAAAAAAATACCCAACAGCAAATACGAAAACAAAAAAAACACCATGAAAAATAAATGCTAGTAAATGTCAAGATGACGTGAACTTGCCATTATTTAATCTTATATAAAAAAATATAAGATTTACTCTGGAGGTACAGGTGGACCTCGATAAATATGAATATACAAACGACAGGGTGTTTACATTTTTCACGTTTCACTCGATTTGGCATATCCAGCTGTCGAAGAAATTTTCAAATTGAAAATGTTGAATGAAAAATTATTCAAATTCGTTAAAATTGTTTATAAATTCATATCATAGTAACCTCCGATAGGTGTAGTATTTGAAAACATAAAAAAAATTTATTATACAGGGTGAGATAAAAAACTGCAACAAAGTCAAACACCATAATTTTTAATTTTTTTTTCAAATTTTAAAAATTGCGGAAATAGCATCAAATTTTAGAATAAGTTTTAGAGTTATAGCCTTAGCCTTAGTTTTAGAATTATAGCCTTCAAACGGCCAATGAAACCGTCACACGCTGCCCGAATGTTGCTTTACGGTATTTTGACCCATTCTCGGCGAAGCACTGGCTTGAGGTGATCGACACTTTGGTATTTCTTGGTGCCAACCTTGCTTTCCAAAATACTCCAGACACAATAGTCCAACGGATTGGTATCCGGAGATTTTGCAGGCCATTGTGCGCTGGAAATGAAGCGAGGCAGCTACATTTATAACCATTCTTGGGTGGCGCATGCTGAGTGCGAAGGTGCTTAGTCCTGTCCTGGAATGTCCAAGGTCTGCGGCCAATATGTTTGCGTGGCCAAGGCTTTAATACACCCTCCAGAATTTTTTCGCGATAATATTCGGCATTTATTCTGATGTCACGGTCGATTAATACGAGCGGCGAGCGGCTGTTATGGCGGCCCACACCATCACCATGGCCGGCGCTTGAGTTCTGGTGGCCAACCGAAGGTGCACATTTTCAGCTGACCTCTTTGGCAAGTAAACACAAGTACACAAACTGCTGGACAACGAATGTTTTCTCATCGGAGAGGAGAAAACCAAATTCGGCAATTCACTACTTTCGGCCAAGCGAAGCAACTCTTTAGCTCTTTTGAGTCTATTTTCTTTCTGTTGCGGTGTAAGTTCTTGCACTTTTTGGAATTTAAATGGCTTTACCCCGAGCTAATTTTTCAATATTTTTGCCGAATGGAATATTGCGATATGTTCAGCTTACAAGCCCCGAGCCATTTTTCGGCCACTGCGAGGCGGGTTTCGTTCAAATCGCTTCTTTACATTTCGAACCATTTCTGCTGATGTTGCTGTTTTCTTCCGTCCACTACCTTGACATCGGCCTACGCTACCAGTATCACGGTAACGAGCGATGGTACGAGACACAAACGAATTATTCACATTTAAATTCTGGAGTCCTCTAACGATAGCCACTTGTGGTTTTCCAGCCAAATATAAAGAAATCATAAATCAATTGAATTCTTGAATTCCATCACGAATAACTTTTTCCTGGAAAATTCTCACCAAAATGCTTTTGTACGCTTGTAAAGAATATAATAAGCTGTCACTGGAATAATTTTGGTACCTGTCGGACGAGTGGTTTAGAAATGAGAGCAGTCTGAAGTTGGTTGCAGTTTTTTTTTTTTCATCTCCCTCTCACTTTTTCGAGATTTAATCGCCACATTTAAGTATAGCTAGAGATTATGACTAAATTTCAAAATCTCCTTGTGCCGTCTATCGATCACCACCTGTATTGAGTTGTTTAGTAACCAAGCTAACACACTTTGTTAGAAACATTAAACATGGTCGTGAACACATTAACATTAGATCTTGACATAGAGCTCTTGCATATTTTGTAAATACCGCCACACTAAAGAAACAATAGACATTGTGGCTGGACAGAGTGATACCCTCAACCGCCACCTGTTTCAATGTGAGACTCTATGTAAGTAGGTATATAACGAACTTCTATTAATGGTTTGGTTGGGTATTCATTTGTAAACATTTGGTACTCTCAACTTGACAATAACCGCAATTGGGGATTTTACAGTGACAGATGACGACGCTATGTGCCGATCATAATACAGTAGGAAACAAAAGTTTCATATAAAATATAATGGATAAACAATTTTAAATTCTCAATAATTCAAGCCTAAAAAAGTGATCACAAATAATAGCTAAAAACGCCGAAAACTCAACATTTAAGGAGTTATGGTCATTTTAAAATTCTCAACAATTCAAGCCTAAAAAGTGATCACATATAATAGCTTAAAACGCCGAAAACTCAATATTTAAGGAATTATGGCCATTTAAAAATTCTCAATAATTCAAACCTAAAAAAGTGATCACAAATAATAGGTAAAAACGCCGAAATCTCAACATTTAAGGAGTTATGGCCATTTTAAAATTCTCAATAATTCAAGCCTAAAAAAGTGATCACAAATAATAGCAAAAAATGCCGAAAACTCAATATTTAAGGAGTTATGGCCATTTTAAAATTCTCAACAATTCAAGCCTAAAAAGTGATCACACATAAAAGCTTAAAACGCCGAAAACTCAATAATTAAGGAGTTATGGCCATTTTAAAATCTCAATAAATCGTGACTAAAAGAGTGATCGCAAATAATAGCTAAAAACGCCGAAAACTCAAAATTTAAGGAGATATGGTCATTTTAAAATTCTCAATAATTCATGCCCTAAAAAGTGATCACAAATAATAGCTAAAAACGCCGAAAACTCAATATTTAAGGAGTTATGACCATTTTAAAATTCTCAATAATTCAAACCTAAAAAAGTGATCACAAATAACAGCTAAAAACGCCGAAAACTCAATATTTAAGGAGTTATGGCCATTTTAAAATTCTAAACAATTCAAGCCTAAAAAGTGATCACACATAAAAGCTTAAAACGCCGAAAACTCAATAATTAAGGAGTTATGGCCATTTTAAAATCTCAATAAATCGTGACTAAAAGAGTGATCGCAAATAATAGCTAAAAACGCCGAAAACTCAACATTTAAGGAGTTATGGACATTTTAAAATCTCAATAATTCAAGCCTAAAAAAGTGATCACAAATAATAGCTAAAAACGCCGAAAACTCAATATTTAAGGAGTTATGACCATTTTAAAATTCTCAATAATTCAAACCTAAAAAAGTGATCACAAATAACAGCTAAAAACGCCGAAAACTCAATATTTAAGGAGTTATGGCCATTTTAAAATTCTAAACAATTCAAGCCTAAAAAGTGATCACACATAATAGCTTAAAACGCCGAAAACTCAATATTTAAGAAGTTATGGCCAATTCAAGCCTAAAAAAGTGATCACAAATAATAGCTAAAAACGCCGAAAACTCAATATTTAAGGAGTTATGGCCATTTTAAAATTCCCAATAATTCAAGGCTAAAAAGGTGATCACAAATAATAGCTAAAAACGCCGAAAACTCAATATTTAAGGAGTTATGGCCATTTCAAAATTCTCAATAATTCAGGCCTAAAAAAGTGATCACAAATAATAGCTAAAAACGCCGCAAAATCAATATTTAAGGAGTTATGGCCATTTTAAAATTCTCAATAAATCAAACCTAAAAAAGTGAAAACTCAATATTTAAGGAGTTATGACCATTTTAAAATTCTCAATAAATCAAACCTAAAAAAGTGAAAACTCAATATTTAAGGAGTTATGACCATTTTAAAATTCTCAATAATTCAAGCCTAACAAAGTGATGACAAATAATAGGTAAAAACGCCGAAATCTCAATATTTAAGGAGTTATGGCCATTTTAAAATTCTCAATAATTCAAGCCTAAAAAAGTGATCACAAATAATAGCTAAAAACGCCGAAAACTCAATATTTAAGGAGCTATGGCCATTTTAAAATTCTCAATAATTCAAACCTA